>NW_027516466.1:410000-741727 GCF_048772815.1 Callospermophilus lateralis
TGTGAAAGAAAACAAACAGATCTGTTAACCTCCTTTTTTGTTCACATTTTAAAACAATCCTCAACAGCTGTTTACCCAATTTAAATTAAACCATTTAAATAATGTGAATAAAAAAATATTTGGATCAATTTTTTCATGAGCCCTCATCATATATGATATATGGACATATGAACATTCAAACATATAACACAAAACACAAGTGTGCACACATAATATAATACATACAACACATAACCTAATAGTAAAGGCCTTATAACTTTTTACATGTGAAATCTCCATTGCAATGTTTAAAAACTCTATTGTCAAAAAATAGAACTGATCACCAAAACATTAAACTAGGTATGTATGAGCTCAAAAAAACAAAATAAAATGTGGGAAAAGGCAATAATAAAATAGATATTGAAAAAAGCATCCTGGTTCTATCTTAGATGTAAGGGTAGCCAAACTGGAATTTTGGATATCAGCTGATATGGACTTGAGTCAAATCATCTTCTTTTTGTTCTGTAGAAATCGCTTCAGTTAATCTCTCTGGAATCCAAATCGGCTGTTGTTCTCTCTGTGGAAACACACAAACAGGCCCCTGGCTCCAGACAATCATTGGGTCAGGACCTTGGTTAATCTCTCTGGAATCCAAATCGGCTACTGTTTTTCCTGTGGAAACAGACAAACAGACCCCCGACTCCAGACAATTACTGGGTCAGGACCTTTCCATTGTCCTGTTAGAATATCTTTCCAAAGAACCTTGGGCTTATGCACATTTTTTGGACACATATGCCTTTCCCCAGCACTAAGTCCTGATGAATCCAAATTTTAAAAGTTTAGAATAAAAAGGGTTATTTTAAGTTTGTCTTTGGGGAATATATACCCTTTCCCAATTGCGTCTTTTTTGCTTTAATAAGTACTTTTTAATAGTTTGATGAGCTTTTTCAACTATGCCTTGTCCCTGTGGATTGTATGGGATTAATGTTATATGAGTAATGCCAAATGATGACCAAAATTGTTTAAAAGAGGTAGAAGTATAACCAGGGGCATTATCTGTTTTTAACTGTTTGGGAACGCCCACAGTGGCAAAATTTTGTAAGCAATGAGTGATAATATCTTTAGTTTTTTCTCCGGCATGAAGGGTGCCCATCAAAAATCCAGAAGAAGTATCAACTGTAACATACAAATATTTTAATTTTCCAAATCCTGGCAAGTGTGTGATGTCCATCGGCCAAATATGATTAGGTATCGATCCTCTAGGATTGACTCCAAGATTAACTTGTGGTAAAAAGGTCACACAATTTTGACATTGTTTTATTATTTGTCTAGCTTTTTCCTTAGTTATTTTAGAAGGCTTTTGTGAGGTATTAGCTTTGACATGGAACTTTTTACGAAAATTTATAGCTTCTTCTAGTGTAGAGAAAATATGTATGTCATGTGTACTTTTATTTGCTAAATCATTGCCCAAACTGATGGCTCCAGGCAATCCTGTATGTGCCCTGATATGTCCTATAAAGAATGGATCTTTTCTGTCCCACATTATACTTTGTATAGTGTAAAGCAAGGAGAAAACAGTAGAGGAATGGGAAATCCTACCAGCATCTTCAAGGCATACTATAGCATTAACTATATGCTGACTATCAAAAATAAATTAAATACAGAATCTTTAAACATCACAAAAGCTTGTAATACTGCATTAAGCTCTGCATTTTAAGCTGATTGTTTGGGTACTAGAAATGTAAAAGTTTGATCAGGTGTAACTATTGCTGCTGTACCATTATTTGATCCATCAGTAAATATATTTGGAGCATTCATGATAGGTGTTTTTCTTGTCAATTTTGGAAAAATTACAGGATGCGATGACCAAAAAGACAACAAAGGATTAGATGGTAAGTGATTATGAAATGAAACATTAGATTTGCACATGATTATTGCCCAAGTATTTAACTCATTAACTAACTCATCAATTTGATTCAGAGTATGTGGAGTAATAATTTTATTGGGAGCAATCCCAAGCACTCACTTTGCTGCTTTTATTCCTTTGAGTATTAATTGTCCTATAGCCTCAGGGTACCTAGTAAGAATAGTGTTAGGAGAATAAGATAAATGTATCTATAATAATGGACCTTCTTGCAAAAATACTCCTGTAGGAATATTTTTTGTTGGTAGACAATAAATAATAAAGGCAAACTTATATCAATTCTATCCAATTGCATATTTTCCATATATGTTTCAATGATTTTTAATGCCTTTCTTGCTTCAGGCGTTAACATGTACCGTGAATTGGGATATGATGGACCTTTTAGGATATCAAATAAATATCCCAACTCTCCTGTTGGTATACCTAGATAAGGCCTTATCCAATTTATGTCTCCTAATAACTTTTGAAAGTCGTTATGTGATTTGAGTTGATCTACTTGTATTTGAATTTTTGGTGGCCGTACATGGTTGAGGATAATAGAACACCTAAATAATTAATTGGAAAATTTAATTGTACTTTATCTATTGCTATATCTAGATTATTTTTTAATAAGTTTGTAAGTGTGGCATAACATTCTAGCAATGTGTTTTTAGCTTTGTGTGCTAATAATACATCATCCATATAGTGAAATATTTGTAGTTAAGGATTTTGATTTCTAAGTGGCTTGATTACTTTGTTAAAATAAATTTGACACATTGTTGGGCTGTTAGCCATCCCTTGAGGCAGTACTTTCCATTCATATCTCTGATCAGAACCTTCATGATTCAGTGCAGGGATAGTAAATGCAAAACGTGGACTATCCTCAGGATGAATTGGAATTGAAAAAAAAAAAAACCTTTAATATCTATAAGTAATTTTGTTAAACCCTCCTCCTATGGGCAATTCCTTTTAAAATGTCCCGTTTGTTCACAATTGTAGCATGTTCTTGGCCTGGCATCTAATGCCTGTTTTAGTGCAGCTGCCACAATTTGCCCTTCTTCATTAATGTCTCTGGCATCTAAAGCCTGTTTTACTGCAGTTGCCACGACTTGCTCTTGTTCATTAATGTCTCTACATAATTTAATATATGTGTTTAAATCTTCATGTTTCCATGGTCTAATTATATCTCTGAACCAACTATTCGCTTGCTCATAAGCCAGTTTTTTTAGTAATAGCATTGCTTGTTCTGTTTTCCCAGAACCTCTGGTACCTGTTTGAATAAGCCTATCGACAAATGTAGCATAAAGTTAATTAGCTCCTTGTATTACTTTAGATAATTGACCTTGTAAACCTCCAAGTCCTTGTAAAGTCTTCCATGACTTAATTGCATCTACAGCAATTTATGCACATACACCAGAATCATATGCAATTTGTTGCTGCTGATCCTCATAAGGTCCCTTTCCTAACAACATATCTAGATTTCTCTGAGGATAACCAGCTGCTGCATTTCGCATAGCCGTCTCCTTGCAAAATTCCTCATTGTCAACCTTCCATAACAGGTATTGTCCTCCATTTAGCACAACTTTACACATATTAGCGCAATCCGCTGGCTTCATGTTCAAGTTGTTAATGGTTTCGACCATGCTTAAAGTGAAGGGTGCTTGAGGACCATAGGTTGTTACAGCCTCTTTTATCTGCTTCACTGTTTTGAAATTTAAAGCATGGTAAACTCGCTGCCCTCCTACCTCAAATATAGGGCATGTTAATATTTGAGATCTTGTCTCAGGATCCCAACTATCAACTGTGGGGGTTGGGGGCTTCCCAGCATATGGAGGTGGCCTTGTTAGTTGGACACTTACGTCCTCTGGTGATAGAAAAGTATTAGTAGCAGTCTCCTGTAGAGGTGGTTCTGTTGGTTGGACACTTACACCCTCTGGTGATAGAAAGGTGTTAGTAGTAGTCTCCTGTTGTAAATTTCCCCCTGATGGCTTTTACTGTTTTACACTTTCTTTCTCTGTCTGACTAGCTTGAGAGGCCTTCTCTTTTACATGATTTTTTTCCTCTGTCTGACTGGTTCGAGAGACCTTCTCTTTTACTTGAATTTTTCCTCTGTCTGACTAACTTGAGAGACCTTCTCTTTTACTTGAATCAATATGTCTTCTCCTTCCTCTACCATTGTCTGAACTGAAGGCTTTTGACTAAACAAACAAGATACGAAAGTCCACAATGGCAATGTGCCAACTGGCAGAGTCCCTGGGCTTTTCTTTTCTATTCTTTTTAAATCTTCACAATGATGGTTCCATTGTGATATATTTAACAACTCCTCCTTAAAAAGCCATGGGCTACATTTTTGTATTGTATCAACGTATGCCCTGACTGCTCTTAATTTTACTGGGATGCCTCCTTCCTCTAACAATTTACTTAACACTTTTTCAGTTTGTTTTTTTTTTCTAATTTCTGATGCCATATTTCTACTATAATACAACCCAACAAGATAACACCAAACAAAACAGAGATAGAATGAAATAAAAATGGAAAAACAAAATATCATTATAGCCTTTCTCTCTATCTGTTCCTCAGACACAAATAGTTTTTCCTCAGATGTGAGCGGTTTTTCTTCCGTTTCACTCGTCTCCAGGGACAGGCAATTTAAAGCAAATGTGAAGCAAAACAAAAGAGGAATCTTAAAATGGCTACCCATCCTCTTGTCCTGCCCTCAGGGGCGAGCAGTTTACCTTATCAGTTACCCTCAGTCGCTCCCCATGCGAGCCACCAAATGCTGCAGTCTGGCTGGGCACAATCAGGAGCCACTTTTCAAAAGAAAGCAACTTTATTTTTAGAACCACACACGCCAAGCAAAAGAGCCTCTCAGGAAAAACCCTCAGAGCCCCAACTGTCACCACCGGCTTCCCACAAGCCTTTCCCTCCCACACAAGCCTCTCTCCACTTCCCACAATCCTCCTGCTCTTGAGGCCGATTGGCTGGATCACGTGCGGAGTCAAAAAGTCCCCCAATGAGCAGCTCTGTGATCTGAAAAGGCAGGGAAGCAGCCCAATGAGCATCACCGCAGAGGAGCCAATCAGCTAGATGTTGCTGGGGCCGCTGTGAGCCAAATATCAGCTGGCAGTCTGAAAGGGTGGGGAAACAGCTCAATGAGCATCTCCAATGAGCATCACCGCAGAGGAGCCAATCAGCTAGATGTTGCTGGCGCCACTGTGAGCCAATCATCAGCCGGCAGCTGAAAGTTTGCAGGCAGCTGGAAGTTTGCTGGGCCCCTTAGGCTGCAGCTATGAACAGGAGTTGTATGCACCATTCACTGAAGGTAGTTTTCAGTACTAGGAAACAAATATGTATTTCAGGTGGATGAATATTTCTGACAATAATCTGGTGAAAAGTTGATTATAAATCCACATACTTGAACATGAATGAATTTAGGGAGTGCAAATAAGACATATATATTTCATATTTTGAAAAATCTGTAGAGTGTGTGTGTATACACACACACACACACACACACACACACAGATATTAAAATGTAGCAACATATATGCCAATCGAAATTCACCATGAAATACACATCATTCACAGATCCAAACATATTCAATTTACTTAACAGGGATTTATGTATAATGTTGTTCTACTAGGAGGCTCTCCCATAGTTTGAATTTCAGTTCCAACAGCGTTTACAAGGAGTGATCCCTTCTCAAAATTTGTATCTGCAAAGTCAGCCACCTCACAAGAATGTAGGTGTGATACCAGCTGGGATTCGATATGTGCATATAAAAATACATGTGCTGAATAGGCTACACACAAAGGGAGACAGGAATTCACATATTTGTTAACTTTAAAAACACATGGATATCTATTTCAATTAAAAATAGACTGGATTTATAACACCTAACCTTTATCATGCAAAAGGCAAGTTCAAGAATACACCATGCCTCTTCTGAACTGCTTGTATTTCAATTCTGATTTGGTTACTTTTCTGCATCATATTAGAATTAGTAGTCAGAGTGTAGTAGGGTATAAGTTAGTGTAAGGGATTCAGTATTTCAAATGGAAAATTGGAAAATGAATCCAATGTGTATGCAATATGTGTTACACAAATAACTTCCCACTCTAATTCAGAAAATGGCTTGACAAAACCTTCGCCCAAAGAAAGACAAAATTAGAGGAGAAGAGTCAGAAAATCTGTAAATACATATATGGAATGGAAAATTCTCAGAAGTTGAAAACTTTTGAGGCTTTAGAGGATCTTCCAAAACTTAGGGACAGGGTAAAACTTCACAAACATGGAACTCTACTGGCCTAAAGACTTCTGGAGATACTGACAATGAGGTTGGGCACTTGAAATATACGTTGTTGTCAGGAGCTTTAGCTTCCTTTTTAGTGAGAACATCAAAGCTGAGTCTGCATCTATTGGACCTGGAGGACATGGTTTCCTATTTTTCAATGAACATGAGGCAGCAGTGTTGAATTTTCTCTTTGTAGCTAAACTGTGACCACTCAGGGCTAAGTGTCTCCCCATGTGGACTTGAAAGCCATTTGGTCATCCTCCAGTGTTCGTGTTATTTCTTGCTCCTGCACTGGGTGTTTTGTATTTGCTTCAAGGCATATAAGGAGTTCAACTGAGACACAGTCCTGGAGGGTGTCCTGTAATATGTGGGGGGTCAGGGTCTGCAGGAGAATGCAACAACCAGGCTTCTATCCAACATTGCTTGCCCCCTTGATCATAGCAACCAGATTGTGAACATTGCCCTGAAAACTCTCTATGTAACAATATGCCTTTATATACAAGGGTGTGCTGGCTGCACCATGTCATTCACAAGCCATTTGGAGCCAGTGTAAGATCCACATGACCCCACCACAGATGTTTTATCACACACCTGCACACCACTGCTCTAGGCCTACTACTCAGAAAGCTCCAACTTACTGAAATCTCAGTTCTAGGCACTGTCTGGTACCCTCATGATCAGCAACAGGACATCCTAAGGTTCTCCAGTGCCACCTGGTCATGGAAATTTCAAAAATGAAGTTTTTGAAATTTCATAAATGAAGTTGAAGGCACTGTGGGTTTCAATTCATTCAGGAACCATTAAATGATGAGGAAGCTCATTTCAATGAAAGCTCTGGAGAACTCTCAGATACAAGGCTTCCCAAAGAGTAGGCAAAAGGTCACATTGTGGTCTACAATGTGAGGTCCATGTGTGTTTTTACTCTCAACTACAGCTGCCAATCTTTCAGAATAAAATCATGGCATATCTTGGATGAGATTCCCAGTGCTCTGTGGAAAGCCCCCCTGGGCGTAGATCTCAGTTTCCAAGGACGACTCTCATGGGTGGACTCCTAAAATCGAAACACAATACATGGCAATACTTCTCTGAGGTCAGTTACAGAACACAGTCTCTAAGGGGAATCACACCTGAGTTCAATCCTAGGTGGACCCAGTCATCTCTTCCAAAAGCCAAACAAATGACCACAATTAAAACCAAAACACTCCCACATGGCCCTTATCTTCTTCCAATAGACACACATAATAACCATTGGCTGGGGGTTTTCATGAGGGGCGCTGTACAAGACAGTGTCCAAAATAAACTTCCTTGCCCCTCATTTGCCTAAAGTCAGGGTGTCCTGGACACCCTTCCTGTTAACCATGAGTGATCAAATAGGACTGCTGTTAATACTGTTCCAATTCTCCAATTTGAGGCCTACTGGCTCTGGGGTTTAGATTCTTTATGTGAATTGGAGTTATGAGAAAACCCACGCATCTCTGGGCTAGCCTCTGCAGGGCTTTGAAGAACTCATTTGACCGAAAGATCCCGATTCACAATTGATAAAGGTCAGGATCCTTAGAGGAAGGCGAGAGACTTCATCCACAATGACTGCTCTTTTGGCCATTTTGGTTTTGGATACAGAAGAGATTTTTCTTTAGATCCCTCAGGTGCTGAAAATCTAACCACAGCATCACAGAGGGCAAAGAGGCTTATTCAGACCCATCCCATTTCAAAGCAATTAAGCAAAGAGCCACAGGTGATGCCCATTCATTACAATTTGAAAACTGTTTGCTTCAGCCTTCACCAAGGGGTGGCCTGAGGCAAAGACCTTCCTGACATTCAGGGCAACAGAACAATAGGTAAGCAAAAGGCCCAAAGCAGGGTTTCCCACTGAGACTCTTCTGGTCACGCTGGTATCTGAGTTTTCTGAGATGCTCGCCATTTCCTTCAGCTATCCAGTACATGGCCATGTCACAGAGTTTGGTGGTGGTACATATCTTGAACACAAAACCATTTGCCCATTCTGGACAGTGCCCACAATTCAGGAAGAAAACAGAAACTTAAGGAGATAGGAGGTGTTGCCAATCGAAAAGTCAAACCGCAGTCCATTCACAAATTGGGCAGAATGAATGCTGGGAAGCTTTCTACTAGACAGTACATACATTGATACATTCTCTTTTCTAATGTCGACAACCACGGACACAGTGGGATACACAGACCTAGAAACACTCGCCTTGTCAAATGACTTACTAGAAATAGTCCACTCCAAACCAAACAAACTGCTTTTCCTATCAATTCTCAGAACATGTGACAAAGCCACAAACACACACCCACACCCACAAAGGCAACTTCTTTACCCAAGAAGGTCTGTGAATATCCGGAGTGTCCTCTGACTGGTTGGCCATTCTTTGTTCCCCTGAAATGGCCTATCCTGTCTTAGATCTGGTCTCCTTGGCCAACACTGTGAAGTTGTCAGGAGCCAGGGGTGAGCCACTACCTGCTTTTTCATGAAAGACCCCTCTCCAGAGCTTTCCTGGCATTTGGCCATCCTCATATCAGTAGGTACCAAAAAAGACTTACTCTGTTCTTGGTAAATCCAAATAAGTTAGCCCACTGGGACTGTGACTGGGACTGTCTCTGGATGCCAGGCTTCTTGGATCCCAAGTTCAGAGAGCTCCATCACCAATAAATTAGTTAGTTCACTTCCTTCAGGAACTGAATTATGACACTGCCTTGGCAACCACTTTGTTTTAACAGTAGCTTCGAAGGGTCTCATGTGATGGAGGCTGCCTCTACTTCCTGTGACAGTTTCACAAGTTAAAATGGTATATCAACCATAGGCACCTGGGAACAGCTCACCATACAAGCCTCGTTTGGTCCGTCTTCTCTACATAAAGAAGAAAGTGGCTGATTCAGACAAATCCCTTCATTCTGAGCAGGTTGTTTGCCATGGAAGATGACTTTTTACTCTCTCAGGTCCTAAATTGCTGCATACATCTTCTCCAGGGATCATTTCTGCATGGACCTTGAGGTTCTCTGCCGGTGGAAGATCCCCTCTATTTCTGTATTGTAAGACAAACTCTGTCCCTGCTCTTCTGTATAGTTAGATTGAGGGAAAAGTGTATGGTAAGGCTTAATAACAGGTTCGATTTGGCTTAGGAATCATTCTGATTGATGAATAATGGTATTGGGTACCTGTGATATTTACAAGAATATACAAGTGAAATATAAGTATGAAAACAGAAATCTAGGTAAGATATGAAGCCCAGAAGAGCATTAGGCCCTTGATTGGGATACTTAGCTTTGAATTTTGTTCTGCACAGATGTGTCAGATAAATCGATATACCATGGCATAGGACCTTGTACCTTGGATGATTGAATGTTGAAGAGAACATCCAGTCAAACAGGGATAGTCGGTATTATTAGAAAGATAGTTGGTAGGTTTAGGAAGAAGGGTGAGTATAGGATTGGCAGCAAAAGTTCTTTAGCAAATGGGTTTCAGATAGAGAGTGAATGTAAAAGTTAGTATATGTGAAGAGTCAGTCACAATGATGAACTGGGGAAAATATATAGGAAAGCAGATATGAATACAGACATTATGAAATCAGGCAAAGTATAAAGTCA
Organism: Callospermophilus lateralis; assembly: GCF_048772815.1. Taxonomy (NCBI): domain Eukaryota; kingdom Metazoa; phylum Chordata; class Mammalia; order Rodentia; family Sciuridae; genus Callospermophilus; species Callospermophilus lateralis. The sequence goes on from NW_027516466.1 coordinate 419,781, forward strand.
GTGATAGGATTAGGCATTTTAAACAGGGTTGTTGTTGAATATATAATCTAAGGAAGAAACAAATATGTACTCAACAATAGGATTGACATTTGAGAGCATTAGGCAACCTGCACATAGATGTTTTTAGTAATCCATGCTCACTTTCCATTTAGGCTTTCGTACAATCAAAGTGTGACCTTTGCTTTTTTGTCGAGAATATTACTGTGATAAAATGTATATGGACATCAGGTGACATGAGTATTTCTTCCACCATTTCTGTGAGCAATATTTTGAAGACGTATAAATAAGTGTTGGGTGTAAAATTAGGTGTACCTGGAGTCTTTGGATATAGAGATAATGCATGAATAGACCATCCTGAGAATAAATAATATAACTGGTTCCAACTTTAAATAATTTTTTGAATTGATATCTGAAAATATACAAAAAATCTTATATTGCTATACAATCATTCATTCCATCCTGTTACATTCTAATGGTAATATGAGTGTTATGGTTTATCATGAAGAGTGTGTGAGTTTTGCTTCAAAAGTGATTGTGGAAGTCAAAAATAATGTGTTTGGCAAGAAGTCTCATGAAAAGACCAGTCAAGAGACCTGGAGGAATAAATGTGTTCTGAAGAAGGAATTGATTAAACATGAAAAAAAATTCTTATAAATTTGTGAAACTCTGGATGAAATATATATACTATGAGATATATATATATATATATATATATATATATATATATATATATATATATATATATATATATATATATATATATATATATATATATATATGAACATATGTAGAATACATAGGTAAAATATATGTATGAAAACAGAAATCTAAGTAAGATTTGAAGCCCAGAAGGGCATTGGTCCCTTGATTGGGACTACTTAGCTTTGAATTACTTTCTGCAAATTTGTCTCAGATAAATCCATATACAATGACATAGGACCTTGTACCTTGGATGATTGAATGTAGAAGCGAACATCCAGTCAAAAAGGGATAGTTGGTAGTGAAAGTTTAATAAAATAGGTACTTGTCACTTCCTGTGTTTCTGTACGCTTAATAAAACACTGTTGAAATCTTGAGAATTGTTTGCTAATCTTGTTCCCAGAATGTGCTGTCCCCATCTGCCAAACTGCAGATTGTACTCCCTCACCCGGTTAAGCGCTAACCGCCCACTGACCCTTACCCATCAATAAACTTCCCTCCCTGCCCTCTCCAAGAAAAGTATATAAGCTCTGCTGAAGCTGTTCTCAGGGCTCTCTGCTCTATTCAAGTGAACTCTAAGCCCCAGCATGCTGGACCCCCAGTAAATCCTTTGCTGTTGCATGTTAAAGTCTCTTGGTTGTCCCTTCCTCTGACACTAGCCCGACCTTTACATATGGAGGTTCCACAGAGATCAAGCGGCGGTGGACGAGAGACCCCAATGGACCCCCCTCAGATAAGTAAGGCGCCTCTTTCTGGTTTCAGGTTTCAGGTTAGGGTTTGGCAAAATGGCTGTCAATGAAGAGTGTGAGCTCTCTCTGATGGTGGCTGACAGTCGTGTTAGAGAACCACAGGCCACGTCCCTGGAGGACGCCTGAGAGGACTCGGGAAATTGAGGAACAATAGTCTCCTTGACTCAGTGATATTTTGTTTCGGATTCAGTATTGCCAGTCCATCGGATTTTGCCGGCTACTCAGTCATGGTCTCAGTGTTGAACGTCCATTGCCTGTCTTTATTGTCTTGTCTTGCCTGTGTCATGTGTCTTGCTTTCACTGTTTGTGTATCTCTCATTATGGAACAGAGCACTTCAATGCCTCTGTCCCTGACCCTTGATCACTATACCAAAGTCCGTTTAAGGGCTCAGAATCTCTTTATTTCAGTAAAGCCCCTGATGTGGCAGACTCTCTGTACCTCAGAATGGCCCACCTTTGGCGTCGGATGGCCCCTAGAAGGATCTTTCTACTTCCCACTAATTTATAATTCAGAGATATTGTCTTTCAGCCGTGGCCAGATAGTCATCTGGATCAACAGCCATATATTTTAATTCAGCAGGACCTCTGCAAATTTCCTCCTCAATGGGTCAAGCCTTTCCTTGCCCCTGCCCCCGCAATGACTCCTTCCCCCAGGAACTCACAAACACTCTGCTCCTCCTCCTCCTCCACACTCTGTTTTCCCTGTGTCACCAGATTTGAGTCTACTGGACTCTCCTCCCCCTCCTTATCCCCTGCCCTCATCCTCTAACCCCCAACACCCTCTAAGTGATACCCCTGCTGCTGACTCAGCCTCTCCTCCATTGAAGGAAGCTAAGCCGGCCCAGCGCCCTCCAGGTAATTCCCCTGCAGCACACACAGCACCTCCTGCCATGGAGGAAGCTGGCCCTGCTAAAGGAACTCGCTGGCGGTGAATGATTGAAAACCCTGGAACTCTTGGGATGCCTCCCCTTCGACCCTATGGACCAATGATTCACAATGGCCATTGGGGGAAAATTCAAGCCTACCAGTATTGGCCGTTCTTCTCTTCAGACCTATGTAACTTAAAAAATTACAATCCCCCTTTTTCCGAGGACCCCACCCGGCTCTCAGGTGTGGTTGAGTCATTGATGTTTTCACACCAGCCTACTTCGGATGACAGCCAACAACTGCTAGGGACTTTCTTCATGACAGAGGAAAAAAAGGGAATTCTCCAGGAAGCTAAAAAAAAATCCTTGGACCAGGTGTGCATCCGACACAACTTACCAACATAATCAAAGCCGGCTTTCCCTTGAACCGACCCAACTGGGACCCCAACACCTTTGAAGGTAGGGAGCATCTGTCCACTTATCGCCGGGCTCTAATAGTGGGTCTCCGAGCAGCCGCTAGTGACCAACTAATTTGGCCAAGGTAAGAGAGATTATCAGGGGCCTGATGAATCTCCCTCTATGTTTCTAGAGAGAATTATGGAGGCATATAGGAGCTATAATCCTTTTTATCGTCAGGCAGAGAATCAAAAGGCATCTGTCACGATGGCCTTTATTGGGCAAACTGCCCTGGATATTAAAACAAAGTTACAAAGCTTAGATTGATTACAAGATATGACTTTGAGAGATTTAGTCAGAGAAGCTGAGAAGGTATACTATAAGAGAGAAACTGAGGAAGAGAAGGGAGCAAATGGAGGATAAAAGAAACAAAAGGCAGAGTAAGGCGTTGACTAAGGTCCAGGTCACAACAACAAATAGGCCAAAAATTAAGAAACAGGGAGACAAGACGGTATACGTTGGCCGACGACAGAGGCCACCCTTGGCCTCAGATCAATGTGCCTACTCAAACAAAAAGGACACTGGGCCAAAATTGACATAGAAAGCGACAGCCACGCCAGCCAGCCATTCTGACTCTGGAGGATGACTAAGAAAGTCGGGGCTCAGATCCCCTCCCCGAGCTCAGAGTAACTTTTGAAGTGGAGGGGACCCCAGTAAACTTTGAAGTGGATACAGGGGCAATATACTCAGCCCATAAGGCCACATTGGGCCCTCTATCAAATAAAAAATCTCTATTTCAAGGGGCTAATGGCAGTAAATATCGGGCTTGGACAACTAAGAGGACCATGGACCTGGGAAAAGGAAAAATCCATCACTCCTTCCTAGTAGTCCCAGAATGCCTGGCCCCATTGATCGGCGGAGATCTGCTCACCAAGCTCTGGGCCAAAATAAATTTTAACCCTGAAGGCCCTTAAGTGGAATTTCTAAATCTTTCAGTAAAAACTCCAAGAGCCACGGCTCTAACTATGTCAGTAGAAAATGTACATCAACTCACTCACCTTGGTTCAAAGAAACTGCAGGCATTCCTGAAGGATCAAGAACAGAGTTTTCCACTAACAGACTCACAGTGAAGAAAATAACTGAATGGGTAACAAAAGCCTGTTGGGTTCATCAATTTATTAAATGCTTACCCTTCCAAGCTTCCTGTATGAAAGCACATACGAGGAACCAAACCAGGACAATACTGGGAAGTGGACATTACTGAAATAAAGCCAGCAATGTATGGACTTAAATATCTCCTAGTCTTTGTAGATACATTTTCAGGATGCATTGAAGCCTTCCCCACAAAAAAAAAAAGAAAAAAAAAAAAAGAAAAGAAATAGCGCAAATTTTGGTCAAGAATATCCTAGAAGATATTTTTCCAAGATACAGCCTGCCTAAGTTAATAGGGTCTAATAATGGACCGGTGTTCATGGCCCAGGTAAGTCAGGGCTTAGCCAGGACCCTGGGGATTAATTGGAAGTTACATTGTGCTTATAGACCCCAGAGTTTAGGACAGGTAGAAAGAATGAACCAAACCATTAAACAGATCTTAACAAAATTAAGCTTAGAGACCGGAATAAAAGATTGTACTATGCTCCTGCCTTATGCACTGTTAAATGAAGAAAATACTCACTCTGATTTTAGTGTAACCTCACCCCCTATGAAATTCTCTATGGTGCCCCTCCTCCAGTAAGGGACCTAACACCAACTCTAAGACCTTACAATCCCTTCCACACCAGCTTGCTTGACAGACTTAAAGCTCTTGAAAGAATTCAGTGACACCTGTGAAAACAGCTGGCCACTGCCTACCAAACTGGGGACGAGGGGACTCCACATCGATATCAAGTAAGAGACTTTGTCTTCGTAAGACGACATCAGGTGACATCGCTGGAACCCCGCTGGAAAGGACCATTCCAGGTGCTACTTATAACACCTACAGTGGTAAAGGTAGATGGAATCACTTCCTGGATCCATGCCTCTCATCTCAAGCCTGCGCCCTGTCCAGATGTTGACTGGAAACTGGAATTGGCTGGAAACTGGAAAAGACTGGTCACCCTTTCAAATTGCACATTCGCCGTGTGGATAAGGCTATAGACTCTCCCCTTGACCACCAGTATTTCTAACCCTCATCACCCCTTTCAGCAGCGATGGCTGATCACACATCCTACTGGACAAGAAGTTTAATCAATCTTGCATACAGCCCCCTTAGGGACCTGGTGGCCATCTCTCCACCCAGACATTTGTCAGCTGGCTATATGTCTTTCCTATTCAGATATCCCTGAAGAAGAGGATCCCACTAAAATTCCATTAAATCCCTTCCGTATCATATGTAATGGAAACAAACATTATGGATGTAGGGACACGTGAGCCAGATGCAGGTCGGCTAGCCTAGATTACTATGTTTGCCCGGTGAACTATCAAAGCCACAAACAGCCATGGCTGTGTGTGGGAAAAGCCGACTTCTTCTGTAATCAAGGGGATGTGAGCATACAGGGGCTGCACGATGGAACCCAAACTCCTAATCAAATTCAGTACACAGCATTGGCCATATTACCAATAAGATAACCTAAATCGATGGCCCCCAGAGGGGTCTCTAGATCCTCAAATTCTGTGGAACCTATTTAACTTTGGGAAGGGCTCAAAGGCATGAAAAGAGATTCCCCTATGTGGAGGCCTTTTCCGTCCTTCGCTCACATCCTGAACTATGCTTCTCCAATAGATCCTCACCCTCAGCCTTCTGCTCTAGTCTCTCTGCTGTCACTCCCACCTCAACAACCTGATTTCTCCCATCCCGTTACTAGATCAACAACCCAAACATCCGCCGGTTCTCAGACCATTGCCCCCTTGCTGAGGTAGCAGGTACTTAGTTACCACTCTACCCACTCACTCCTCTCTTCTCCTGTCAGCACCCATACGGGGTTTCACCAGGTCCTTTTACCAGCTAACCTAAAGCTCAAAACAGCTGAGAAGACCCCTATCCAAGATGTAATAAAAATTGTCTTTAAAGTTGCTTTGTCATCACTGAAAACAGGTTACTAAGAATTTAAAGTCCCTCACAGGCTTTTTGGATACACACTCCCATCTTCCCCTCTTTTCTACCTGTTCTACTGCTCAAGTTTTTGTTGCTAGAAAATCCCAAACCCCTTTCCCATTATTCTTTTACATCTCTCCGTACTCATTCTCAGATCCTCGGAACTGCTCTAAGTCCCGCCTTCCCTCTCTTTCCCCTCTGTTCCACACCCACAGAAAAGTCTTAACTGATCTTCTCCAGATGTCTTCACCATGGCTGACTTTAGGACGTTCAGCAAAAGAGTTCCTATAAAAGAGTTCAGTGTAGACAAACTTCCTGTTTTCATGTGGCCCTGTTCTACTTGGCCACTGGCTAAAACAATCAGTACTTGTAAGCTAGACACCCCCTTACTAGTTTTTCACAAAATATGTGAACAAGGACTCTGACTTTGAGCTGGGGCTTCAAAGAGATGGCTACATTTCTATGATAAAGAAGTTACCAACTGGCTCCATGGTAATAGCTGGCAAGCGGAAAAAAAGAAAGGGATGAAATATCTCTCCCCCTCCCAGTGTCCTTGAAAGTAATTTGCTCAGAACACAGGAAAAAAACATAAAAAAACTGCTTTTTGTGAATTTCTGCTGACTGTGAACTTCTGAGCACATTCCCTTACATGTTGGGTACACAATTCTGAAACTTCCTAAACTTGGGGTTCATGGGATTAATCGATTACAACAGAAGCAATGCCCTCTGAATCCGTTTGCAACCAAATAGGACTGTTTCCCTAGCTTTGGTGCTATCTTAGGTGCCTTGTCTTGACTGTTTCCTACAACAGTATAATTCTATATACTTAAACATTTTTATGTTTTCATTAAATGGTCAACAGTGGTGATTAAATGTGTAATGGTGCAGAGGTTACCCAGAGTGCTATATCATGCTGCAGGTTCATTTGAAGATCAAACAGGGGGGCATACAAGCCGGTTCCACAGGGAACATATATCCCTCACTTCAGCCATCCTATTAGGAATACGAGTTGCTGCAGGGAGGTCACAGGAACCACTGCCTTGGTCCATGGTACACAGCAAAATACCCAATTAGAAGCAGCAATAGACCAAAACTTAAAGATATTAGAAACCTCCATCACAGCTTTGTGGGAATCTTTAACCTCTCTCTCTGATGTTGTTTCATACAACAATCGAGGGTTGGACCTCCTCTTCATGAGAGAATGGTGCCTTTGTGCTGCATTGAGGGAAGAAGTTTATTTTTATGGCAACAATACTGGAGTTGTAAAAATTTATGAGTAAAATAAAAGGATGCCTTGAAGAGTGTCAACGAAAGAGAGAGGCCCAAAAAGGGTGGTTTGAGTCTTGGTTCACACAGTCCCCCTGGTTACTATTACGTTTATCAACCCTTGGCCAGTCCAATAATAATATCCACATTTCTTGCTAACTATTAAAACACTCTTTTGCTCAACCATGTATTTTCATTTTCCAAGTTCAATTAGACAAGTTAAACCTTATGGTAATACCCCACTAGCAGACATAGAATGTGACACCACTCCAATGATCACTTTTATGATTAAAAGTAGCCAGAAGAAGACGTGGGGAATGAAAGGTTAATAAAATGGTACTTGTCACTCTTTTTCTGTATGCTTAACAAACACTGTTGAAATCTTGAGAACTGTTTGCTAATCTTGTTCCCAGAATGTGCTGTCTCCAACTTCCAAAATATATAATGTACTCCCTCTCCGGTTGCATGCAAACTGCCCACTCGCCCTGACCCATCAATAAACTTCCCTCCCTGCCCTCTAACAAGAAAACACATAAGCTCTGCTTAAGATGTCCTCAGGGCTTCTCTGCTCGATTCAAGGAGCTCTGAGCCCCAGCATGCTGGACCCCCAATAAACTTTGCTGTTCCATGAGACAGTCTCTTGGTGGTCTCTTCCTCCAACGCTCACCTGAACATTACTTGGATGATTGAATGTAGAAGAGAACATCCAGCAAAAGGATAGTCGGTGGATTAGGAAGATAGTCGGTATGTTTAGGAAGGAGAGTGAGTATAGGATTTGGAACAAAAGTTTTTAGCAATAGGTGTTGGTTAGAGAGTGAATGTAAATGTGAGCACATATGAACCATCACAATGATGAACTGGGGAAAATATGTAGGAAAGCAGATATCAATAGAGACATTACGAAATCAGGCAAAGTATAAAGTGTGTGATAGAATTAGGCATTTTCAACAGGGTTGATTTTGGATATATTATCTTAGGAAGAAACGAATATATTGTCACAAATAGAATTGACTTTTGAGAGCATTAGGCAACCTGGACATGGATGTTTTTAGTAATCCATGTTCACTTTACATTTAGGCTTTGTTAGAAACATAAGTGTGACCTTTTCTTTTTGTGTCCAGAATATTACTGGGTTAAATTGTATATGTAGATCAGGTGACATGAATATTTCTTCCACCATTTCTGGGAGCCATAATTTGAATACGTATAAATTAGTATTGAGTTTACAATGAGGTGTACCCTGTGTCTATGAATATAGAGACAATGCATGAATAGACTATACTGTGAATAAATAATATAACTGGTTCCACTTTAAATAATGGATTGATTTGATATCTGAAAATATATAAGAAATCTTATATTGATATACAATCATTCATTCCATCCAGTTATACATCTAATGGTAATATTAGGGTTATGGTTTATCATGAACGGTGTGTGAGTTTTGCTTCAAAATGGATTATGGAAATCGAAAATAATGGGTTTGGTAAGAAGTCTCATGAAAAGACCAGTCAAGAAACATGGAGGAATACATGTGTTCTGAAACAGAAAATTATTGAAAGTGAAACACATACCCATAATTTTGCTAACTTGTGGATGAAATATATACTCTATTATGTGCATTACCTGAAGAAATAGTAATGTACCAGTGGCAAATAAGAATGAACATGAAAATACACATCATGTCCCATATGAATCTACTTGTATTAATGAGAAACTGGGTCAATTATTGTAGAAATATTAGGATATGTATGCACCATTCACTGAAGTTAGTTTTCATTACTAGGAAGCAAATATGTATTTCAGGTGGATGAATATTTCAGAGAATAACCTTTTGAAATGTTGACTATAAATCCACATACATGAATATGAAAAAATTTAGGGAGTGTATAATAAGGCATATATATTTTATATTTTAAAAAAATCTGGAGTGTGTATATATACACACAGAGAGAGAGAGAGAGAGACATTAAAAAGTATCAATATATATGCCAATCGAAATTCACCGTGATATATATATCTTACACAGATAGAAAAATATTCAATTTACTGAACATGGATTTATGTATAATATTGTTCAACTAGGAGGCTCACACATAGGATGAATTTTCAAATCCCATAGCGTTTAGGTGGAGTGATCACTTCTCATCATTTGTATCTGTCAAGTCAGACACCTCACAAGAACGTATGTGTGATACCAGGTAGTATTCTATATGTGCATATGAAAATAGATGTGCTCAATAGGTTACATAAAATGGGAGAGAGGAATTCACATATTTGTTAAATTTAAAAATACATGGAGAACTATTTCAATTTAAATCGACTAGATTTATAGCACCTACATTTTGTCATGCAAATGCCATGTCCAACTATACACCATGCCTCCTCTGAACTGCTTGTATTTATATTCTGTTTGGGTTATTTTTCTCCATCTTATTAGGATTAGTAGTCAGAGACAAGTAGGGTATGGGTTAGTGTCACGGATTCAGTATTTCAAATGGAAAATAGGAAAATAAATCCAATGTGTATGCAAATATGTGCCACAAAAAATATTCCCACTCTCATCCAGAAAAATGCCTTGAAATTATCTTCGCCCCAGGTAAAACACAATTAGAAAAGAAGAGTTAGAAAATCTGTGAATACATATGTGGAATGGAAAATGCTCAGGAGTTCACAACCTTGGAGGTGGTAGAGGAGTTTCCAAAAGTAAGGGACAGTGTAAACACTCCACAATCATGGAGCTATGCTGGCCTAAAGACTTCTTGAGAAACTGCCTCTGAGTTTGGGCATTTGAAATATATGTTGTTGTCAGGAGCTTTAGCTTCCTTTGAAGTGAGACCATCAAACCTGGGTCAGTATCTATGTGACCTGGAGGACATGGTTTCTTATTTTCCGATGAACATGAGGCAGCAGTGCTGAAGTCTCTTTGTAGGTAAACTGTGGCCTCTTCGGGCAAAGTGACACCCCGTGTGGACTTTGAAGCCATTTGGTCATCCTCCACTTTTTGTGGTGTTTTTTGCTGCTGCACTGGGAGTTTGGTATTTGATTCATGACATACAAGGAGTTCAACTGGGACACAGTGCATGAGGGAGTCTTGTAACGTGTGGTGGGTCAGGTTCTGCAGGAGAATGCACCAACTGGCTTCTATCCCACATTGCTTGCCGCCTTGACCATAGCAACCTAATTCTGAACATTGCCCTGAAAACTCTGCATATAACAAGATGCCTTTTCATATAATGGTCTCCTGGCTGCATCAAGTCAGTCACAAGCCATTTGGACGCCAATGGCAAATCCACATGGCCACATCACAGATGTATTATCACACACCTGCCTACCACTGCTCTAGGCCCACTACTCAGCAGGCTCCAACTTACTGGCATCTCTGTTCTACACCATTTTCATGAAACCCAGTCAATCAAGGCACTGTCTGTTACACTCATGATCAGCAACAGGACATCCAATGGTTCTCCAGTGCCATCTGGTCATTGGGAATTTCAAAAATTTCATGGTGTTTATCTTTCCATTTTTCAAGAATGAAGTTGGAGGCACTTTGGGGTTTCCATTCATCCAGGAACCATTACATGGGGAGGAAGCTCATTTCAATGAAAGCTCTGAGGAACTCTAACAGGCAAGGCTTCCCAAACACTGGCCAAAAGGTCACATGAAGCCAGGCCCATTGAGGTCTACAACGTGAGGTCCATGTGTCTTTTGACTCTAACTATGGCTGCCAAGTTTTTCAGAATAAAATCATGTGATATCCTTGCTGAGATTTTCAGCTCTCTGTGGAAAGCCATCCTGGGCCTAGATCTCAGGTTTCAAGGGCAACTCTCATGTGTGGCCTCCTACAATGCCAACACAATTAATGGCAATACTTCTCTGAGGTCAGTTCCAGAACTCAGTCTCCAAGGAGAATCACACCAGAGTTCAAGCCCATGTGGACCCTGTCATCTCTTCCAACCGCCACACAAATGACCACAATTAAAACCAAAACATTCCCACATGGCCCTCATCTTCATCCATATAGGCACTCATCATAAACTCTGGCTGGAGGTTTCCATGAGGGATGCAGCCCAAGACAGTGTCCAAAATATCCAGCATTGCCCCTCATTTGTCTAAATTTAGGGTGGTCTGGAAACCCTTTCTGTGAACCAAGAGTGATCAAATAGGCGTGCCGTTAATACTGCTGTGCTTCTCCAATTTGAGGCCTACTGACTGTCAGGTATAGATTGCTTATGTGATTTGGCATCATGAGAGAAACCAAGCACTTATGCAGGACTTTGAATAACTCATTTGACCTATAGGAATCCTATTCTCACTTGATGGACGTCAGGAACCTAACAGAGGAAGGCAAGAGACTTCATCCACAATGACTGATCCTTTTGCCATTTTGGTTTTGGATGCACACATGGGATCTTATTTAGATTTATCAGGAGCTGAGAATCTTAGCCACAGCCTCAACCAGGGCCTAGTGTCTGATTAAGACACATCCCTTTCCAAAGAAATTAAGCAATGAGCCACAGGTGATGCCCATTCATTTCCATTTGAAAACTGTTTCTTCAGGCTTCAAAAAGGGGTGGCCTGAAACAAAGACCTTCCTGACATTCAAGGCAACAGAACCATAGGTAAGCAAATGGCCCAAAGCAGGGTTTCTCCAATGAGACTTTACTGGTCACACTAATATCTGAGATGTTCCCATTCCCTTCAGCTATCAAGAACATGGCCATGTCACAGAGCATGGAGGTTGTACATATGTTGGACAATAAATCATGAGCTCATTCTGGAGAGTGGCCAGAATTCAGGAAGAAAACCGGAACTTAGGAAGTTAGTAGTTGTTTCCTATCCATAAGACAAGCCACAGTCTATTCATCACTTATGAACGATGAATGCTGGGAAGCTTTCTACTAGACAGGACACCTCCATTGATGCATTCTCTTTTCTAATGTCTAAAACCACGGACACAGTGGATACACAGACATAGAAACACTCGCCTTGTCAAAAGAGTTACTATCAACAGTAGACTCCAAAGCAAACGAACCACCTTTTTTACCTATTCGCAGAATATGAGACAAAACCACAAACTCACACCCACACACATAAAGTCACCTCATTCCCAAAAGTGGATCTGTGACTATCTGGAGTGTCCTCTGACTGGTGGGCCATACTATGTTCCTCTCGAAATGGCCTTTCCTCTCTCAGATTTTGTCTCTTTCGCCAACTCTGTGATGCTTTGAGGAGCCTGCAGTTAGCCACTACCTGCTATCTCAGGAAAGGCCTCTTTTCAGAGCTCAATTGGCATTTGGCCATCCTCAAATCAGTAGGTACCAAGAAGGTCTGAATCTGTACTTGGTAAATACAAACAAGTGAGCCCACTGGGACTGGGACTGGGACTGGCTCTCGGTGCCTGGCTTCTTGCATCACAATTTCAGAGAGTTCCATCACCAAGGAAGTTAGCTAGGACACTTCCTTCAGGAACTGAATGAGGTCACTGCCTTGGCAACAACTTTGTCCTAACCGTTGCTTCCAGGGTTCCATGAGATGGAGGCTGCTCCTACTTTGTGTGACAATTTGACTTGTTACAATGGTATATCAAAATAGGCACCTGGGAACAGCTCTCCACGCAGGCCTGCTTAGGTCCATCTTCTCTACATTAAGAAGAGAAAGGCTGATGCATACACATCCCTTCGTCCTGTTCAGGTTGTTTGCCATGAAGATGGATTTTGCTCTCTCAGATCCATCATAGCTGCCTACATCTTCTCCAGGGATCATTTCTGCATCGAACTTTGAGGTTCTCAGCAGTTGGAAGATACCCTACATTCCTGTATTGTAAGGTGAACTCTGTCCCTGCTCTTTTGTAATTTTAGATTGAAGCAACAGTGTATGGTTAGGGTTAATAACAGGTTCGATTTGGGCAAGGAATCATTATGCGGGATGAATAATGGTATTGGGAACCTGCAATATTTATAGGAATATAGAGATAAAATATAAGTATGAAAACAGAAATCTAGGTAAGATTTGAAGCTCAGAAATGCATTGGGCAACTGATTGCGATACGTAGCTTTGAATTACGTTCTAGATACATGTTTCAGAAAAATCGATATACAATGGCATAGGATCTTGTACCTTGGATGATTGAATGTAGTAGAGAACATCTACTCAAAAAGGGATAGTCGATAGGATCAGGAAGATAGTCAGTATGTTTCGGAAGAAGAGTGAGTATAGGATTTGAACCAAAGTTCATAAGCAATAGGGTTTCGGTTAGAGAGTGAATGTCAATGTCAGCACATGTGAAGGGTCAGTCACAATGTTGAACTTGAGAAAATATGTAGGAAAGTAGATATCAATAGAGACATTAGGAAATCAGGCAAAGTACAAAGTGAGTGAAAAAATTAGACATTTTCAATGGTATTGAGGTTGAATATATAATCTTAGGAAGAAACAAATATGTAGTCACCAACAGGATGATCATTTGAGAGCATTAGGCAACCTGGACATGGATGTTTTTAGTAATCCATGTTCAGTTTCCGTTTAGGCTTTGTTACAGTCATACGTGTGACTTTTGCATTTTGTGTCCAGAATACTACTGTGATAACATGCATATGTAGATCAGGTGACATGAGTATTTCTTCCACCATTTCTGGGAGCAATATTTTGAAGATGTATAAATTAGTATTGGGGGTACAAAGAGGTGTTACCTGTGTCTATGAATATAGAGATAATGCATGAATAGACCATACTGTGAATAGATAATATAACTGGTTCCACTTTACAAAATGTATTGAATTGATATCTGAAAATATATAAGAAATCTTATATTAATATAAAATCATTCATTCCAACCAGTTATACATCTAATAGTGATATTATAGTTATGATTTATCATGCAGTGTGTGTCCGTTTTGCTTCAAAAGTGATAAAGGAATTCGAAAATAATGTGTTTGGAAAGAAATCTCATGAAAAGATCAGTCAAGAAACATGGAGGAATCCATGTGTTCTAAAGCAGGAAGTGATTGAAAGTGAAACAAATGCCTATAAATTTGCTAACCTGTGGAGGAAATATATATCCTATGATGTGCATAAACTGAAGAAATTGTAATGTCCCAGTGTTGAATAAAAATGAACATCGATAAACACATCATGTCCCATAGGCATCTACTTGCATTGATGATAAACTGTGTCAGTTACTATAGAAATATTAGGATTTGTATGCACCATTCACTGAAGTTAGTTTTCAGTACTAGGAAACAAATATGTATTTCAGGTGGATGAAATTTTTTGAGAATAATCTTGTGAAAAGTTGATTATAAATCCACATTGATGAACATGAATAAAATTAGGGAGTGTATATAAGACACATATATTTCATATTTTGAAAAATAGAAGGAGAGAGTGTATATATATATATATATATATATATATATATATATATATATATATATATACACACACAGACACACACACATACACACCCAGAAACATTAAAAATAGCAATATATGCCAATCAAAATTCACCATGAAATATATATCATCCACAGATCCAAAAATATTCATTGTACTGAACATGGATTTGTGTATAATTTTGTTCAACTAGGAAGCTCACCCATAGGTTGATTTTTCAGTTCCAACGACATTTAGAAGGAGTGATCTTTTCTCTCAATTTGTATCTGCCAAGTTAGCCACCTCACAAGAATGTACGTGTAGTACCAGGTAGGATTCTCTATGTGTATATAAAAATATATTTGCTGAGTAGGCTACAGAGAAAGAGAGACAAGAATTCACATATTTGTTATCTTTAAAACCACATGGACAACTATTGCAACAAAAAATTGTCTAGATTTATAACCCCTAACCTTTAAAATGCAAAAGGCAAGTCCAACTATACACCATGCCTCCTCTGAACTGCTTGTATTTCTATTATGTTTGGGTTATTTTTCTGCCTCATATTAGGATTAGTAGTCAGAGACTAGTAGGGTGTGGTTTAGTGTCAGAGATAAAGAATTTGAAATGGAAAATTGGAAAATGAATCCAATATGTATGCAAATATGTCCTACACAAAAGTCTTCCCACTCTCATCCAGATAAATCCTTTGACATTACCTTCACCCCATGTAAGATGCAATTCGAAGAGAAGAGTTAGAAAATCTGTGAATACATATCTGGAATGGAAAATGCACAGGAGTTCACAACCTTGGAGGTGGTAGAGGAGTTTCCAAAAGTAAGTGACTGTGTAAACACTCCACAAACATGGAACTCTGCTGGCCAATAGCCTTCTTGTAAAACTGCCTCTGAGTTTGGACACTTGAAATATATCTTGTTGTCTGGAGCTTTAGCTTCATTTCTGGTGAGACCATAAAACCTGGATCTGCATCTATGTGACCTGGAGGACATCGTTTCTTATTTTCCATTGAACATGTGGTACCAGTGTTGATTTCTCTCTTTGTTGGTAAACTGTGGCCACTGGAAGCTTATTGTCTCCCTGAGTGGACTGTGAAGCCATTTGGTCATCCTGCCCTTTTTGTGGTGTTTCTTTCTTTTTTTTTTAATTTTATTTTTTTATTGGTTGTTCAAAACCCTACAAAGCTCTTGACATATCAAATTTCATACATTAGCATACATTAGCTTCAAGTGAGTTATGAACTCCCTTTTTTGCCCCAAGTACAGAGTGCAGAATCACATGGGTTACACATCCACATTTTTACATAATACCATAATAGTAACTGTTGTATTCTGCTACCTTTCCTATCCTCTACTATCCCCCCTCCCCTCCCCTCCCATCTTCTCTCTCTACCCCTTCTACTGTAATTCATTTCTCACCTTGTTTATTTTCCCATTCCACTTACAACCTCTTATATGTAATTTAGTATAACAATGAGGGTCTCCCTCTGTTTCCATGCAATTCCCCTTTTCTCTCCCTTTCCCTCCCACCTCATGTCTCTGTTTAATGTTAATCTTTTCTTCCTGCTCTTCCTCCCTGCTTTATTCTTATTTGCTCTCATTATATCAAAGATGACATTTGGTATTTGTTTTTTAGGGATTGGCTAGCTTCACTAAGCATAATCTGCTCTAGTGCCATCCATTTCCCTGCAAATTCCAAGATTTTGTCATTTTTTAGTGCTGCGTAATACTCCATGGTGTATAGATGCCACATTTTTTAATCCATTCATGCATTGAAGGGCATCTGGGTTGGTTCCACAATCTAGCAATTGTAAATTGTGCTGCTATGAACATCGATGTGGCAGTATCCCTGTAATACGCTCTTTTAAGGTCTTCAGGGAATAGTCCGAGAAGGGCAATAGCTGGGTCAAATGGTGGTTCCATTCCCAGCTTTCCCAGGAATCTCCATACTGCTTTCCAAATTGGCTGCACCAATTTGCAGCCCCACCAGCAATGTACAAGAGAACCCTTTTCTCACTCCAGTAAGATTGGCAGCCATTATGAAATCAAACAACAACAAGTGCTGGCGAGGTTGTGGTGTTTCTTGATGCTGCAATGGGAGGTTGGTATTTGCTTCATGAAATACAAGGAGTTCAACTAGGATATAGGGCTGGAGGGAGTTCTGTCACGTGTGTTGGGTCAGGGTGTGCAGGAGAATTCACCAACCAGGGTTCTATCCCACATAACTTGCCCCCTTGACCATAGCAACTTGATTGTGAACATTGCCCTGAAACCTCTCCATATAACAAGATGCCTTTTCATATAATGGTCTGCTGGCTGTACCAAGTCAGTCACAAGCTATTTGGAAGCCAATGGCAGATCCACATGGCGACACTACAGTTGTATTATCACACACCTGCCCACCACTGCTCTAGGCCCACTACTCAGCAGGCTCCAACTTACTGGCATCTCTGTTCTGCACCATTTTCATGAAACCCAGTCAATCAAGGTACTGTCTGTAACACAACAATCAAGCCACTGTCTGCAACAGAACATCCAATGGTTCTCCAGTGCCACTTGGTCATTGGGAATTTCAAAAATATCATGGTATTTATCTATCCATTTTTCAAGAATGAAGTTGGAGGCACTTTGGGGTTTCCATTCTTCAAGGAACCATTACATGGGGAGGAAGCTCATTT
This sequence comes from Callospermophilus lateralis, assembly GCF_048772815.1. NCBI lineage: Eukaryota > Metazoa > Chordata > Mammalia > Rodentia > Sciuridae > Callospermophilus > Callospermophilus lateralis. The sequence continues at coordinate 436,899 of NW_027516466.1, forward strand.
CAATGAAAGCTCTGAGGAACTCTAACAGGCAAGGCTTCCCAAACACTGGCCAAAAGGTCACATGAAGCAAGGCCTATGGAGGTCTACAACGGGAGGTCCATGTGTCTTTTGACTCTTAACTATGGCTGCCAAGTTTTTCAGAATAAAATTATGCGATATCCTTGCTGAGATTTTCAGTTCTCTGAGGAAAGCCATCCTGGGCCTAGATCTCAGTTTCAAAGGGCGACTCTCATGTGTGGCCTCCTGAAATCGCAACACAATTCATGGCAATACTTCTCTGAGGTCAGTTCCAGAACTCAGTCTCTAAGAGGAATCACACCTGAGTTCAAGACCATGTGGACCCTGTCATCTCTTCCAACCGCCACACAAATGACCACAATTAAAACCAAAACATTCCCACATGGCCCTCATCTTCAGCCGTATAGACACTCATCATAAACTCTAGCTGGAGGTTTCCATGAGGGGCGCAGCCAAAGACAATGTCCAAAATATGCACCCTTGCCCCTCATTTGTCTAAATTCAGTGTGGCCTGGACACCCTTCCTTTGAACCAGGAGTGATCAAATAGGCCTGCTGTTAATGCTGCTCTGCTTCTCCAATTTGAGGCCTACTGACAGTCAGGTATAGATTCATTATGTGATTTGGCATCGTGAGAGAACCCAAGTACTTCTGCAGGATTTGAATAACTCATTTGACCCATAGGAATCCTATTCTCACTTGATGGAGTTCCGGAACCTATCAGAGGAAGGCAAGAGACTTCATCTACAATGACTCATCTTTTTGCCATTTTGGTTTTGGATGCACACATGGGATCTTCTTTACATCTATCAGGAGCTGAGAATCTTAGCCACAGCCTCAAACAGGGCCTAGTGTCTGATTAAGACACCATCCTTTTCAAAGCAATTAAGCAAAGAGCCACAGGAGATGCCCATTCATTTTCATTTGAAAACTGTTTCTTCAGGCTTCACAAAAGGGTGGCCTGAGGCAAAGACCTTCCTGACATTCAAGGCAATAGAACCATAGTTAAGCAAATGGACCAAAGCAGGGTTTCTCCACTGAGACTTTACTGCTCACACTGATGTCTGAGTTTTCCGAGATGTTCCCATTCCCTTCAGCTATCAAGAACATGGACATGTCACAGAGCTTGGAGGTGGTACATATCTTGCACAATAAATCATGAGCCTATTCTGGAGAGTGGCCAGAATTCAGGAAGAAAACAGGAACTTAGGATGTTAGTAGGTGTTTAAGATCCATAAGGCAAACCACAGTCCATTCATCAATTGAGCAGGATGAATGCTGGGAAGCTTTCTACTAGACAGGACACCTCCATTGATGCATTCTCTTTTCTAATGTCTAAAACCACGGACACAGTGGATACACAGACATAGAAAGTCGCCTTGTCAAAAGACTTACTAGAAACAGTCGACTCCAAACCAAACCAACCACCTTTCCTACCTATTCTCAGAACATGAGACAAAACCGCAAACTCACACCCACACACAAAGGCACCTCCTTCCCAAAAGTAGGTCTGTAACTATCCGGAATGTCTTCTGACTGGTGGGCCATACTATGTTCCCCACAAAATGGCCTCTCCTGTCTCAGATCTTGTCTCCTTGGCCAACTCTGTGATGCTTTGAGGAGCCAACCGTTAGCCACTACCTGCTATCTCAGGAAAAGCTTCTCTTCAGAGCTCTACTGACATTTGGCCATCCTCACATCAGTAGGTACCAAGAAGGTCTGATCTGTACTTGGTAAATCCAAACAAGTGAGCCCACTGGGACAGGGACTGGGACTGGCTCTCGGTGCCTGGCTTCTTGCATCAAAACTTCCGAATGTTCCATCACCAAGGAAGTTAGGTAGGTCACTTCCTTCAGGAACTGAAAGAGGTCACTGCCTTGGCAACAACTTTGCCCTAACCGTTGCTTCCAAGGGTTTCCATTAGATAGAGGCTGCCCCTACTTCCTTTGAAAATTTGACTAGTTTCAATTGTATATCAAAATAGGCACCTGGGAACAGCTCTCCATGCAGGTCTGGTTAGGTCAATCTTCTCTACATTAAAAAGAGAGAGGCTGATGCATACACATCCCTTTTTCCTGTCTAGATTGTTTGCCATTGAAGATGGCTTTTGCTCTCACAGGTCCTTCATAGCTGCTGACATCTTCTCCAGGGATTATTTCTGCATCGAACTTTGAGGTTCTCAGCAGTTGGAAGATACCCTACATTCCTGTATTGTAAGGCGAACTCTGTCCCTGCTCTTTTGTAATTTTAGATTGAAGCAACAGTGTATGGTTAGGGTTAATAACAGGTTCGATTTGGGTAAGGAATCATTATGCGGGATGAATAATGGTATTGGGAACCTGCAATATTTATAGGAATATAGAGATAAAATATAAGTATGAAAACAGAAATCTAGGTAAGATTTGAAGCTCAGAAATGCATTGGGCAACTGATTGCGATACGTAGCTTTGAATTACGTTCTAGATACATGTTTCAGAAAAATCGATATACAATGGCATAGGATCTTGTACCTTGGATGATTGAATGTAGTAGAGAACATCTACTCAAAAAGGGATAGTCGATAGGATCAGGAAGATAGTCAGTATGTTTCGGAAGAAGAGCGAGTATAGGATTTGGACCAAAGATCTTTAGCAATAGTGTTTCCGTTACAGAGTGAATGTCAATGTCAGCACATGTGAAGGGTCAGTCACAATGTTGAACTGCGGAAAATATGTAGGAAAGTAGATATCAATAGAGACATTAGGAAATCAGGCAAAAGTATCAAGTGAGTGAAAAAATTAAACATTTTCAACAGTTTTGAGGTTGAATATATAATCTTAGGAAGAAACAAATATGTAGCCAGCAATAGTATTGACATTTGAGAGCATTAGGCAACCTGGTCAGGGATGTTTTTAGTAATCCATGTTCAGTTTACCTTTAGGCTTTGGTACAATCATACGTGTGGCTTTTGCATTTTGTGTCCAGAATATTACAGTGATAACATGCATATGTAGATCAGGTGACATGAGTATTTCTTCCACCATTTCTGGGAGCAATATTTCAAATATGTATAGATTAGTATTGGGGGTACAACCAGGTGTACCCTGTGTCTATGAATATAGAGATAATGCATGAATAGACCATACTGTGAATAAATAATATAACTTGTTACACTTTAAACAATGTATTGAATTGATATCAGAAAATATATAAAAAATCTTTTATTGATATATAATCATTCATTCCAACCAGTAATACATCTAATGGTGATATTACAGTGATGGTTTATCATGAAGTGTGTGTCCTTTTTGCTTCTAAAGTGATAAAGGAAATCGAAAATAATGTGTTTGGATAGAAGTCTCATGAACAGACCAGTCAAGAAACATGGAGGAATACATGTGTTCTGAAGCAGGAAGTGATTGAAAGTGAAACAAATGCCTATATATTTGCTAACCTGTGGAGGAAATATATATCCTACGATGTGCATAAAATGAAGAAATTTTAATGTCCCAGTGTTGAATAAAAATGAACATCAATATACACATCATGTCCTATAGGAATCTACTTGCTTTGATGATAAACTGTGTCAGTTACTGTAAAAATATTAGGGTTTGTAAGCATGATTCACTGAAGTTAGTTCTCAGGACGAGGAAACAAATATGTATTTCAGGTGGTTGAATGTTTCTGAGAATAATCTTATGAAAAGTTGATTTTATATCCACATACATGAATATGAATGAATTTAGATAGTGTTTAATAAGACACATGTTTTTCATATTTTGAAAAATCTAGAGAGTATATATATATATATATATATATATATATATATATATATATATATATACATATAAAACTCATGGAGAAATATTACAATGAAAATTTGACAAGATTTATAACAAATACCCTTGATAAAGCAGAAGGCAATTCCAAGTATATACCATGCCTCCTATTAAAGGCCTGTATTTCTATTCTGTTAGTTTTCTTTTTATCCATCATATTAGCATTAGTAGTCAGAATCTATTAGGGTATGTGTTAGTGTCGGGGATCAGTATTTCAAATGAAAATAGGAAAATAAATCTAATGTGTATGCAAATATGTGCTACACAAAAATCTTGCCACTCTCATCCAGAACAATTCCTTTACATTAACTTCACTCCTAGTAAGACACAATTAGTGGAGAGGAGTTCGAAAACCTGTGATTACATATGTGGAACTGAAAATGTTCAGGAGTTCACAACATTGGATGTGGTAGAGCAGTTTCCAAAAGTAAGGGAGAGGTTAAACACTCCACAAACTTGGAGCTCTGCTGGCCTTAAGACTTCTTGAGAAAATGCCTCTCAGGTTGGGAACATGAAATATATGAAGTTGTCAGGAGATTTAGCTTCCTCATTGTGACACCATCATATGTGGGTCTGCATCTATGTGACCTAGAGGAAATGGTTCCTTATTTCCTAATGAACATGAGGCAGCAGTTCTGAATTCTTTCTTGGTAAACTGTGGCCACTGGGAGTTAAGTGTCTCCCCGTGTGGTCTGTGAAGCCATTTGGTCATCCTCCATTTTTGTGTTGTTTCTTACTGCTGCACTGGGAGTTTGGAATTGGCTTAATGAAATACAAGGAGTTCAACTGGGACACAATTCTGGAGGGAGCTCTGACACGTGTGATTGGTCAGGGTCTTCAGGAGAATGTTCGAAACATGGGTCTATCCCACATAGCTTTCCCCTTGACTATAGCAACCAGATTCTGAACATTGCCCTGAAACCTCTCAATAAAACAAGATGCCTTTACATATAAGGGTCTGCTGCCTGCACCATATCAGTCACAAGTATTTTGGAAGCCAAAGGCAGATCCACGTGGTCCCACCACAGATATTTATTCACAAACGTATAGTCCACTGCTCTAGCCCCAATACTCAGCAGGCTCCAACTTACTGACATCTCGGTTCAATACCATTTTCATGACAACCAGTCAATCAAGGAACTGTCTGGTACACACATGATCAGCAACAGGACATCCAAAGTTTCTCCAGTGCCACCTGGTCATGGAAATTTCAAAAATTTCATGGTATTTGTATAGCCATTTTTCAAGGATGATGTTGGAGGCACTGTGGGTTTCAATTAATTCAGGAACCATTAAATGGTGAGTAAGCTCATTTCAATGAAAGCTCTGAAGAACTCTCACAGGCAAGGCTTCCCAATGAGTGCCCAAAAGTTCACATGAAGCCAGGCTCATTGAGGTCTACAATATGAGGTACATGTGTGTTTTGAGTCTCAACTATGACTTCCAAGTCTTTCAGTAAAAAAATCATGTGTTACCCTGGCTGAGATTCCCAGTGCTCGGTGGAAAGCCACCCTGGGCATAGATCTCAGTTTCCAAGGGCTAATCTCATGTGTGGCCTCCTATAATCCCAAATCAATTCATGGCAATACTTCTCTCAAGTCAGTTCCAGAACTCAGTCTCTAAGGAGTATCAGAGCAGAGTTCAAGCCCTGGTGGACCAAGTCATCTCTTCCAACCGCCACACAAATGACCACAATTAAAACCAAAACACTCCTACATGACCCTCATCTTCTTCCATAAAGACACTCATCATAACATATGGCTGGAGGTTTCCATGAGGGGCACAGCCCAAGACAGTGTCCAAAATAAGCTCCCTTGCCCCTCATTTGCCTAAAGTCAGGGTGGCTTGGACACCCTTCTTGTGAACCAGGAGTGATCTTTAAGTGTAAAAGAAATTGAAATTAAAGTGTAAAAGTTAAAGTGTAAAAGACCGGGTTTGTAAAGTTTCTAAGATTCAAGGCCTGATCTAAAATGTAAAGGACCAGGTATTGTTAAGTTCCTATGCTACATGAAAAATCTGAAATTCCTGTTACTTGTAGGACAATTTCTGGACTGCCCAGTAAATATTCCCCTGATCGCCTGGTTGTTTAATAACCTAGGACCCTGTGTGGCTTGGCACATATGCATCGCAGGGCCTAATCTAATCAATTTGAATCTGTACCCCGCTGTAGACCTGACCTATCCCTCCTGCCTGACATGTTCCCACCAATGAATGAGCTAATAATGTTTAGGATTTGTTGTTTGATTTTCCCGCAGTGTATGATGATTTGTTAAAAGATACTGTGATATATGTAAAGTCTCGCCCTCCCCAAAAAGTGTACTTAAGCACTGCTCAACCTCAGCTCGGAGATCTGGGCTGCTCTCCCTTCTTGAGTGACCACGGAGCCCTAGCATACTGGATTGGATCCTCAATAAATGTCTTTTGCTGTTGCATGAGCCGTGGTCTCATACATGAACATGAATGAATTTAAGGAGTGTATAATAAGACACATATATTTCATATTTTGAATAATCTATAGAGTGCAGATTTTTCACAAAACACATACAGAGATATTAAAAAGTAGCAATATATATGCCAATCAAAATTCATCATGAAATACATATCATACACAGATCCAAAAATATTTATTTTACTTAACATGGATTTATGTGTAATGTTGTTCAACTAGGAAGCTCACGCATAGGTTGAATTTTCAGTTCCTACAGCGTTTAGGAGGAGTGATCTCTTCTCACAATTTGTATCTGCCAAGTAGGCCACCTCACAATAATGTACGTGTGGTACCAGGTAGGATTCTATTTGTGCATATAAAAATACATGTACTGAATAGGCAACAGAGAAAGGGAGACAGGAATTCACATATTTGATACCTTTCAAAACACATGGAGAACTATATCAATTAAAAATTAACCAGATTTTTAACAACTACCTTTATCATGCAAAAGGCAAGTCCAACTATACACCATGCCTCTTCTGAACTGCTTGTATTTCTATTCTGTTTGGGTTATTTTTCTCCATCATATTAGCATTAGTAGTCAGAGTCTAGTAGGGTATGCGTTAGTGTCATGGATTCAGTAATTCAAATGGAAATAAAGGAAAATGAATCCATTGTGTATGCAAATATGCGCTACAAAAAACTTTCCACTCTCATTCAGAGCAATGCCTTGACATTACCTTCACCCAAGTAAGACACAATTAGAGGACAAGAGTTAGAAAATCTGTGAATACATATCTGGAATGGAAAATGCTCAGGAGTTCACAAGCTTGGGCATTTTAGAGGAGTTTTCAACTTAAGGACAGGATAAACTGTCCAAATTCATGGAACTCTGCTGGCCTAAAGACTTCTTGAGAAACTGCCTCTGAGGTTGGGCACTTGAAATATATGTTGTTGTCAGGAGCTTTAGCTTCCTTTGTAGTGATACCATCAAAGATGGGTCTTCATTTATCTGACCTGGAGGACATGGTTTCTTATTTTCCAAAGAACATGAGGCAGCAGTGCTCAATTCTTCCTTTGAAGGTAAACTGTGGCCACGGAGGGGTAAGTGTCTCCCCGTCTTGACTGTGAAGCCAATTGGCCATCCTACAATTTTCGTGGTGTTTTCTTGCTGCTGCACTGGGCTTTTGGTTTTTCCTTCATGAAAATACAAGGAGTTCAACTGGGACACAGTGCTGGAGCGAGTTCTGTCACGTGTGGAGGGTCAGGGTCTACAGGAGAATTCACCAACCAGACTTTTATCCCACATAACTTGCAACATTATCCATAGCAAACTGATTCTGAACATTGTCCTGAAACCTTTACATATAACAAGATGCCTTTACAGATAAGGGTCGGCTAGCTGCACCATGTAAGCCACAAGCCATTTGGAAGTCAAAGGCAGACCCAAATGGCCCCACCACAGATGTTTTATCATACACCTGCACACCACAGCTCTGGGCCCACTTCTCAGCACTCTCCAACTTACTGGCATCTCTGTTCTACACAATTTTCATGAAATCGAGTCAGTCAAGGCACTGTCTGGTACACTCATGATCAGCAACAAGACATCCAAAGGTTCTCCAGTGCCACCTGGTCAGGGGAATTTCATGGTATTTCTAGAGCCATTTTTCAAGGATGAAGTTGGAGGCACTGTGGGTTTCAATTCATTCAGGAACCATTAAATGTTGAGGAAAATCATTTCAATGAAAGCTCTAGAGAACTCTCACAGGTAAGGCTTCCCAAAGAGTGGCCAAAATACACATATATTTCATATTTTGAAAAATCTTGACAGTATATATATATATATATATATATATATATATATATATATATATATATATATATATATACAAACACACACAGACATTAAAAACTAGCAATATATATGCCAATCGAAATTCATCATGAAATATATATCATCCACGTATCCAAAAATATTCATTTTACTGAACATGGATTTATGTATAATGTTGTTCAACTAGGAAGCTCACCCATAGGTTGAATTTTCAGTTCCAACAGCGTTTAGGAGGAGTGAACTTTTCTCACAATTTGTATCTGCCAAGTCAGCCACCTCACAAGAATATATGTGTGATACAAGGTACAATTCTATATGTGCATATAAAAATACATGTGCTGAATAGGATACAAAGAAATGGGGGAGACAGGAATCACATATTTGATAAGTTTAAAAATACATGGACAACTCTTTCAACAAAAATTGACTAGATTTAAAACTCCTTCCCTATATAATGGAAAAGTTAATTCAATGGTACGCCATGCCTCCTCTGATATGTTTGTATTTCTGTTCTGTTTGGGTTATTTTTCTCCATTACGTTAGGATTAGTTGTCAGAGTCTTGTAGGGTATGGGTTAGTTTCAGGGATTCAGTATTTTGAAAGGAAATTGGAAAATGAATCCAATGTGTATGCAAATATGTGCTACACAAAAATCTTCCGACTCTCATCCACAACAATGCCTTGACCTTAACTTCGTCCCAAGTAACACATGTAGAGGAGATGAGTAAGAAAATCTGTGAATACATATCTGGAATTTAATATGCTCAGGAGTTCACAAACTTGCAGGTAGAAGAGGAGATTCCAAAAGTAAGGGACAATGTAAACACTCCAAAAACATGGAGCTCTGCTAGCCTAAAGGCTTCTGGAAAAACTGGCTCTGATGTTGGGCTCTTGAAATATATGTTGTTGTCAGGAGCTTTAGCTTTTTTGTAGTGAGACCATAAAAGCTGGGTCTGCATCTATGTGACCTGGAGGAGATGCTTTCTTATTTACCAATGATCATGAGGCAGCATTGCTGAATTCTCTCTTTCGGGGTCAACTGTGGCCACTTGGGGCTAAGTGTCTCCTCATGTGGACTGTGAAACCATTTGATCATCCTCCAATTTTTGTGATATTTTTTGCTGCTACACTGGGAGTTCAGTATTTGCTTCACGAAATACAAGGAGTTCACCTGGGACACAGTGCTGGAGGGAGTTCTGTCACGTGTGGTGGGACAGGGTCTGCAGGAGAATGCACAAACCAGGCTTCTGTCCAACATAGCTTGACCCCTTGACCATAGGAACCTGATTCTGAACATTGCCCTGAAACTTATCCATATAACAAGAATCATTTACATATAAGGGTCTGCTGCCTGCACCATGTCAGTCACAAGCCATTTGGAAGCCATTGGAAATCCACATGGAAGCACCACAGATGTTTTATCTCACACATGCCCACCTTTGCTCTAGGCCCACTATTCAGCAGGCTCCAACTTACTGGAATCTCTGTTCTACACCATTTTCGTGAAACCCAGCCAATCAAGGCACTGTCTGGTACACTCATGATCACCAACAGGATATCCAATGGTTCTCCAGTGCCTCCTGGATATGGGAATTTCAAAAATTTCATGGTATTTATCGAGCCCATCTTTCAAGGTTGAAGTTGGAGGCACTGAGTGTTTCATTTAATTCGGTAACCATTAAATGGTGAAGAAGCTCATTTCAAAGAAAGATCTGGAGAACTCTCACTGCCAAGACTTCCCAAAGAGTGGCCAAAAGGCCACATGAAGCCAGGCCCATTGAGGTCTACAATGTGAAGTGCATTTGTGTTTTGACTCTCAACTATTGCTGCCAAGTGTTTCAGAATAAAATTATGTGATACCTTGGCTGAGATTCCCAGTGCTCTGTGGAAAGCCACACTGGGAATAGATCTCAGTTTCCAATGGTGACTCTCATGCGTGGCCTCCTAATATCCCAACACAATTCATGGCAATACTTCTCTGAGGTCAGTTCCAGGACTCAGTCTCTATAGGGTATCACACCAGAGTTCAAGCCCAGGTGGACCCAGTCATCGCTTCCAACTTCCACACAAATAACCACAATTAAAACCAAAACACTCCCACATGGCCCTCATCTTCTTCCATATAGACACTCCTCATAACCTCTGGCTGGATGTTTCCATGAGGGGCGCAGCCCAACACAGAGTCCAAATAACCTCGCTTGCCCGTCATTTTCCTAAAGGCAGGGTGGCCTGTACACCCTTCCTGTGAACCACAAGGGATCAAAAATGCCTTCCTTTAATACTGCTCTGCTTCTCCAATTTGAGGCCTACTGACTGTCAGGTATAGATTCTTTATGTGATTTCGAGTCATGAGAAAACACAAGCATGTATGGGATAGCCTTTGCAGGGCTTAGAAGAACTCATTTGATTCAAAGGATCTCTATTCTCACTTGATGGTGGTCAGGAACCTAAGAGAGGAAGGCGAGAGACTTCATCAACAATTACTGATCTTTTTCCCATTTTGGTTTTGGATGCACACATGGGATCATTCTTTAGATGCATCAGGTGCTGAGAACCTAAGCCACAGCCTCACACAGGGCCAAGAGACTGATTCCGACACATCCATTTCCAAATAAATTAACAAAGAGCCACAGGTGATGCCCATTTATTTCCATTTTAAAACTGTTTTCTTCAGGCTTCACAAAGCGGTGTCTTGAGGCCAAGACCTTCCTCACATTCAGGGGAAGAGAAGAATTGGTTAGCAAAAAACCCAAAGCAGAGTTTCTCCACTGAGGCTTTCCTGGTCACACTGATATCTGAGTTTTTTGAGATGCTAGCCATTCCCTTTAGCTATCCATTACATGGCCTTGTCACAGAGCTTGGAGGTGGTACATATCTTGGACACAAAACCATGAGCCTATTCTGGAGAGTGGCCAGAATCAGGAAGAAAACAGGAACTTAGGAAATTAGTAGGTGTTGCCCATCCATAAGGGAAGCCACAGTCCATTCATCAATTGGGCAGAATGAATGCTGGGTAGGTTTCTACTAAACAGGACACATCCATTGATGAATTCTCTTTTCAAATGTCTACAACCACAGACACAGTGGGATACACAGACATAGAAACACTCACTTTGTGAAACGACTTACTAGGAACAGTCCACTCCAAACCAAGCAAACCGCCTTTTTTACCTATTCTCAGAAAATGAGACAAAACCACAAACTCACACCCACACCCACAAAGGCACCTCCTTCCCCCAAAGAGGTCTGTGACTATCCAGAGTGTCCTCTGACTTGTGGGCCTTATTATGTTCCCTGAAATGTTCTGTCCTGTCTCAGATCTGGTCTTTTTGGCCAAATCTGTGAAGTGGTCAGGAGCCAGCTGTGAGCAACTTCCTGCTTTCTCAGGAAAGGCCCCTCTTCTGAGCTCTCCTGAAATTTGGCCATTCTCACATCAGTAGGTACCAAGAAAGACTGACTCTGTTCTTGGTAAATCCAAATAAGTGAGCCCACTGGGAATGGTACTGGGACTGCCTCTGGTAGCCTGGCTTCCTGGATCCCAAGTTCAGAGAGTTCTATCACCAAAGAAGTGAGGAAGGTCACCTCCTTTGTGAACTGAATGAGGTCACTGCTTTGGAAACCACTTTGTACTAAAATTTGCTTCCAAGGTTCCCATGAGATGGAGGCTGCCCCTATTTCCTGTGATACGTTCACAACTGAGGATTGTATATCAACCATAGGCAGCCGGGAACAGCTGTCTACACTGGACTGGTTTGGTCCATCTTCTGTACATTAAGAAGAGTGAGGCTTATTCTGACACTTCCCTTCATCCTGACCGGGTTGTTTGCCATGGAAGATGACTTTTGCTCTCTCAGGTCCTTCATAGCTGCCTACATCTTCTCCAGGGATCATTTCTGCATGGAACTTTGAGGTTCTCAGCAGGTGGAAGATCCCCTACACTCCTGTATTGGAAGACTAATTCTGTCCCTCCTCTTCTGTGAAGTTAGATTGAGGAAACATTGTATGGTTAAGGTTAATAACAGCTTCCATTTGGGTTAGGAATCATTCTCTTGGATGAATAATGGTATTGGAATTTTGCGATATTTTCAAGAATATATAGGTGAAATATAAGTATGAAAAAAGAAATCTAGGTAATTTTTGAAGCACAGAAGGGAATTGGCCCCACTATTGGGATTCTTAGCTTTGAATTATGTTCTGCACAGGTGTCTCAGATTAATTGATATACAATGGCATAGGACCTTGTCTTTTGGATGATTGAATGTCGAAGAGAAAATCCAGTCCAAAAGGGATAGTTGGTGGATTAGGAAGATATTCGGTAGATTTAGAATGAAGAGTGTGTATAGCATTTGGACCAAAAGATCTTTAGCAATAGGGTTTTGGGTAGAGAGTGAAAGTAAATGTCAGCACATGTGAAGAGTCAGTCATAATGATGAACTGGGGAAAAAATACAGGAAATCAGATTTCAATAGAGACATTAGGAAATCAGGCAAAGTATAATGTGAGTGATAGGATTAGACATTTTCAACAGGGTTGAGGTTGAATATGTAATTTCAGGAAGAAACAAATATGTAGTCACCAATAGGATTCACTTTTGAGAGCATTAGGCAACCTGGACATGGATTTTTTTTTAATCCATGCTCACTTTCCATTTAGGATTTGGTACAATCATAAGTGTGACCTTGCTTTTTGTTTCCACAATATTACTGTGATTAATGTATATATAGATCAGGTGACATGAGTATTTCTTCCACCATTTCTGGGAGCAATATTTTGAAGACATATAATTTAGTATTGTGGGTACAAATAGGTATACTCTGTGTTATATGAATATAAAGATAATGCATGAATAGACCATACTGTGTATAAATAATATAACTGGTTCCAAATTTAAATAATGGATTGAATTGATATCTGAATATATACTGGAAATCTTATATTGATATTCATACAATCATTCCAACCAGTTATACATCTAATGGTAATATCACTGTTATGGTTTATCATGAAGTGTGTGTGAGCTTTGCTTCTAAAATGATTATGGAAATTGAAAATAATGTGCTTGGAAAGAAGTCTCATTAAAAGAGCAGTCAAGAAACCTGGGGGAATACATATGTTCTGAAGCAGGAAGTAATTGAAAGTGAAAAAATGCCTATAAATTTGTGAATTTGTGAATGAAATATGTATTCTATTATGTGCAAAAACTGAAGAAATATTAATGTACCAGTTATGAATAAAAATGAACGTCAAAATACATATCATGTCCCATAGGAATCTACTTGCATTGACGTTAAACTGAGTCATTTACTATAGCAATATTAGGATTTGTATGCACCATTCACTGAAGTTAGTTTTCAGTATTAGGAAACAAATATGTATTTCAGGTGGATTAATATTTCTGAGAACATTCTTATGAAAAGTTGAATATAAATCCACATTCATGAACATCAATGAATTTAGGGAGTATATAATAAGACACATACATTTCATATTTTGAAAAATCTGGAGAGTTTATACATATATATATGCACACACACACACACACACACACACACGTATACATTATAAAGTAGCAATATATATGCCAATCGAAATACATCATGAATTATATATCATCCACAAATCCAAAAATCTTCATTTTCCTGAGCATCGATTTATGTATAATGTTGTTCAACTAGGGAGCTCACCCATAGTTTGAATTGTAAGTTCCAACAGCATTTAGGAGGAGTGATCCCTTCTCACAATTTGTATTTGCAAAGTCAGCAACCTCACAAGTATGTACATGTGATACCAGGTAGGATTCTATATGTGAATATAAAAATGCATGTGCTGAATTGGGTACAGAGAAATGGAGACAGGAATTCTCATATTTGTTAACTTTAAAAACACATGGAGAAGGGAGGGGCAGAGCCGCCAACCGCGCCTGTAAGGTAGGCGGTCCTGCGAGCCACCCGTAGAACAGGCCTAGCGGCCCGCCATCGTGAAAGACACATCACCCTGGTTGGGGGTTGGGCAGAGCCACTGCACGCCTGCAAGGAACGCGGACATGCGACCCACAGGCAGAACAGGCCCAGACACCCGCGGAGGGGCAGAGACACCCCTTGCGACTTCAAGATAGGTGAACCTGCGACCCACCGCCTGAAGCGGCCCAGCTGCCTTCAGAGGGGCAGAGCCGGCCCCCGCGCCTGCGAAGTAGGTGGACCTGCGAACACCGACAGACCAGGTGCTAGGCCCCGCCAGGGTGCTAGACACATAACCAGGTTTGGGGAGGGGCCGAGCCGCTGTCCGTGCCTGCAAAGCAGGTGGACCTCTCACCCAGAGGCAGAACAGACCCAGCAACCTACCAGCGTGGTAGACACATCACCCCGGTTTGGGGGGGGGCAGAGATGCCACTCACGCCTGCAATGTAGACAGCCCTGCAACCCACAGACAGAAGAGGCCCAGCGGAGCGCGGAGGGGCAGAGCCGACGCCTGTGCCTGCAAGGTAGCTGGACCTGTTACCCACTGGCTGAACAGGACCAGCACCCGCAGAGGGGTAGATCAACTGCCCGCTCCTGCAAGGTAGGCGGACCAGCTACCAAGAGGCAGAACAGGCCCAGCGGCGTGCTGGTGTGGTAGGCACATTGCCCCAATTGGAGGAGGGGCAGAGCCGCTGCTTACGCCTGTGAGGGAGACTTTTCAAGAATACAATAGCAATATAAACATTTAGGGGTAAAATTCAATAACACAAAAGTTTCACCAAGCCGAAAAAAACGTGAACAGTAGGGAAAGACAAGGAAAGAAAGGACCACAAGCAACGCAGGTCAACTCAACATTAGAAGAGGTAATATCTGCAGCATATGGAATGTCAGATAAAGAATCAGGATATACTTGCTTCAGATGATCTGGAGTCTCCAGGGAGACATTAGACAGCAAAATCAGACAATGAAAGATCACTTTGACAATGAATTACATAAACAAATCCAAGAAGCAAAAGATCAACTATACAGGGAGATAGAGGTTATAAAAAACACACAAACAGAAATCATAGAAATGCAGGAAGCAATAAACCACCTTAAAAACTCAATTGAGAATACTACCAGCAGAGTAGATCACTTAGAAGATAGAACATCAGACAATGAAGACAAAGTATTTCAACTTGAAAAGAACATAGAAAGCTCAGCAAGACTGTTAAGAAACCATGAGCAGAACATCCAAGAAATATGGGATAACATGAAGTGACCAAACTAAAGAGTAATTGGGATACAGGAAGGTATACAGGTCCAAACCACAGGATTGAGCAATCTATTCAATGAAATAATATGAGAAAACTTTCCAGACATGAAGAATGAGACAGAATCCCAAATCCTAGAAGCCTACAGGACGCCAAATGTGCAAAATCATAAGAGATAAACACCTAGACATATTATAATGAAGATGCCAAACATACAGAATAAAGAGAGAATTTTAAAAGCTACAAGAGAAAGGAAGCAGATTACATTTAGGGGTAAACCAATCAGGATAACAGCTGATCTTTCAACACAGACTCTGAAAGCTAGAAGATCCTGGAATAACATTTTTCAATCACTGAAAGAAATTGGGTTCCAACCAAGAATTGTGTATCCAGCGATTTTAAGCTTCAGGATGGAAGATGAAATTAAAACCTTCCATGATAAACAAAAGTTAAAAGAATTTGCAGCTAGAAAACCATCTCTTCAAAAGATCCTTGGCAAAACATTATAGGAAGACGAAATGGAAAATAACAATGAAAACCAACAGTGGGAGGTAGTACAGTAAAGGGGCGAAAAATAATCAAAGAGAAAAACAAACCATGTTTAGTAACATAAATAAACAAATATGGCTGGAAGAACAACCCATATTTCAAAAATAACCCTAAATGTTAATGCCTTAAACTCACCAATTAAGAGACACAGGCTAGTAGAATGGATCACGAAAGAAGACCCAAAAATTTTCTGCCTACAGGAGACATATTTGATAGGAAAAGACATATATAGACTAAAGGTGAAAGGTTGGGAGAAATCATATCACTCATATTGACTTTGGAAACAAGCAGAAGTGTCAATACTCATATCAAATAAAATAGATTTAAAGACAAAGTTAATCAAAAGGGATAAAGAGGGACACTACATATTGCTCAAGGGAACCATACACCAACAAGACATAACAATCATAAATATATGTGCCCCAAACAATGGTTCAGCTATGTTAATCAAACAAACTCTTCTCAAGTTCAAGAGTCTGGTAGACCACCATACAATAATCATGGGAGATTTCAACACACCTCTCTCACTACTGGACAGATATTCCAAACAAAAGTTGAATTAGGAAACTATAGAACTCAATAACACAATTAATAACCTAGACTTAATTAACATATATAGAATATACCACCCAACATCAAGCAGTTACACTGTTTTCTCAGCAGCACATGGATACCTCTCAAAAATAGATCATATATTATGTCACAGAACAACTCTTAGACAATATAAAGGAGTATAGATAATACCAGGCATCTTATCTGATCGTAATGGAATGAAACTGAAATGAACAATAAAAGAAGGAAGGAAAATTCATGCATCACTTGGAGAATGAACAATACGTACTGAATGATCAATGGGTTATTGAAGACATCAAGGAGAAAAATAAAAAAAAAAATTCTTAGACATAAATGAAAAAGACAGACAGAACATATCAGAATCTGTGGGACACATTGAGAGCAGTTCTAAGTGGAAAATTCATTGCTTGGAGTTCTTTCCTTAAAAAAAGAAAAAAAAAAACAACAAATAAATGATCTCATAGTTCATTTCAAAATCCTAGAAAAAGAAGAGCAAAACAACAGAAAAAGAAGTAGAAGGCAAGAAATAATTAAAATCAGAGCTGAAATTAATGAAATCAAAACAAAAGAAACAATTGAAAAAATTGAAAATACTAAAAGTTGAAAAATTAATAAAATCGACAGCCTCTTAGCCATGTTAATGAAGAGAAGAAGAGAGGGAACTCAAATTACTATCATAAGGGATGAAAAAGACAATATCACAACAGACACTTCTGAAATACAGAAGATAATCAGAAATTATATTAGAAGATAGTGAAGGCATCAATAAATTTCTTAAGTCATATGATCTGTCCAGATTGAGTCAGGAGGATATAGACAACCTAAGCAGACCAATATCAATTGAGAAAATAGAAGAAACCATCCAAAGACTACCAACTAAGAAAAGCCCAGGACCGAATGGGTATACAGCAGAGGAGGCCAATATCACCCTGATTCCTAAACCAGACAAAGACCCTTCAAAGAAACAAATGTACAGACCAATCTCTCTAATGAACCTAGATGCAAAAATCCTCAATAAAATTCTGGCGAATCAGATACAAAAACATATTTAAAAAATTGTGCAACATGATCAAGTAGGATTCATTCCTGGGATACAAGGCTGGTTCAATATACGGAAATCAATAAATGTTATTCACCACATCAATAGCTTAAAAATAAGAACCATATGATCACCCCAATAGATGCAGAAAAAGCATTCAATAAAGTACAGCATCCCTTTATGTTTAAAACTCTAGAAAAACTGGGATAACAGGAACATACCTCAATATTGTAAAAGCAATCTATGCTAAGCCTCAGGCTAGTATCATTCTGAATTGAGAAAAAATTGAAGGCATTCCCTCTAAAATCTGGAACAAGACAGGGATGCCCTCTCTCACGATTTCTGTTCAACATAGTTCTCGAACACTGGCCAGAGCAATTAGACAAATGAAAGAAATTAAAGGCATAAAAATAGGAAAAGAAGAACTTAAATTATCACTATTTGCAGATGACATGATTCTATACCTAGTAGACCCAAAAGGGTCTAGAAGAAACTATTAGAGATAATAAATGAATTCAGCAAAGTGGCATGATATAAAATCAACAATCATAAATCAAAAGCATTCCTGAATATCAGCAACAAATCCTCTGAAACGGAAATGAGGACAACCACTCCATTGAGAGTATCCTCAAAAAAAATAAAATAAAATATTTGGTTATCAACGTAACAAAAGATGTGAAAGACTTACACAATGAAAACTACAGAACCCTAAAGAGAGAAATAGAAGAAGATCTTACAAGATGGAAAAATATACCCTGTTCATGGATAGGCAGAATTAACATCATCAAAATGGCGATATTACCAAAAGTTCTCTATAGGTTTAATGCAATGCCAATCAAAATCCCAACGGCATTTCCTGTAGAAATAGATAAAACAATTATGAAATTCATATGGAATAATACAAGACCCAGTATAGCAAAGACAACTCTAAGCAGGAAGTGTGAATCAGGCGGTATAGCGTTACATGTCCTCAAACTATACTACGGAGCAATAGTAACAAAAAGAGCATGGTACTGGTACCAAAACTGGCGGGTGGACCAATGGTACAGAATAGAGGACACAGAAATCAATCCACAAAATTACAGCAATCTTATATTTGATAAAGGAGCTAAAAGCATAAACTGAAGGAAGGATAGCATCTTCAACAAATGGTGCTGGAAAAACTGGAATTACATTTGTAAGAAAATGAAACTGAATCCCTTTCTCTCGCCATGCACAAAAGTTAACTCAAAATGGATCAAGGTGCTTGATATCAAATCAGCGACACGGCGTCTGATAGAAGAAAACTTTGGCTATGATCTACATACTGTGGGGTCGGGCTCCAAATTTCTCAATAGGACACCCATAGCATAAGAGTTAATAATTAGAATCTACAAACAGGACTTACTCAAACTAAATAGATTTTTCTCAGAAAAAGAAACAATAAGAGAGGTAAAAAGGGAGCCTACATCCTGGGAACAAATCTTTACTCCTCACACTTCAGATAGAGCCGTAATATCCATAGTTATACAAAGAACTCAAAAAATTAAACAATAAGCAAATGAATTACCCAATCAACAAATGGGCCAAGGACCTGAACAGACACTTCTCAGAGGAGGACATACAATCAATCAATAAGTACATCAAAAAATTCTCACCATCTCGAGCATTCAGAGAAATGCAAAACAAACCCACCCTAAGATACCATCTCACTGCAGTAAGCTTGGCAGCCATTATGAAGTCAAACGACAACAAGTGCTGGCGAGGATGTGGGAAAAAGGGTACACCTGTACATTGCTGGTGGGACTGCAAATTGGTGCAGCAAATTTGGAAAGCAGTATGGAGATTTCTTGGAAACTTGGGAATGGAACCGCCATTTGACCCAGCAATTCCCCTTCTCGGTCTAATCCCTATAGACCCAAAAAGTGCATGCTACAGGGACACTGATAAATCTATGTTCATAGCAGCACAATTCACAATAGGAAGACTGTGGAACCAACCTAGATGCCCTTCAATAGATGAATGGATTAAAAAAATGTGGCATTTATACACAATGTAGTATTACTCTGCATTAAAAAATGACAAAATCATACAATTTGCAGAGAAATGGATGACATTAGAACGTATTATGCTACGTGAAGATAGCCAATCACTAAAAAACAAATGCCAAATGTTTTCTTTGATATAAGGAGAGTAACTAAGAACAGAGTTGGGAGGAAGAGCATGAGAAGATGATTAATATTAAACAGGGGTGAGAGGTGGGAGGGAAAAGGAAAGAGAAGGAAAATTACATAGAAATGGAAGGAAACCCTCATGGTTATACAAAATTAAATACAAGATGAAGTGAGGGGAAAGGGGACAAAAACAAGTGGAAGAAATGAATTACAATAGATGGGGTAGAGAGAGAGGATTGGAGGGGAGGGGATGGGAGATAGTAGAGGACAGGAAAGGCAGCAGAATACAACAGACACTAGTATAGCAATATGTAAAATAGCTGATGTGTAACTGATGAGATACTGCAATCTGTATACGAAGAAAAATGGAAGTTCATAACCTACTTGAATCAAAGTGTGAAATATGACATGTCAAGAACTATGTAATGTTTTGTAGAACCAACAATAAATATTAAAGGAAAAAAAAAACACATGGAGAACTATTTCAATGAAAAATTGACTAGGTTTATAACACCTACACTTTATCATGCAAAAGGCAAGTCCAACTATACACCATGCCTCTTCAGAAGTGCTTGTATTTCTATTCTGTTTGGGTTATTTTACTTCATCATATTAGGATTAGTAGTCAGAGTTTGGTAGGGTATGCGTTAGTGTCAGGGATTCAGGCTTTGGAATGGAAAATTGGAAAATGAATCCAATGTGTATGCAAATATGTGCTACACAAAAATCTTCCCACTCTCATCCAGAACAATGCCTTGACGTTACCTTCACGCCAAATAAGAAACAATTAGAGGAGAAGAGTTAGAAAATCTGTAAATACATATCTGGAATGGAAAATATTCAGGAGTTCACAAACTTGGAGGTGGTAGAGGAGTATCCCAAAGTAAGGGACAGGGTAAACACTCCACAAACATGGAGGTCTGCTGGCCTAAAGACTTCTAGAGAAACTGCCTCTGAGGATGGGCACTTGAAATATATGTTGTCAGTAGCTTTAGCTTCCTTTGTAGTGAGATCATCAAAGCTGGGTCTGCATCTATGTGACCTGGAGGACATTCTTTCTTGCTTTCCAATACACATGAGGCAGCAGTGCTGAATTCTCTCTTCGTATGTAAACTGTGGCCACTGGGGTCTAAGTGTCTCCCTGTGTGGACTGTGAAGCCTTTTGTTCATCCTCCATTTTCGTAGAGTTTCCTGCTGCAGCACTGAGAGTTTGGTATTTGCCTCACAAAATACAAGGAGTTCAACTGGAACACAGTCCTGGAGGGAGTTCTGTCATTTGTGGTTTTTCAGGGTCTACAAGAGAATGCACCAACCAGGCTTCATTCCCACATAACTTTCCCCCTTCTCCATAGCAACCTGATTCTGCACATTGCCCTGAAAACTATCCATTTAACAAGACACCTTTACATATAAGTGTCTGGTCACTGCACCGTGTCAGTGACAAACCATTTGGAAATCAATGGCAAAACCACATGGCGCAACCACAGATAATTTATCACACACATGCACACCACAGCTCAGGGCCCACTACTCAGGAGGGTCCAACTTAATGGCATCTCTGTTCTACACCATTTTCATAAATCCCAGTCAATCAAGGCACTGTCTGGTACACTCATGATCAGCAAGAGGTGCTGAAAATTTAAGCCACAGCCTCACACAGGGCCCAGAGTCTGATTCAGACATAACCATTTCCAAAACAATTCATCAAAGAGGCACAGGTGATGCCCATTCATTTCCATTTGAAAATTGTTTTCTTCTGGCTTTATAAAGGGGTGGCCTGAGGCAAAGAGGTTCCTGACATTCAGGGCAACAGAACAATAGTTAAGCAAAAGGCCCTAAGCCAGGTTTCACCATAGAGACTTTCCTGGTCACACCAATATCTGAGTTTTCTGGTGTGCTCACCATTCCTTTCAGCTAACTAGTACATGGCCATGTCACAGAGCTTGGAGGTGGTATATATCTTGGACAAAAAACCATGAGCCTTTCTGGAGAGTTGCCAGAATTCAGGAAGAATTCAAGAACTTTGGATGATACTAGGTGTTGCCCATGGATAAGTCAAGCCTCAGTCCATTCATTAATTGGGCAGGATGAATGCTGTGAAGCTTTCTACTAGACAGGACACACCCATTGAGCCATTTTCTTTTCTAATATCTACAACTAAGGACACAGTGGGATACACAGACATAGAAACAGTCTCCTTGTCAGATGACTTACTAGAAACAGTCCACTCCAAACCAAACAAACCTCCTTTTTTACCTATTCTCAGAATATGAGACAAATCCACAAACTGACATCCACACACACAAAGTCACCTCCTTCCCCAAATATGTCTGTGACTATCCGGAGTGTCCTCTGAGTAGTAGGCCATAGAATGTTCCCCAGAAATGGCCGGTCCTGTCTCAGATCTGGTCTCCTTGGCCAATTCTGTGAAGTTTTCAGGAGGCAGTGGTGAGCCATTTCCTGCCCTCTCAGGAAAGGACCCTCTTCAAAGCTTTCTTGGCATTTGGCCACCCTCACATCAGTAGGTACCAAGAAAGACTGACTCTTTACTTGGTAAATCCAAACAAGTGAGCCCACTTGGACTGGGACTGGTACTGGCTCTTGGTGCCTGGCTTCCTGGATCACAAAATTCAGAGAGTTCCATCATGAAAAAAGTGAGGTGAGGTCACTTTCTTCAGAAAATGAATGAGGCCACTGTCTTGGCGACCACTTTGTCCTAACAGTTGCTTCCTAGTGTCTCAGGAAAAGGAGGCTGCCTCTATTTCCTGTGACACTTTCACAAGTTAGAATGGTATGGAAACATAGGCACCTGGGAACAGCTCTCCACACATGCCTGGTTTCATACATCTTCCCTACATTAAGAAGAGATAGGATGATTCAGACACATCGTTTCATCCTGATCGGGTTGTTTGCAAAGAAAGATGACTTTTGCTGTCTCAGGTCCTTCATAGCTGCCTACGTCTTCTCCAGGGATCATTTCTGCATGGATTTTGAGGTACTCAGCAGGTGGAAGATCTCCTAACTTCCTGTATTGTAATACTAACTTTGTCCCTGCTCTTCTGTAAAGTGAGATTGAGTGAACAATCTCAGTTTACAGAATGGTTAGGGTTAATAGCATGTTCGATTTGGGTTATGAATCATTTTGCTGGATGAATAATGATATTGGGAACCTGTGATATTTACAAGAACATGGAGGTGAAATATAAGTATGAAAACAGAAATCTAGGTAATATTTGAAGCCCAGAAGGACTTTGGGCCCTTGATTGGGATACTTAGCTTAAATAATGTTCTGTGTGACCTTTGCATTTTGTGTCCAGAATATTAGTGTGATAATATGTATATGTAGCTAAGGTGACATGAGTATTTCTTTCACCATTTCTGTGAGCAGTATTTTGAAAACTTATAAATTAGTACTGGGGATACTATTAGGTTTACCCTGTTTTGATGAATATAGAGATGATGCATTAATAGACCATACTGTGAATAAATTATATAACTGGTTCCAAATTTAAATAATGGATTGTATTGATATCTGAAAATATATAGAAAATCTTATATTGATATACATACATTCATTCCAACCAGTTATATATCTAATTGTAATGTTAGGGTTATCATTTATCATGAATAGTGTGTGAGTTTTGCCTCAAAAATGATTATGGAATCGAAAATAATATGTTTAGAAAGAAGTCTAGTAAAAAGACCAGTCAAGAAACATGGAGGAACATATGTCTTCCGAAGGAAGAAGTGATTGAAAGTGAACCAAATGTTTATAAATTTGCGAACTTGTGAATGAAAGGAAATATCTTATGATGTCCATGAACTGAAGAAATAATAACGTACCAGGTTTGAATAAAAATGAACTTTAACAAACACAATAGAGACATTAGGAATTCTGGCAAAGTATAGTTCGCAGTGAAAGGTTAATAAAATAAGTACTTGTCACTTCCTG
The DNA here is from genome assembly GCF_048772815.1 of Callospermophilus lateralis. Classification (NCBI taxonomy): domain Eukaryota; kingdom Metazoa; phylum Chordata; class Mammalia; order Rodentia; family Sciuridae; genus Callospermophilus; species Callospermophilus lateralis. The sequence continues at coordinate 460,478 of NW_027516466.1, forward strand.
TTTTTCTGTATGCTTAACAAAACACTTTTGAAATATTGAGAACTGTTTGCTAATCTTATTCCCAGAATGTGCTGTCCCCAATTGCCAAACTGCAGAATGTACTCCCTCAACCGGTTGCACGCAAACCGCTCACTCGCCCGGACCCATCAATAAACTTACCCCCCTGCCGTCTCCAAGGAAAATATATAAGCTCTGCTTAAGCTGTTCTCTGGGCTCTCTGCTCTATTCAAGTGAGCTCTGTGCCCCAGCATGCTGGACCCCCAATAAACCCTTTGCTTTTGCATGAGACAGTCTCTTGGTGGTCTCTTCCCCCGATTGTCACCGGACCTTTATATATGGAGGTTCCACTGAGATCCGGCAGCGGTGGACAAGAGACCCCAACGAACTCCTCTCAGGGTAAGTAAGGTGCCTCTTTCTGGTGAGGTTTCAGGTCAGGGCTTGGCAAAATGGATGTCAATGAAGAGCGTGAGCTCTCTCCAACGATGGCTGACAGTCATGTCACAGAGCCACAGGCCAAGTCCTGGGTGACGTCATAGAGGACTCAGAAAATTGAGGAACAATAGTCTCCATGACTCAGTGATATTTTGTTTCAGATTCGTTATTGCCAACCGATCGGGTTCTGCCAACTACTAAGTCCTGGTCTCAGTGTTGGACTTCCATATCCTGTCTTTATTGTCTTGTCTTGTCTGTGTCGTGTGTTGTTGCTTTTACTGTTTGTGTATCTTTCATTATGGGACAGAGCACTTCAACGCCTCTGTCTCTGACCCTTGATCACTGCACCAAAGTTTGCTTAAGGGATCAGAATCTTTCTTTTTTAGTAAAACGCTGGACCTGGCAGACTCTCTGTGCCTCAGAATGGCTCACCATTGGATTTGGATGGACCCTAGAAGGATCTTTCTACTTCCCACTAATTTAAAAAGTCAGAGATATTGTCTTTCAGCCAGGACCACACAGATACCTGTGAAGACAGATGGCCACTGCCTACCAACCCGGGGACGAGGGGAATCAACATCAATATCAAGAAAGAGACTTGTCTACATTAGACGACATCAGGTGTCATCCATGGAACCCCGCTGAAAGGGACCATAGAAGGTGCTACTTATAACACCTACAGAAGTAAAGGTAGACAGAATCACTTCCTGGATCCATACCTCTCATCTCAAGCCTGTGCCCTGTCCAGACTCTGGCTGGAAACTGTAAAAGACAGGTAACCCTTTCAAATTGTGTATTTGCCTTGTCAATAAGGCTATAGACTCTCCCCTTGACCACCAGTAGTCCTAACCCTCATCAGCCCATTCAGCAGCAATGGCTGATCACAAATCTTACTGGACAAGAAGTATGGTCTATCTCGCATACCGCCCACTTAAGGACATGGTCGCCATCTCTCCACAGAGACATTTGTCAGCTGGCTATAGGTCTTTTCCATTGGGATATCCCTGATGAAGTGGATCCCACTAAAATTCCATTAAATCCCTTCTCTACCATAGATAATGGAAACAAATATTATGGATGTAGGGACACGCGAGCCAAATGCAGTTTGGCTAGCCTAGATTACTCTGTTTGCCTGGCGGACTATCAAAGCCACAAACAGTCACGGCTGTGTTGGGGGGAAGCCGACTTCTTCTGTAAGTCATGGGGATGTGAGCATTCAGGGACTGCTTGATGGAACCCAAACTCCTCATCAAATTCTGTACACAGTTTTGGCCATATCCAATTAGATAACCAAAATTGATAGCCCCCAGAGGGGTCTCTAGATCCTCAAATTCTGCGTGACCTTTTTAACTTTTGCAAGTGCTCAAAAGTGTGAAAGGAGATTCCCCTATGTGGAGGCCTTTTCCCTCCTTTGCTCACATCCTGAACTATGCTTCTCCAATAGATCCTCACCCTCAGCCATCTGCTCCATACTCTCTGCTCTTACTCTCACCTAAGCAACCTGATTTCTCCCCTCCAATTACTAGATCAAAAACCCAAACCTCCGCCCATTCTATGACCATTGCCCCCTTGTTAAGGTAGCAGGTACTGAGGTACACCTTAACCCACTCACTCCTCTCTTCTCTTGTCATTGCCTGCACCGGGTCCCACCAGGTCCTCTTACTAGCTAACACAAAGCTCAAACCAGCTGAGGAGAGCCCTCAGACCCTTATCGAAGATGTAATGTAAATGGCCTTTAAAGTTGCTTTGTCATCACTGAAAACAGGTTACTAAGTATTTAAAGTCCCTCACAGGCTTTTGGGGATACTAACTCCCATCTTACCCTCTGCTCTACCTGTTGTACTGCTCAAGATTTGTTCCTAGAAAAATCCAAAACCCCTTTCCCATTATTCTTTTACATCTCTCCTATCTCATTCTCAGATCAACGAGAGCTGCTCACAGCCACGCCTTCCCCCTCTTCCCCCTCTGTACCAGGCCCACAGAAATGTCTTAACTGACCTTCTCCAGAAATCTTCAACATAGCTGAATTTAGGACTTTCAGAAAAAGAGTCCCTATAAAAACTTTCTAAGTACATAAACTTCCTCTTTTCGTGTTGCCCTATTCTACTTGGCCACTGGCTAAAAAAATCAGCAATCCTAAGCTAGACACCACCTTACTAGTTTTTCACAAAATATGTGAACAAGGCCTTGGCCTTGAGCTGAGGCTTCACAGAGATGGCTACATTTGTAAGATAAAGAAGTTACCAACTGGGCTCCATGGTAACAGTTGGGAGGGGGAAAAAATAAAGGGAATATAATGCTCTCCCTCACCCAGGTGTCCTTGAAAAGTTAACTTTCCCACAACAGAGGAAAAAAACAGAATACAAACTGCTTTATGTGAACTGCTTAAGACTGTGAACTTCTGAGCCCCTTCCCTTATATGTTGGGTACAAAATTCTGAAAGTACCTAAACTTGGGGTTCCGGGGATTTAATTGATTACAACAGAAGTAATGCCCTCTGAATCTGGTTGCAAACAAATAGGACTGTTTTCCTGTCTTTGGTACTATCTTAGGTGCCTTGCCTTGTCCGTCCCTACAACAGTATAATTCTATATACTTAAAACATTGTTTATGTTTTCATGAAGTGGTCAACAGATGTGATTAATTGTGTAGTTGTGCAAATGTTTCCCAGAGTGCTCTATCAACACAGGTTCATTTGAAGATCAAATAGGGGGGGAATAAAACCTAGTTCCACTGGGAACATATATCACTCACTTTTGCGATCCTATTAGGAATACATGTTGCTGCAAGGGTGGGCACAAGAACCACTGCCTTGGTCCATGGGACAAAACAAATGACCCAAATAGAAGCAGCTATAGACCAAAACTTAAAGATATTAGAAACCTCCATAACAGCATTGCAGGAAATTTTAGCCTATCTCTCTGAAGTTGTTTTACAGAACAGTCGAGGATTGGAACTCCTCTTCATGTGAGAAGAGGGCCTTTGTTTTGCATTGATGGAAGAATGTTGTTTTTATGCCAACCATATTGGAGTTGTAAAAAAATCTATGAGTAAACTAAAAAGATGACTTGAAGAGCGTCAACGACAGAGAGAGGCCAAAAAAGGGTGTTTTGAATCTTGGTTCACAAAGTTCCCCTGGTTAACTACGCATTTATCAACCCTGGCCGGTCCAATAATAATCCTCATATTATTGCTAACTATTAAACCCTGCTTGCTCAACCATGTAATTTATTTTCTCCAAGCTCAAATTGGACAAGTTAAACCAATGGTAATACCCCACTAGCAGACATAGAATGTGACACCCCCCAATGATCATTTTTATGATTAAAAGTAGCCAGAAAAAGAAGTGTCGAATGAAAGGTTAATAAAATATGTAGTTGTCACTTCCTGTTTTTCTGTACGCTTAACAAAACACTGTTGAAATCTTGAGAAATGTTTGCCAATCTTCTTCCCAGAATGTGCTGTCCCCAACTGTCAAACTGCAGAATGTACTCCTTCACCAGGTTGCATGCAAATTGACCACTCGCCCTGACACATCAATAAACTTCCCTCCTTGCACTCGCAAGGGAAAGTATTTAACCTCTGCTTAATCTGTTCTCAGGGCTCTCTACTCTTTTCAAGTGAACTCTGAGCCCCAGCATGCTGGACCCCCAATAAACCCTTTGCTGTTACATGAGATAGACTCTTGGTGGTCTCCTCTTCCGACACTCGACCGACCTTTACTTGGATGATTGAATGTAGAAGAGAACATCCAGTCAAAAAGGGATAGTCAGTGGGATTAGGAATATAGTCCGTAGGTTTAGGAAGAAGAGTGAGTATAGGATTTGGACCAAAAGTGCTTTAGTAATAGGGTTTCTGTTAGAGAATGAATGTAAATGTCAGCACATGTGAAGAATGAGTCACAATGATGAACTGGGGAAAATATGTAGGAAAGCAGATATCAATAGAGACATTAGGAAATCAGGCAAAGCATAAAGTGAGTGATAGGATTAGACATTATCAACAGGGTTGAGTTTCAATATATAATCTTAGGAAGAAACAAATATGTAGTCACCAATAGGATTGACATTTGAGAGTATTAGGCAACCTGGACATGAATGTTTTTTAATAATACAGGTTCACTTTCTATTTAGCCTTTGGTACAATCATAAGTGTGACTTTTGCATTTTGTGTTCCGAATATTACTGTGATAAAATGTATATGTAGATCAGGTGACATGAGTATTTCTTCCACAATTTCTGGGAGCAATATTTTGAAGACGTATAAATTGAGGACTCTAGGATATGCCAACAAACAATTCTTACACAAACTTTTACCAATGTGGTTCCAAAGGTAGAGGCGCATACACAAGGAATGCAAAGTGAACTAATTCTAACCAAAAAAAAAAAAAGAAAAAAAAATTGATACTTTATCTTCCACTTCTTGTGCCACTCCTGTTTCAAATTACTTAGTCTTGACTGCATGTCTCCTGCAGAAATAATCAAAATCTCTGGAATACGTCTTTTGTTTGTTTTGCTTTTGCGGTGCTGCAGATAGAATCCAGGGCCTCCACATGCTTCAGAAAGCACTTGACTGCTAAACTACATCCATGCTCCCCACCCCCACTACTTTTTTGTTGTTTTGAGAAAGGGTCTTAGTAGCTGGGATTTCAGGCATGCACTATTGCACCAGACTCCTGAATATATCTTGCCACTACATTTAGATGCAGAATTGGCTCAACAATAAGAAATTAAGAGGGTGTGAATAAAATAGTAATAGTGAAGAACCACTAAGAATACAGAGAAAGCACACTAAACAATACCTTTTGTTCAAATGCAATCTCTTTTAAAAGATTTTTTAAATGGATGACAATAAACTTCTGAAAACAGACACAAATATCTTTCCTATCCTTTGCCTGAATTTCAATACTTTAAATTTTATTTTAATTACAGCTTTACTGAGATACAAATTTATATACCATGCAATCTATTGTATCACATGTGTATCTATTTTATATCCAGTATTGTTATTTCAATAAAATGACACACTAACTTTTCTGAATGAGTAGAATTACTAGTTACTACTAGGGTTCAATTCCTAGCTTTGCAAAAGCAAACAAACAAACAAACAAAGTTGGCTAACGGATCATATATTCTAATATTCCTAGCATTTTTTCAGTACAATAAACCCACATTATCCCACAAAGGGATATGAAATAGAATCATATTTTTTCATCTGGGTATGCTAAAGACAAGTCTATTTAGAAAATCCTGTTGTTTCAAATGTTGTTGAAAATAATATAAAAATACTTTAATAAAGAATGCAAAATAAAAAAAAATAAATTAGTATTGGGGGTACAAAGAGGTGTACCCTGTGTCTATGAATATAGAAGTAATTCATGAATTGACAATACTGTGAATAAATAATATAACTGATTCCACTTCAAATAATGGATTGATAGAATTGATATCTGAAAATATATAAGAAATCTTATATTGATATTGAATCATTCATTCCAATGAGTTATACATCTAATGGTAATATTAGGGTTATATTCTATCATGAAAGGTGTGTGAGATCTGCTTCAAAAGTGAGAATGGAAAAGAAAAATAATGTGTTTGGAAAGAAGTCTCATGAAAAGACCAGTCAAGAAACATAGAGGAATGCATGTGTTCTGAAGTAGAAAGTGATTGAAAGTGACACAAATGCAAATAATTTTGCTAACTTGTGGATGAAATACATATCCTATGATGTGAATAAACTGAAGAAATAGTAAAGTACCAGTGTTGAATAAAAATGAACGTCAAAATGTACATCATGTCCCATAGTAATCTACTTGGATTGATGTTAAACTGGGTCAGTTACTGTAGAAATATTAGGATTTGTATGCACCATTCACTGATGTTACTTGTCAGTACTAGAAAACAAATATGTATTTCAGGTGGATGAATAATTCTGAGAATAATCTTGTAAAAAGTTTATTATAAATCCACATACATGAATATGAATGAATTTAGGGTGTGTAAAAGAAGACAGAAGTATTTCATATTTTTAAAAATTTGGAGAGTGTATATATATATATATATATATATATATATATATATATATATACACACACACACACACACACACACACACACAAACAAACACATATACACACAGAGACATTGAAATGTAGCAATATATATGCCAATTGAAATTGATGTAGAAATACATATCGTCCAAAGATCCAAAAATATTTAATTTACTGAACATGGATTTGTGTATAATGTTGTTCAACTAGGAAGCTCCCCCTTAGGTTAAATTTTCAGTTCCAACAGCGTTTAGGAGGAGTGATCTCTTCTCATAATTTGTATCTGCCAAGTCAGCCACCTCACAAGAATGTACATTTGATACCAGGTAGGATTCTATATGTGTATATAAAAATGCATGTGCTGAATAGGCTACAGACAAACGGAGACAGGAATTCAAATACTTGTTAAATTTAAAAACACATGGACAACTATGTCAACAAAATATTGATTAGATTTATAACTCCTACACTATATAATGCAAAAGGCAAGTTCAACTATACACCATGCCTCCTCTGAACTTCTTGGATTTCTATTCTGTTTGGGTTATTGTTCTCCATCATATTAGGATTAGTAGTCAGATTCTAGTAGGTTATGGGTTAGTGTCAGGAATTCAGTATTTCGAATGGAAAATTGGAAAATGAATCCAATGTGTATGCAAATATGTGCTACAAAAAAATCTTCCAACTCTCATCCACAACAATGCCTTGAAATTACCTTCACCCCAATTAAGACACAATTAGAAGAGAAGAGGTAGAAAATCTGTGAATATATATCTGTAGTGGAATATGCTCAGGAGTTCACCATTTTGGAGGTTGTAGAGCAGTTTCCAAAAGTAAGGGACAGGGTAAACACTCCACAAACATGCAGCTCTGTTGGCCAAAAGATTTCTTGAGAAACTGACTCTGAGGGTGGGCACTTGAAATATATGTGTTTGTCAGAAGCTTTAGCTTCCTTTCTAGTGAGACCATCAAAGCTGGGTCTGTATCTATGTGACATGAAGATCTTGGTTTCTTATTTTCCAATGATCCTGAGGCAGCAGTGCTGATTTCTCTCTTTGTATGTAAACTGTGGCCACTGGGGGCTAAGTGTCACCCCATGTGGACTCTGAAGCCATTTGTTCATCCTCCAACTTTTGTGGTGATTCTTGCTGCTGAACTGGGACATTGGTATTTGCTTCACGAAATACAATGAGTTCAACTGGAACACAGTGCTGGAGGAAGTTCTGTCACGTGTTGTGGGTCACGTTCTGCAGGAGAATGTACCAACCAGGCTTCAATACCAGATAGCTTGTCCCCTTAACCTCAGCAACCTGATTCTTAACATTACCCTGAAACCTCTCCATATAACAAGATGCCTTTACATAGAAGGGTCTGCTGGCTGCACCATGTCAGTCACAAGCCATTTGGAAGTCAATAGCAGATCCACATGGTCCCACCACAGATATTTTATCACACACTACTGCTCTAGGTCCACTACTCAGCAGGCTCCAACTTATTGGCATCGCTGTTCTAGATAATTTTTATGAAACTCAGTCAATAAAGGCCCTGGCTAGTATACTCATGATCAGCAACAGACCATTTAAGAGTTTTCCAGTGCCACCTGTTAATGGCCTCCACAGGGCTTTGAAGAACTCATTTGACCCAAAGAATGCCTAATCTCACTTGATGGAGGTCAGGAACCTTACAGAGGAAGGCAAGAGACTTCATCCACAATTACTGATCTTTTTGCCATTTTGGTTTTGAATGCACACATGGGATCTTTCTTTAGATCCATCATGTGCTGAGAATCTAAGCTATAGCCTCACATAGGACCAAGAGGCTGATTCAGATGCATCCCTTTCCAAAGCAATTAAGCACAGAGCCACAGTTGATGCCCATTTATTTCCATTTGAAAACTGTTTTCTTCAGGATTCACAAAGGGATGGCCTGAGGCAAAGACTTTCCTGACATTCAGGGCAACAGAACAATAGCAAAAGGCCCAAAGCAGGGTTTATCCACTGAGACTTTCCTGGACACACTGATATTAGAGTTTTCTGAGATGCTCGCCATTCCCTTCATCTATCTTGTACATGGCCATGTCACTCAGATTGGAGGTGGTACATATCTTGGACACAAAACAATGAGCCTATTCTTGAGAGTGACCAGAATTGAGGAAGAAATCAGGAACTTAGGAAGATTGCAGGTGTTGCCCATCCATAAGGCAAGGGGCAGTCCACTCCTAAATTGGGCAGGATGAATGCTGGGAAGATTTCTACTAGACAGGACACATTGATGCATTCTTTTTTCTAAGGTCTACAACCACGAACACAGTGGGTTACAAAGACATGCAAAAAATCGCCTTGTCAAACGACTTACTAGAAGCAGTCCACTCCAAACCAAACAAACCGCCTTTCCTACCTATTCTCATAAGAAGAGACTAAACCACAAAATCACACACACACGCGCAAACGCACCTCCTTCATTCAAGTAGGTCTGTGACTATCTGGAGTGTCCTCTGACTGGTGGGCCATACTATGTTCCCCCAAAAGGCCTGTCCTGTCTCAGATCTGGTCGCGGTGAACCACTACCTGCTTTCTCAGGAAAGGCCCCTCTTCAGAGCTCTCCTGGCATTTGAAATCCTCATATCAGTAGGTACCAAGGAATACTTAGTCTATCCTTGGTTTTTCCAAACAATGGAGCCCACTGGGACTGGAACTGTGACAAGGTCTTGGTATTCTCTGTCTTCCTGGAGCCCAAGGTCAGGGAGTTTCTTCACCAAGGAAGTGAGGTAGGTCGCTTCATTCAGGAACTGAGTGAGTTTACTGCCTTTGCAACCACTTTGTCCTAACAGGTGATTGCAAGGTTCCCATGAGGTGGAGGCTGCCCCTACTTCCCGAGACAGTTTCAACAGTTAGAATGGTATATCAACCATAGGAATCCGGGAACAGCTCTCCACACAGGCCTGGTTTGGTCCCTCTTCTCTACATTAAGAAAAGAGAGGCTGATTCAGACACAATGCTTCATCCTGAGTACGTTGTTTGCCATGGAAGATGACTTTTGCTCTCTCAGGTCCTTCATAGCTGCCTATGTCTTCTCCAGGGATCGTTTCTGCTTAAAACTTTGAGGATCTCAGCATCAGGAAGATCCCCTACATTCCTGTGTTGTAAGACCAACTCTGTCGCTGCTCTTCTGTAAAGTTAGATTGAGGGAGCAGTGTTTGGTTAGGCTTAATAACAGGTTCGATTTGGATTAAGAATCATTCTGAGCGATGAATAATGGTATTGGGAATGTGCGATATTTACAAGAATATTTAGGTGAAATATAAGTATGAAAACAGAAATCTAGGTAAAATTTGAAGCCCAGAAGGGCATTGGGCCTTTAATTGGGATACTTAGCTTTGACTTACGTTCTGCACAGATGTCTTAAATAAATCCATATACAATGTCATAGGACCTTGTACCTTGGATGATTGAATGTCACGAGAATATCCAGTCAAAAAGCTATAGTCGGTAGGATTAGGAAAAGTGTCGGTAGGTTTAGAAAGAATAGTGACTATAGGTTTTGGAGGAAATGTTTTTAGCAATTGGGTTTCGGTTAGAAAGTGAATTGAAATGTCAGCACATGTGAAGAGTCAGTCAAAATGATAAACTGGGAAAATATTTAGGAAAGCAGAAATCAATAGAGACATTAGGATATCAGGCAAAGTATAAAGTGAGTGATAGGATTACACATTTTCAACAGGCTTGAGGTTGAATATATAATCTTAGGAGGAAACAAATATATAGTCACCAATAGGATTGACATTTGAGAGCGGTAGCAACCTGGACAGGAATATTTTTAGTAATCCATGCTCACTTTTCATTTAGGTTTTGGTACAATCATAACTGTGACCTTTGCATTTTGTTTCCAGAATATTACTGTGATAACATGTACATGTAGATCAGGTGACATGAGTATTTCTTCCACCATTTCTGGGAGCAATATTGTGAAGACGTATAAGTTAGTACTGGGGGTACAAATAGGTGTACCCTGTGTCTATGAATATAGAGATAATGCATGAATAGACCATACTGTGAATAAATAGTATTACTGGTTCCAACTTTGAATAATGGATTGAATTGATAAATGAAAATATAGAGGAAATCTTATATTGATATATATACATTCATTAAAACCAAATATACATCTAATGGTAATATTAGGGTTATGGTTCATCATGAAGAGTGTGTGAGTTTTGCTTCAAAAATGATTTAAGAAATCGAAAAAGAAACCTCATGAAAAGATCAGTCAAGAAACATGGAGTTATACATGTGTTCTGAAGCAGGAAGTGATTGAAAATGAAACAAATGCCTATTAATTTTCGAATTTCTAGATGAAATATATATTTTATGATGTGCATAAATGGAAGAAATTGCAATGTACCAGTGTTGAATAAAAATGAATTTCAAAATACACATCATGTCCCATAGAAATCTATTTGCATTGATGTTAAACTGGGTAAGTTACTGCAGAAATACAAGGATTTGTATGCACCATTCACTGAAGATAGTTCTCAGTACGAGGAAACAAATATGTTTTTCAGGTGTGTGAATATTCCTGGGAATAATCTCGTGAAAAGTTGATTAAAAATCCACATACATGAATATGAATTATTTTAGGGAGTGTATAATAAGACACATATTTCATATTTTGAAAAATCTGGAGAGTATGTATACACACACACACACAAACAGACTTTAAAAAGTAGGAATATATATGCCAATTGAAATTCACCATGAAATATATATCATCCACAGATCAGAAATATTTATTTTACTGAACATGGGTTTTTGTGTAAAGTTGTTCAACCAGGAAGCTCACCCATTGGTTGAATTTTCAGTTCCAGCATCATTTAGGAAGAGTGAACTATTCTAACAATTTGTATCTGCCAAGTGAGCCATCTCACAAGAATGTACGTGTGATTCCAGGTAGGATTCTATATGTGCATATAAAATTACATGTGCTGAATAGGCTGCAGAGAAAGGGAGTCAGGTATTCACATATTTGTTAACTTTAGAAATAAATGGAGAAATATTTCAACAGAAAATTGACTAGATTTATAACTCCTACCCTATATAATGCAAAAGGCAAGTCCCACTATACAACATGCATCCTCTGAACTGCTTATATTTCTATTCTGTTTGGGTTTTTATTCTCCATCATATTAGGATTAGTAGTCAGAGTCTAGTAATGTAGTGGTTAGTGTCATGGATTCAGTATTTCTAATGGAAATTTGGAAAATGAATCCAATGTGTATGTAAATATATGCTACACAATAATCTTCCCACTCTCATCCAGAAAAATGCCTTGACATTACCTTCGCACCAAGAAAGACACAATTAGAGGAGAAGAATTAGAAAATGTGTGAATACATATATTCAATGAAAAATCCTCAGAAGTTCACAACCTTGGAGGTGGTAGAGGAGTTTCCAAAAGTAAGGGACAGGATAAACACTCCACAAACATGGAGCTCTGCTGGCCTAAAGACTTCTTGAGAAATGCCTCTGAGTTTGGGCACTTGAAATATATGTTGTTTTCAGGAGCTTTAGCTTCTTTCTAGTGAGACCATCAAAGCTGGGTCTGCATCTATGTGACCTGGAGGACATGGCATCTTATTTTTCAATGAACATGAGGCAGCAGTGCTGGTTTCTCTCTTTGCAGGTAAACTGTGGCCACTGGGGGCTAAGTGTCTCCCCGTTTGGACTGTGAAGCAATTTGGTCATGATCCACTTTTCGTTATGTTTCTTGCTGCTGCACTGGGAGTTTGGTGTTTGCTTCATGAAATACAAGGAGTTTATCTGGGACACAGTGCTGGAGGGAGTTCTGTCACGTGTGGTGGGTCAGTGTCTGCAGGAGAATGCACCAACCAGGCTTCTATCCACATAGCTTTCCCCCTTGACCATAGCAACCTGATTCTGAACATTGCCCTGAAACCTCTGCATATAACAAGATGCCTTTACATAGAAGGGTCTGCTGCCTGCACCATGTCAGTCACAAGGCATTTGGAATCCAATGGTAGATCCTCATGGCCGTACCACTGATGTTTTATCACACACCTGCCCACCACTGCTCTAGGTCCACTTCTCAGCAGACTCCAACTTACTGGCATCTGTGTTCTACACCATGTTAAAGAAACCCAGTCAATCTAGGCACTCTCTGGTATACTCATGATCAGCAACAGGACATCCAAAGGTTCTCCAGTGCCACCTGGTCATGGTAATTTTAAAAATTTCATGATATTTATGTAACCATTTTCAAGGATGAAGTTGGAGGCATTGTGGGTTTCAATTATTCAGAAACCATTAAATGGTGAGGAATCTCATTTTAATGAAAGCTCTGGAGAACTCTCACAGGCAAGGCTTCCCAAATAGTGGCCAAAACGTCACTTGAAGCCAGGCCCATTGAGGTCTAAAATGTGAGGTCCATGTGTGTTTTGACTCTCAATTGTGGCTGCCAAGTCTTTCAGAATAAAATTATGTGATTCTCTGGCTGAGATTCCCAGTGAACTGTGGAAAGTCCCCCTGGGACTAGATCTCAGCTTCCAATGGCGACTCTCATGCGTTGCCTCCGAAAATCTTAACACAATTCTTCTCTGAGGTCAGTTCAAGAACTGAGTCTCTAAGGGGAATCACACCAGAATTCAACCCAGGTTGAACCAGTAATCTCTCACAATTAAAACCTAAACACTCCCACATGACCCTCATCTTCTTCCATATAGACACTCATCATAACCTCTGGCTGGAGGTTTCCATGAGGGCACAGCCCAAGACAGTGTCCAAAATAAGCTTCCTTGTCCCTCATTTGCCTAAAGTCACGTTTGCCTGGACAGCCTTCCTATGAACCAGGAGTGATCAAATAGGCCTGACATTTATACTGCTCCACTTCTCCAATTTGAGGCCTACTGACTGAGGTGTTTAAATTCTTTTTGGGAATTGGACGCATGAGAAAACACAAGAACTATGGGCAAGCCACTGCAGAGCTTTGAAGAACCCATTTGACACAAAGGATCCCTATTCTTCCTTGATGGAAGTAAGTGCCCCACCAGAGGAAGGCAAGAGACTTCATCCACAATGACTCTACTTTTAGCCATTTTGGTTTTGGATGCACATATGGAATCTTTCTTTAGATCCATAGGGTGCATAGAATCTAAGCCACAGCCTCACACAGGGCCAAGAGGCTGATTCAGACACATCCCTTTCCAAAGCAATTAAGCAAAGACCCACAGGAGATGCACATTTATTTCCAATTGAAAAGTCTTTTGTTAAGGCTTCCAAAAGTGTTGGCCTGAGCAAAACACCTTCCTGACATTCAGGGCAACAGAAAAATATGTATGCATAAGGCCCAAAGCAGGGTTTCTCCACTGAGATATTCCTGGTCACACTGCTATCTGAGTTTTCTGAGATGCTCGGCCATTCCATTCAGCTATCCAGTACATGGCCATTTCACAGACCTTGGAGGTGGTACATATCTTGGACACACAACCATGAGTCTATTCTTGAGAGTGACCAGAATTGAGTAAGAAATAAGGAACTTAGGAAGATTGCAGGTGTTGCCCATCCATAAGGCAAGCCGCAGTCCATTCATAAATTGGGCAGGATGAATGCTGGGAAGCTTTCTACTAGACAGGACACATCCATTGATGCATTCTCTTTTCTAATGTCTACAACCACTAACACAGTGGGATACACAGACATAGAAAAACTCGCATTGTCAAAGGACTTAGAAGAATCAGATAATTCCAAACCAAACAAACCTCCTTTCCTACCTATTCTGAGAACATGAGACAAAACCACAAACCCCACCCAAACTCACAAATTCAACTTCTTCCCCCAAGTAGGTCTGTGACTATCCGGAATGTCCTCTGACTTGTGGGCCATACTGTGTTCTCCCGAAATGGCCTGTCCTGCCTCAGATCTGGTCACCTTGGCCAACTCTGTGAAGTTGTCAGGAGCCAGTGTTGAGCCACTACCTGCTTTCTCAGGAAAGGCCCCTCTTCAGAGCACTCCTGGCATTTGGCCATCCTCACATCAGTAGGTACCAAGAATGACTGACTCTGTCCTTGGTAAATCCAACAAGTGAGCCCACTGGAACTGTCACTGGGACTGGCTCTGGGTGCCTGGCTACTTGGATCACAAGTTCAGAGAGTTCCATCACCAAGGAAGTTAGGAAGGTCATTTCTTCGGGAACTGAATGAGGTCACTGCCGTGGCAACCACTTTGTCCTAACACTTGCTTCCAAGGGTCCCATGAGATGGAGGCTGCCCCTAATTCCTGAGACACTTTCAAAAGTTAGAATGGTATACCAACCATAGGTACCCAGGAACAACTCTCCACACAGGCCCGGTTTGCTCCATCTCCTCTACGTTAAGGATAGAGAGTCTGATTCAGACTCAACCCTTCATCCTGACCAGGTTGTTTTCCATGGAAGATTACTTTTGCTCTCTCCGGTCCTTCATAGCTGCCTACATCTTCTCCAGGGATAATTTCTGCATTGACCTTTGAGGTTTTCAGCAGGTTGAAGATCCTCTACATTCCTGTATTGTAATTACAAATCTGTCCCTGCTCTTCTGAATACTTAAATTGATGGAACAATGTATGGTTAGTGTTATTAACATGTTCAATTAAAACCAAAACACTACCACATGGCCCTTATATTCTTCCATATAGACACTCATCATTACCTCTGGTTGGAGGTTTCCACAAGGGGCGAAGCCCAAGACAGTGTCCAAAATAAGTTCCCTTGCCCCTCATTTGCCTAAAGTCTGGGTTTCCTGGACACCCTTCCTGTGAACCAGGATTGATCAAATAGGCCTGCCATTAATAATGCTCTTTTTCTCCTTTTTGAGGCCTACTGAACGTGAGGTATTGATTCTTTATGTGATTTGGAGTCATGTGAAACCCAAGCACCTTTTCTCGTCTTTGAAGAACTCATTAGACCCAAAGGATCCCTATTCGTACTTGATGGAGGTGAGGAGCCTAACAGAGGAAGCAAGAGACTTCATCCACAATGTCTGATCTTTTTGCCATTTTGGTTTTGGATGCACACATGGGATCTTTCTTTAGATCCATCAGGTGCTGAGATTCTAAGCCACAGCCTCACACAGAGCCGAGAGGATGATTTAGACACATCCTTTTCTAAAGCAATTAATCTAAGAGCCACGGGTGATGCTCATTCATTTCCATTTGAAAGCAGTTTCTTCAGGCTTCACAAACTGGTGGTCTGAGGCAAAGACCTACCTGACATTCAGGTCAACAGAACAGTAGGTAAGCAAAAGGCACAAAGCAGGGTTTCTCTACTGAGACTTTACTGGTCACACTGATATCTGAATTTTCTGAGATCCTCCCCATTCATTTCAGGTATCCAGTAAATGGCCATGTCACAGAGCTGGGAGGTGGTACATATCTTGGACAAAAAAAAATGAGCCTATTCTGGAGAATGGCCAGAATTCAGGAAGAAAACAGGAACTAAGGAAAATAGTAGGTGTTGCCCATCGATAAGGCAAGCAACAGTCCATTCATAAATTGGGCAGGATGTGTGCTGGAATGCTTTCTACTTGTCAGGACACATGCATTGATGCATTCACTTTTCTCATATCTACAACCACCGACAAAGTGGGATACACAGACATAGAATCACTCACCATGTCAAATGACTTATTAAAAACAGTCCACTCCAAACCAAACAAACTGCCTTTCCTACCTATTCTCAGAACATGAGACAAAACCATAAACTCACATCTACACCCACAAAGGCATATCTTTTACCCACATAGGTCTGTGAGTAACCAGAGTGTCCTCAGACTGATAGGCCATACTATGTTCCCCCGAAATGGCCTGTCCTGTCTCAGATCTGGTCTCCTTTACCAACTCTCTAAAGTTTTCAGGAGCCATCGGTGAGTCACTACCTGCTTTCTCAGGAAAGGCCCCTCTTCAGAGCTTTCCTGGCATTTAGTGATCCACAAGAAAGACTGACTCTGTCCTTGGTAAATCCAAACAAGTGAACCCACTGGGAAAGGGACTGGGACTGGCTCTTGGTGCCTGGCTTCCTGGATCCCAAGTTCAGAGGGTTCCATCACCAAGGAAGTGAGGTAGGTCACTTCCTTCAGGAACTGAATGAGGTCACTGCCTTGGCAACCACTTTGTTCTAACATTTGCTTCCAATGGCTCCATGACATGGAGGCTGCCCCTACTTCCTGTGTCACATTCACAAGTTAGAATGGTATACCAACCATAGGCACCCGGGAACAGTCAGAGTCTACTAGGGTATGGCTTACTGTCAGGAATTCAGTATTTCAAATAGAAAATAGGAAAATGAATCTAATGTGTATACAAATATATGCTAGACAAAAATCTTCCCACTGTCCTCTACAACAATGCCTTGATATTTCCTTCACCACAAGTAAGACACAATTAGTGGAGAATAGTTTGAAAATCTGTGAATATATATCTGGAAAAAAAATGAATGGAGTTCACAACCTTGGAGGTGGTAGAGGAATTTCCAAATGTAAAAGAAAGGATAAACACTCCACAAACATGGAGCTCTGGTGGCCTAATAAATTTTTGAGAAACTGCCTCTGAGTTTGGGCCCTTGAAATATTTGTTGTTGTCAGGAGCTTTAGCTTCCTTTGTAGTGAGACCATCAAATCTGGATCAGCATCTATGTGACCTGGATGACATGGTTCCTTATTTTCTATTGAACATGAGGCAGCAGTTCTGAATTCTCTCTTTGTAGGTAAACTGAGGCCACTGGGGTCTAAGTGTCTAACCGTGTGGTCTGTGAAGCCATTTGGTCATACTCGAATTTTTGTGGTGTTATTTACTGCAGTACTCTGAGTTTGGTATTGGCTTCATGAAGTACAAGGAGATAAACTGGGACACAGTCCTAGAGGGAGTACTCTCATGTGTGGTGAGTGAGGGTCTGCAGGAGAATGCACCAACCAGGCTTCTATCCCAAAAAGCTTGCACCCATGTCCATAGCAACCTGATTCTGAACATTGCCATGAAACCTCTCCATATAACAAGATCCCTTTATTTGTAAGGGTCTGCTGGCTGCACCATGTCAGTCACAATCCATTTGGAAGCCAAGGGAAGATCCATGTGGCCCCACGACAGATGTTTTATCATACACCTGCCAACCACTGCTCTAGGCCCACTACTCAGCAGGCTCCAACTTTCTGGCATCTCTGTTCTACAACATTTTCATGAAACCCAGTCAATCAGGGCACTGTCTGGTATACTCGTGATCAGCAAGAGACATCCAAAGATTCTCTAGTGCCACCTGTTCATAGGAATATCAAAAATTTTATGGTGTTTATCTAGCCAATTTTCAAGGATGACGTTGGAGGCACTGTGGGTTTCAATTCATTCAGGAACCATGAAATAGTGAGGAAGCTCATTTCAATGAAAGCTCGGGACAACTCTCACAGGCAAGGCTTCCCAAGGAGTGGCCAAAAGGTCACATGAAGCCAGGCCCATTGAGGTTTACAATTGAGGTCCATGTGTGTTTTGACTCTCAACTATGGCTGCTAAGTCTTTCTGAATAAAGTCATGTGATATCCTGGCTGAGAATCCCAGTGCTCTTTGGAAAGCCAACCTGGGCCTAGATCTCAGTCTCCAAGGGCAACTCTCATGTGTGGCCTCCTAAATTCCAAACACAATTCATGCCAATACGTCGCTGAGATCTGTTCCAGAACTCAGTCTCTAAAGGGAATCACACAAGAGTTAAAGCCCAGGTTGACCCTGGAATCTTTTCCAACCGTAACACAAATGACCACAATTAAACCAAAACACTCCAACATGGCCCTCATCTTCTTCCATATAGACAGTCATAATAAACTCTGGTTGGAGGTTTCCATGAGGGGCGCAGCCCAAGACAGTGTTCAAAATAAGCTCACTTGCCACTCATTTGCCTAAAGTCAGGGTGGCATGGAAACCCTTCCTGTGAACGAGGGGTGATCAAATAGGCCTGCCATTAATACTGCTCTACTTCTCAAATTTGAGGCCTACTCTCTGTGGGGTATAGATTCTTTATGAGAATTGTGGTCATGAGAAAACCCAAGCACCTATGGGCTACCCTCTGAAGGGATTTGAAGAACCCATTTGAGTGAACCAAGGAGTTGGATCAAAAGACTTTAGATATAGGGTTTTGGTTAGAGAGTGAATGTAAATTTCAGCATATTTGAAGAGTCAGCCACAGTGATGAACTGGGGAAAATGTGTAGGAAAGCAGATATCAATAGAGATATTAGGAAATCAGGCAAAGTACAAAGAAAGTGATAGGATAAGACATTTTTAACAGGGTTGGGATGAATATACAATCTTAGGAAGAAACAAATATGTAGTCACCAATAGGAATGATATTCGAGATCATTAGTGAATCAGGACATGGATGTTGTTAGTAATACATGCTCACTTTCAATATAGGCTTTGGTACAATCATAAGTGTGACACTTGCATTTTTTGTCAGGAATATTACTGTGATGAAATGCATATGTATATCAGGTGACTAGAATATTTCTTCCACCATTTTTGAAAGCAATATTTTAAAGGCTTATAAATTAGTATTGGGGATACAAATAGGTATACCCTGGGTCTATGAACATAGAGATGATTCTTTAATAGACCATACTGTGAATAAACAATATAAATGGTAAAAAATTTAAATAATGGATTGAATTGATATCTGAAAAAATACAAGAAATCTTACATTGATATACATACATTCATTCCGAACAGTCATACATCTAATGATAATATTAGTGTTACGGTTAATTATGAAGAGTGTGTGAGTTTTGTTTCAAAAGTGATTATGGAAATCGAAAATAATGTGTTTGGAAAGAATCTCATGAAAAGAACAGTCAAGAAACATGGAGGAATACATGTCTTCTCAAGTAGGAAGTGATTGAAATTGAACCAAATGCCTATAAATTTGTAAAATTGTGGATGAAATGATATATCCTATATTGCCCATAAACTGCAGAAATAGTAATGTACCAGTGTTGAATAAAAATGAACTTCAAAATACACATCATGTCCCATAGGTGTCTACTTGCATTGATGTTAAACTGGGTGAGTCACTGTAGAAATATTAGGATTTCTTAGCACCATTCCCTGAAGTTAGTTTTCAGTACTAGGAAACAAATATGTATTTCAGTGGATGTATATTTCTAAGAATAATCTTGTGAAAAATTGATTATATATCCCCATACAGGAACATGAATGAATTTAGGCAGTGTATAGTAAGACACTTATATTTCATATTTTGAAAATCTGGAGACTATATATATATAGACACAAACACACACACATTATAATGTAGCAATATATATGCCAATTGAAATTCATCATGAAAAATAACTCATCTGCATATCAAAAAATATTCATTATACTGAACATGGATTATGTATAATGTTGTTCATCTAGGAAGGTCACCCATGGGTTGAATTTTTAGTTCCAACAGCCTTTAGGAGAAGTGATCTCTTCTCACAATTTGTATCTGCCAAGTCAGTCACCTCACAAGAATGTACGTGTGAAACCAGGTAGGATTCTATTTGTGCATATAAAAATACATGTGCTTAATAGGCTAAAGAGAAAGAGAGACAGAAATTCACATATTTCTTAACTTTAAAAACACATGGAGAATTATTTCAACAAATAATTGACTAGATTTATAACTCCTACCTTATATCATGCAAAAGGCAAGTACAACTACACACCATGCCTCTTCTGAACTGCTTGTATTTCTATTCTGTTTTGGTTATTTTTCTCATCATATTAGTATTAGTAGTCAGAGTCTATAAGGGTATGGGCTAGTGTCAAGGATTCAGTATTTCGAATGAAAAATTGAAAAATGAATCCAATGTGTATGCAAATATGTGCTACAAAAAAATCTTCCTTCTCTCATATAGAACAATGACTTGACATTACCATTGCCCCAAGTAAGTCACAATTAGAGGAGAAGAGTTAGAAAATCTGTAAATATATATCTGCAATGAAAATGCTCAGGAGTGCACAACCTTGGAGGTGGTAGAGGAGTTTCCAAAAGTAAGTGACATGGGAAATACTCCACAGATATGAAGATCTGCTGGCCTAAACACTTCTTGAGAAACTGCCTTTGAGGTTGGGCACTTGAAATATATGTTGTTTTCAGGAGCTTTCGCTTCCTTTATAGTGAGACCATCTAAGCTGGGTCTGCATCTATGTGACCTGGAGGACATGGCATCTTATTTTCCAATGAACATGAGGCAGCAATGCTGAATTCTCTCTTTGTAGGTAAACTATTGCCACTGGGGGCTAAGTGTCTCCCCGTGTGGACTGTGAAACCATTTGGTCATCTTCCACTTTTCGTGGTGTTTCTTGCTGCTGCACTGGTAGTTTGGTATTGGCATCACGAAATACAAGGAGTTCAACTGGGACACAGTGCTGGAGGGAGTTCTGTCACGTGTGGTACGTGTACCCTGGTCTACAGTAGAATGCACCAACCAGGCTTCTATCCCACATAGCTTGCCCCCTTGATCATAGCAACCTGATTCTAAACATTACTCTGAAACTTCTCCATATAACAAGATGCCTTTATATACAATGGTCTGATGGCTGCACCATGTCTGTCTCAAGACAATTGAAAGTCAATGGCAGATCCACATGGCCCCACCACAGATGTTTTATCACACACCTTCCCACCACTGCTCTAGGCCCACTACTCTGCAGTCTCCAACTTTCTGGCATCTCTGTTCTAAACATTTTCATGAAGCCCAGTCAATCAAGGCACTGTCTGGTATACTCATGATCAGCAAAAGTACATCAAAAGGTTCTCCAGTGCCATCTGGTCATGAAAATTTCTAAACATTCATGGTATTGATCTAGACAAATTTCAAGGATGAAGGTGGAGGCACTGTGGGTTTCAATTCATTCAGGGACCATTAAATGTTGAGGAAGCTCATTTCAATGAAAGATCTGGAGAACACTCACAGGCAAGGCTTCCCAAAGAGTGGCCAAAAGGTCACATGAAGCCAGGCCCATTGAGGTCTACAATGTGAGGTCCATGTGTGTTTTGACTCTCAACTATGGGTGCCAAGTCTTTCAGAATAAAATCATGTGATATCCTAGCTGAGATTCTCAGTACTCTTGGGAAAGCCACCCTGGGCCTAGATCTCAGTTTCAAAGGGCGACTCTCATGTGTGGCCTCCTGAAATCGCAACACAATTCATGGCAATACTTATCTGAGGTCAGTTCCAGAACTCATTCTCTAAGGGGAATCACACCAGTGTTCAAGCCCAGTTGGACCCAGTCATCTCTTCCATCTGCCACACAAATGACCACAATTAAAACCAAAACACTCCCACATTGTCCTCATCTTCTTCCACATAGACACTCCTCATAACCTCTGGCTGGAGTTTTTCATGAGGGGCACAGCCCAAGACAGTGGCCCAAATAAGCTTTCTTGCCCCTCATTTGCCTAAAGTCAGGGTGGCCTGGACATCCTTCCTGTGAACCAGGAGTGATTAAATAGGCCTGCCATTAATACTGCTCCACTTCTCCACTTTGAGGCCTTCTTACTGTGGGGTTTAGTTTCTTCTTTTTAAAAAAAAATTGAAATTTAATTGGAAAGTTAAAAAAAATTGTATTGCAGAATATTAAATTTCTTATGCAAAAGCCTTTATCTTGTTTGTGAGGGAAACCTTGATGCCTTGCCAATCTGGTTATATGGAGACACTGAAAATTTTCTGTTACATACTACATGGATGAATGGCTACAGCACATCGTTTTTTCAAACTGAAAGGCAGATAACAGCAAGTAAGATAACAAATAAAAGCCAATTTTATTAAAAAATAAAGTTGTAAAATGTCTCAAATATTGGAAATTAAATTCCTATTTTTTCTTTTTTTTGGTTGTTCAAAAGCTCATGCTATATCATCTTTCATACATTTGACTCATTTGGGTTATGAACTCCCATTTTTACCCCAATACAAATCGCAGAATCACATGAGTTACACACTCACATTTTTACATAATGGCAAATTAGTGATTGTTGTATTCTGCTACCTTTCCTATCCCCTACTATCCCCCTCCCCTCCCCAACCATCTACCCTCTATACCTCATCTGCTATTGTTCAATTCTCTCCCTTGTTTCCCCCCCTTTCCCCTCACAACCTCTTATATGGAATTTTGTGTAACATTTAGTGTCTCCTACCATTTCCATATGCTTTCCTTTCTCTCTCCCTTTCTCTCCCCCCACTCATCTCCATTTAGTGTTAATATTTTCCTCATGCTCTTCTTCCCTGTTCTGTTCTTATTTGCTCTCTTTATATCAAAGAAAACATTTGGCATTTGTTTTTTAAGGATTGGCTAGCTTTGCTTAGCATTATATGTTCTAATGCCATCCATTTCCCTTCAAATTCAATGATTTTTGTCATTTTTTAATGCTGCATAATACTCCATTGTGTATAGATGCCCCTTTTTTTATCCATTCGCCTATTGAAGGTCATCTAGTTTGGTTCCACAGTTTAGCTATTATGAATTGTGCCGCTATGATCAGTGATGTGGCAGTATCCCTATAGTGCGCTCTTTTAAGATCCTCAGGGAATAGTCCGAGAAGTGAGATAGCTGGGTCAAATGGTGGATCCTTTCCCTGCTTTCCCAGGTATCTCCATACTGCTTTCCAAATTGGCCTCAACATTTTGCAGTCCCACCAGCAGTGTACAAGTGTACCCTTTTGCCCACATCCTCGCCAACACTTATTGTTGTTTGATTTCATAATGGCTGCCAATCTTACTGGAGTGAGATGGTATCTTAGGGTGGTTTTGACTTGAATTTCCCTAACTGCTAGAGATGGTGGGCATTTTTTCATGTTCTTGTTGATGGATTGTATGTCCTCCTCTGTGAAGTTTCTGTTCAGGTCCTTGGCCCATTTGTGGATTGGTTTATTTGTTATCTTATTGTTTAATTTTTGAGTTCTTTGTATATTCTAGATATTAGGGCTCTATCTGAAGTGTGAGGGGTAAAAATTTGTTCCCAAGATGTAGGCTCTCTATTTACCTCTCTTATTGTTTCTCTTGTTTCGAAAAAAACTTTTTAGTTTAAGTAAGTCCCATTTGTTGATTCT
Source organism: Callospermophilus lateralis (assembly GCF_048772815.1). Lineage (NCBI taxonomy): Eukaryota > Metazoa > Chordata > Mammalia > Rodentia > Sciuridae > Callospermophilus > Callospermophilus lateralis. Next base: position 484,079 of record NW_027516466.1, read on the forward strand.
TGTTATTAACTCTTGTGCTATGGCTGTCCTATTAAAAAATTTGGAGCCCAACCCCACAGTATGTACATCGTAGCCAAATTTTTCTTCTATTAGATGCAGTGTCTCTGATTTTATATCTTGCTCCTTGATCCATTTAGAGTTAACTTTTGTGCATGGCGAGAGAAAGGGATTCATTTTCATTTTGTTGCATATGGATTTCCAATTTTCCCTGGACCACTTGTTGAAGATGCTATCCTTCCTCCATTGCATGCTTTTAGGCCCTTTTTCAAATATAAGAAAGTTGTACTTTTGTGGATTGGTTTCTGTGTCCTCTATTCTGTACCATTGGTCCAGCTGACTTTTGTGATACCAGTACCATGCTGTTTTTGTTACTATTGCTTTGTAGTACAGTTTGAACTCTGTTATCGCTATACATCCCGATTCACACTTCCTGCTTAGAATTGCTATTGCTATTCTGTGTCTATTGTTTTTCCATATGAAATTCATGATTGCTTTATATATTTCTACAAGAAATGCCATTGGGATTTTGATTGGCATTGCATTAAACCTGTAGAGAACTTTGGGTAATATCGCAATTTTGATGATGTTAGTTCTGCCTATACATGAACAGGGTACATTTTTCCATCTTCTAACATCTTCTTCTATCTCTTTCTTTAGAGTTATGTAACTTTCATTGTATAAATCTTTCACCTCTTTTTTTAGGTTGATTCCCAAGTATCTTATTTTCTATGAGGATATTGTGAATGGAGTGGTTTTCCTCATTTCAATTTCAGAAGTTTTGTTGCTGATATACAGGAATGCCTTTGATTTTTTCTTGTTGATTTTATATACTGGCACTTTGCTGAATTCATTTATTAACTCTAGCACTTTCTTTGCATACCCTTTAGGGTTTGTTAAATATATTATCATGTCATCCTCAAATAGCGAATATTTAAGTTCTTCTTTTTCTATTTTTATGCCTTTAATTTCTTTTGTCTGTCTAATTGCTCTGGCTAGTATTTCAAGAACTAAACTGAATAGAAGTGGTGATAGAGGGCATCTCTGTCTTGTTCCAGATTTTAGAGGGAATGCCTTCAGTTTTTCTCCATTTAGGATGATGCTAGCCTGAGGTTTAGCATATATAGCTTTTACCATGTTGAGGTAAGTTCTTGTTATCCCTAATTTTTATAGTGTTTTGAACATAAAGGAATGCTGTACTTTGTCAAACGCTTTATCTACATCTATCGAGATGATCATATGGTTTTTGTCTTTAAGTCTATTGATGTGGTGGATTACATTTATTGATTTCCATAAATTGATCCAGGCTTGCATCCCAGGGATGAATCCTACTTGATCATGAAGCACAATTATTTTGATATGCTTTTGTATTCAATTCACCATGATTTTATTGAGAATTTTTGCATCCAAGTTTATTAGAGGTATTGGTCTGTAGTTTTCTTTCTTTGAAGTGTCTTTGTCTGGTTTTGGAATCAGGGTGATGTTGGCTTCATAGAATGAATTTGGAGGAACTCCTTCTTTTTCTATTTTTTGAAATTGCTTGAAAAGTATTGGTATTAATTCTTCTTTGAGGGTCTTGTAGAACTCCACTGAATACCTATCCATTCCAGGGCTCTTTTTGGTTGGTTGTCTTTTGATGGTTTCTTATTTTTCTTCCTTTGTTATTGGTCTATTTAAATTGTGGGTGTCTTCCTGACTCAATCTGGGCAGATCATATGACTTAAGAAATTTATCGATATCTTCTTTATCTTCTATTTTATTGGAATATAGGGTTTCAAAATACTTTCTAATTATCTTCTGTGTTTCTGTAGTGTGTGTTGTGATATTTCCATCTTAATTCCATATGTTAGTAATTTGAGTTCTCTCTCTTCTTCTCTTCGTTAGCATGGCTAAGGGCCTGTCGAACATATTTATTTTTTCAAAGAACCAACTCTTATTTATTTCAATTTTTACAATGTAGATTTTTTGTTTCAATTTCATTGATTTCTCCTCTAATTTCAATTATTTCTTGTCTTCTACTGCATTTGATGTTGTTTTGCTCTTCCTTTTCTAGGTTTTTGAGGTGTAATGTGAGTTCATTTATTTGTTGTTGTTTTTTTCTTTTTTTGAGGAAAGAATTACAAGAAATGAATTTCCCTCTTAAAACGGCTTTCATTGTGTCCCATACAATCCGGTATGTTGTGTCTCTATTGTCATTTGTCTCTAAGAATTTTTTTATCTCCTCCTTTATGTCTTCTGTAACCCACTGATCATTCAGTAACATATTGTGCATTTTCCATGTGATGTAGAATTTTTCCTTCCTTTTTTTTTCATTGATTTAAAGTTTCAATCCATTATGATCAGATATGGTGCATGGTATTATCTCCATACCTTTATATTTACTAAGAGTTTCCCTATTGCATAATATATGGTCTATATTGGAGTAGGATCAATGTGCTGCTGAGAAGAACGTGTATCCACTTGATGATGGTTGATATATTTTATATATGTTGGTTACGTCTAGGTTATTGATTGTGCTATTGAGTTCTATAGTATCTTTATTCAGCTTTTGTCTGGAGGAAGGCAAGAGACTTCATCCACTATGACTGCCCTTTTTGCCATTTTAGTTTTGGATGCACACATGGGATCTTTCTTTAGATCCATCAGGTGCTGAGAATCTAAGCCACAGGCTCACACAGGGCCAAGATGCAGATTCAAAAACATCCCTTTCCAAAGCAATTAAGCAAAGAGCCACAGGTGATGCCCATTTATTTCCATTTGAAAACTGTTTTCTTCAGTCTTCACAAAGGGGTTGCCGGAGGCAAAGACCTTCCTGACATTCAGGGCAACAGACAGGGAAGCAAAAGGCCCAAAGCAGGGTTTCTCCACTGAGACTTTCTTGGTCACACTGATATCTGAGTTTTCTGAGATACTCGCCATTCCCTTCAGCTATCCAGTACATTGCCATGTCACAGTGCTTGGGGTGGTACATATCTTGGACACAAAACCATGAGTGTATTCTAGAGAGTGGCCAGAATTCAGGAAGAAAACAGGAACTTAGGAAGATGGCGAGTGTTGCCCATTTATAAGGCAAGCTGCAGTTCATTCATAAATTGCACAGGATGAATGCTGGGAAGCTTTCTAGTAGACTGGACAAATCCCTTGATGCATTTTCTTTTCTAATGTCTACAACCACGGACACAATGGGATATATAGACACAGAAACACTCGCCTTGTCAAATGACTTACTAGAAACAGTCCACTCCAAAACTAACAAACCACCTTTCCTACCTATTCTGAGAACAGGAGACAAAACAACAAACCCACGACCACACCCACAAAGGCACCTCCTTCCCCCAGTAGGTCTCTGACTATCCAGAGTGTCCTCTGACTGGTGGGCCATGATATATTCCCCCATATTGGGGTGTCCTGTCTCTGATCTGGTCTCCGTGGCCAACTCTGTGATGCTGTCAGAAGCCAGCGATGAGCCACTACCTGCTTTCTCAGGAAAGGCCCCTCTTCAGATCTTCCTGGCATTTGGCCAACCTCACATCAGTATGTACCAAGAAAGACTGACTCTGTCCTTGGTAAATCCAAACAAGTTTGACCACTGGGACTTGCACTGGGACTAGCTTTGGGTGCCTGGCTTCCTGGATCCCATGTTCAGAGAGTTTCATCACCAAGGAAGTAAGTTGAGTTCATTTCCTTCAGGAACTGAATGAGGTCACTACCCTGGCAACCACATTTTCCTAACAGTTCCTTCCGAGGGTCCCATCAGATGGAGGCTGCACCTACTTGCTCTGACATTTTCACAAGTTAGAATGGTATATCAACCATAGGCACCCGGGATCAACTCTCCACACAGGCCTGGTTTGGTCCATCTTCACTACATTAAGAAAAGAGAGGCTGATTCAGACACATCCTTTCATCATGACCAGGATGTTTTCCATGTAAGATGACTTTTGCTCTCTCAGGTCCCTCATAGCTGCCTACATCTTCTCCAGGGATTATTTCTGCATGGACTTTTGATGTTGTCAGCTGGTGGAAGATCCCCTACCTTCCTGTATTGTAAGACCAACTCTGTTCCTGCTCTTCTGTAAATGAGATTGAGGGAACAGTGTATGGTTAGGGTTAATAGCATGTTCGATTTGGGTTAGGAATAATTATGCTGGATGAATAATGGTATTGGGAACCTGTGATATTTATAAGAATATAGACGTGAAATATATGTATGAGAACAGAGATCTAGGAAAGATTTGAAGCCCAGATAGGAATTGAAACCACGATTGGTATACTTAGCTTGAATTATGTTCTGCACCGAGGTCTCAGATAAATCGATATACAATGGCATAGGACCGTGTACCTCGGATGTTTGAATGTAGAAGAGAACATGCAGTCAAAAAGGGATAGTCTGTAGGATTAGGAAGATAGTCAGTAGGTTTAGGAAGAATAGTGAGTATAGGAGTTGGACCAAAAGTTCTTTAGCAATAGGGTTTCAGATAGAGAGTGAATGTAAATGTCAGCACATTTGAAGTTACAGTCACAATGATGAACTGGGGACAATATGTAGAAAAGCAGATATCAATAGGGACATTAAGAAATCAGGCATAGTATAAAGTGAGTGATAGGATTAGATATTTTCAAAAGGCTTGAGGTTGAATATATAATCTTAGGAAAAAACAAATATGTAGTAACAAAGAGGATTGACATTTGAGAGCATTACTCAACCTGGACAGATGTTTTTAATAATCCATGCTCACTTTCCATTTAGGCTTTGGTACAATCATAAGTGTGACCTTTGCATTTTGTGTCCAGAATACTACTGTGATAAATGTATATGTAGATCAGGTGACATGAGTCTTTCTTCCACCATTATGGGGAGCAATATCCTGAAAACTTATAAATTTGTACTGGGGATACGAAAAGGTGTACCCTGTGTTGATGATTATTCAGATGATGCATGAATAGACCATATTGTGAATAAAGTATATAACTGGTTCCAACTTTAAATAATGGATTGAATTTGCATCTGAAAAAAAATATATGAAATCTTATATTGATATACATACATTCATTCCAACCTGTTATATATCTAATGGTAATATTAGGGTTACAGTTTATCATGAAGAGTGAGTTTTGCTTGAACAATGATAATGGAATCGAAAATAATGTGTTTAGAATGAAGTCAAGTGAAAAGACCAGTAGAGAAATATGGAGGAATACATGTGTTCTGAAATAGTAAGTAATTGAAAGTGAACCAAATGCCTATAAATTTGTGAAGTTGTGAATGAAAAAAATATATCCTATGATGTACATAAACTGAAGAAATTTTAATGTACCAGTGTTTAATAAAAATGAACTTCAAAATACACATCATGTCCCATAGAAATCTATTTGCATTGATGTTAAACTGGGTCAGTTACAGTAGAAATATTAGGATTTGTAAGCACCATTCACTGAACTTAGTTTTCAGTAGTAGGAAACCAATATGTATTTCAGGTGGTTGAGTATTTCTTAGAATAATCTTGTGTAAAGTTGATTATACACCCAAATACATGAATACGAATGAATTTGGGGAGTGTATAATAAGATACATATATTTCATATTTTGGAAATTCTGGAGAATATATATATATATATATATATATATATATATATATATATATATATATATATATACACACACACACAAATACACACACAAACACACACACACAAATTAATATGTAGAAATATATATGCCAATTGAAATTCATCATAAAATATAATTCATCCACATATCCAAAAATATTCATTTTACTTAACATGGATTTATGTATAATGTTTTTTACTAGGAAGCTCACCCATAGGTTGAATTTTCAGTTCAATCAGTATTTAGGGGGAGTCATCTCTTTTCACAATTTTTATATTCCAATGTCAGTGAGCTCACAAGAATGTACGTGGGATACCAGGTAGGATAGTATATGTGCATAAAAAATACATGTGCTGAATAGGATACAGAGAAAGGGAGACAGGAATTTACATATGTGATAACTTTAAAAACTCATGAAGAAATATTATAATAAAAAGTTGACTAGATTTAAAACACATACTCTTGATAAAGCAGAAGGCAAATACAAGTATACACCATGCTTCCTATGAAAGGACTGTATTTCTGTTCAGTTAGGTTTCTTTTTCTCCATCATATTAGGATTAGTAGTCAGATTCTAGTAGGGTATGGGTTGGTGTCAGGGATTCAGTATTTCAAATGGAAAATAGAAAAATTAATCTAATGTGTATGCAAACATGTACTACAGGAACAACTTCCCACTCTCTTCCAGAACAATGGCTTGACATAACCATCACTCCAAGTAAGACACAATTAGAGGAGAGGAGTTAGAAAATCTGTGAATACATATGAGAAATGTAAAATGCTCAGAAGTTCACAACACTGGAAGTAGAAGAACAGTTTCCAAAAGTAAGGGAGAGGGTAAACACTTCACAAACATGGAGCTCTGCTGGCCTAAAGACTTCTTGAGAAACTTCCTCTGAGGTTGGGCACATGAAATATTTGTAATTGTCAGGAAATTTAGTTTCGTTTGTAGTGACACCATGAAATCTGGGTCTGCATCTATGTGACCTGGAGGACATGGTTCCTTATTTTCTAATGAAAATGAGGCAGCAGTTCTGAATTCTCTCTTTGTAGGTAAACTGTGGCCACTGGGAGCTAAGTGTCTTCCCGTGTGGTCTGTGAAGCCATTTGGTCATGCTCCAATTTTCAGGGTGTTTCTTACTCCTGAACTGGGAGTTTCGTATTAGATTCATGAAATACAAGGAGTTCAACTGGGACACAATGATAGAGGGAGTTCTGTCACGTGTGGTTTGTCATGGTCGAGAAGAGAATGTACGAACCAGACTTTAATCCCACATAGCTTTCCCACTTGACTATAGCAACCTGATTCTGAACATTGCCCTGAAACCTCTCCATATAAAAAGATGCCTTTACATATAAGGGTCGGCTGCCTGCACCATGTCAGTCGCAAGTCTTTTGGAAGCCAATGGAAGATCCAGGTGATCCTACCAAAAATATTTATTTACACACCTACAGTCCACTGCTCTATGCCCACTACTCAGCAGGCTCCAACTTACTGGCATCTCTGTTCTACAACATTTTCACGAAACCCAGTCAATCAAGGCACAGTTTGGTACCATCATGATCAGCAACAGGACATTCAAAGTTTATCCAGTGCCACCTGGTCATGGAAATTTCAAAAATTTCATGGTATTTATCTAGCCATTTTTCAAGGATGAAGTTGGAGGCACTGTGGGTTTCAATTAATTCAGGAACCATTAAATGGTGAGGAAGCTCATTTCAATGAAAGCTCTGGAGATCACTCACGGGGAAGGCTTCCCAAAGAGTGGCCAAAAGGTCACATGAATCCAGGCCCATTGAGGTATACAAAGTGAGATCCATGTGTGTTTGTATTCTCAACTAAGGGTCCCAAGTCTTTAAGAATTAAATCATGTGATATCCTGGCTCAGAATCCCCAAGCACTGTGGAAAGCCATCCTGGGCCTAGATCTCAGATTACAAGGGTGATTCTCATGCGTGACCTCCTAAAATCCCAACACTATTTTTTGCAATACTTCTCTGAGGTCAGTTCCAGAACTCAGTCTCTAAGGGTAATCACACCAGAGTTCAAGCTCCGGTGGACACAGTCATCTCTTCCAACTACCACACAATTGACCACAATTAAAACCAAAACACTCCCATATGGCCCTCATCTCCTTCCATATAGACACTCATCATAACCTCTGGCTGGAGGTTTCCATGAGGGGCGCAGACCAAGACAGTATCCACAATAATCTACCTTGCCCCTCATTTGCCTAAAGTCAGGGTGGCCTGGACACGCTTCCTGTTAACCAGGAGTGATCAAATAGGCCTGATGTTAATACTGTTCTGCTTGTCCAATTTGAGGCCTACTGACTGTCAGATATTGATTCTTTATGTGAATTGGAGTCATGAGAAAACCCAAGCACCTATGGGCTAGCCTCTGCAGGTTTTGAAGAACTCGTTTGACCCAAAGGATTCCTATTCTCACTTGATGGAGGTCAGGAACCTTACAGAGGAAGGCGAGAGACTTCATGCCAATGACTGCTCTTTTGGCCATTTTGGTTTTGAATGCACGCATGGGAAATTTCTTTAGATTCCTCAGGTGCTGAGAATCTAAGCTACTGCCTCATACAGAGCCAAGGGGCTGATTCAGACACATCCCTTTTCAAAGCAGTTAAGGAAAGAGCCACATGTATGCCCAATAATTTCCATTTGAAAACTGTTTTCTTCAGGCTTCACAAAAGGGTGGCCTGAGTCAAAGACCTTCCTGAAATTCAGGAAAACAGAACAATAGGTAAGCAAATGGTCCAAAGCAGGGTTGCTCCACTGAGAATTTCCTGGTCACACTGATACTTGAGTTTTCTGAGATGCTTGCCATTTCTTTCAGCTATCCAGTACATGGCCAGTCACAGAGCTTGAAGGTGGTACATATCGTGAACAAAAAACCATGGTCCTATTCTGTAGAGTGGCCAGAATTCAGAAAGAAAACAGGAACTTAGGAATATAGCAGGTGTTGCGCATCAATAGAGCAAGCTACAGTCCATTCATAAATGGGGCAATTTGAATGCTGAGAAGCTTTCTACTAGACAGGACACATCCATTGATGCATTCTCTTTTCTAATGCATACAACCACGGACACAGTGAAATACTGAGACATAGAAACACTCGCCATGTCAAAAGACTTACTAGAAACACTAAACTTCAATCCAAACAAACCGACTTTAATACCTATTCTAGGAAAATGAGACAAAACCACAAACCCACAACCACACCCACAAAGGCACCTCCTTCCCCCAAGTAGGTCTGTGACTATCCAGAGTGTCCTCTGACTTGTGGGCCATAATATGTTCCCCCAAATTGGCCTGTCCTGTCTCAGATCTGGTCTCCTTGGCCAACTCTGTGAAGTTCTCAGTAGCCAGCGGTGAGCCACTACCTGCTTTCTCAGGAAAAGCCCCGCTTCAGAGATTTCCTCTCATTTGGCCTTCCTCACATCTGTAGGTACCAACAAAGACTGACTCTGTCCTTGCTGAATCCAAACAAGTGAGACCACTGGGACTGGGACAGGGACTGGCTCTGGGTGCCTGGCTTCCTGGATCCCAAATTCAGAGAGTTCCATCACCAAGGAAGTTAAGTGAGGTCCCTTCCTTCAGAAATTGAATGAGGTCACTGTCTTGGCAACCACTTTGTCCTAACTGTTGCTTTCAAGGGTCCCATGATACGGAGGCTGCCCCTACTTTCTGTGACACTTTCACAAGTTAGAATGGTATATCAACAATAGGCACCCAGGAATAGATCTCCACACAGGCCTAGTTTGGTCCAACTTCTCTACGTTAAGAAGAGAAGCTGATTCATACACAACCTTTTATCCTGACCAGGTTGTTTGCCATGGAAGATGACTTTTGGTCTCTCAGGTCCTTCATAGCTGCCTACCTCTTCTCCAGGGATCATTTCTGCATGGACCTTTGAGGTTCTCAGCAGGTGGAAGATTCCCTACATTTCAGTATTGTAAGATCAACTCTTTCCCTGCTCTTCTGTAAAGTTAGATTGAGGGAACAGTGTATGGTTATGGTTAATAACATGTTCGGTTTGGGTTAGAAATCATTCTGCTGGATGAATAATGGTATTGGGAACTTGCTATGTGTTTAAGAATATATAGGTGAAATATACGTATGAAAACAGAAATCTAAGTATGATTTGAAGTCCAGAAGGGCATTGGGCTCTTGATTTGGATATGCAGCTTTGAATTACGTTCTGCAGAGGTGTCTCAATTAAATCGATATACAATGCCATAGGACCTTGTACCTTGGATGAATTAATGTAGAAGGAACATCTAGTCGAAAAGGGATAGTCCGTAGTGAAAGGTTAATAAAATAGGTACTTGTCACTTCCTGTTTTTCTGTATGCTTAACAAAACACTGTTGAAATCTTGAGAAATGTTTGCTAATCTTGTTTCCAGAATGTTCTGTTCCCAACTGCCAAACTGCAGAATGTACTCCCTCACTCAGTGTCATGCAAACCGCCCACATGCCCTCACCCATTAGTAAACTTCCCTCTCTTCCCTCTCCAAGGAAAGTATATAAGCTGTGCTTAAGGTGTTCTCAGGGCTCTCTGCTCTATTTAAGTGAGTTCTGAGCCACAGCATGCTGAACCCCAAATAAACCCATTGCTGTTGCATGAGACAGACTCTTGGTGGTCTCTTCCTTCGACACTCGCCCGACCTTTACATATTGAGGTTCCACCGAGTTCTGGCAGTGGCAGACGAGAGACCCCAATGGGCTCCTCTCGGAGCAAGTAAGGCGCCTCTTTCTGGTTTCAGGTTTCATGTTAGGGCTTGGCAAAATCTCTGGCGATGAAGAGCCTGAGCTCCCTCCGAAGGTGGCTGAGAGACGTGTCACGGAGACACAGGGCACCTCCCTGGGGGACGCCGCAGAAAACTCGGGAAATTAAGGAACAATAGTCTCCTCAACTCAGTGATATTTTGTTTCAGATTCGGTATTGTCATCCCATCGGGTTTTGCCGGCTACTCATTCTTGGTTTCAGTGTTTGACGTCCATTGCCTGTGTTTATGGTCTTGTCTTATCTGTGTCATGTGTCCTTGCTTTTGCTGTTTGTGTACCTTTCATTATGGGACAGAGCAGTTCAATGCCTCTGTCCCTGACCCTTGATCACTGGAACAAAGTCCGCTTAAGAGCTCAGAATCTTTCTTGTTTTAGTAAAATGCTGGACCTGGCAGAATCTCTGTGCCTCAGAATGGCCCACCTTTGAATTCGGATGGCCCCTAGAAGGATCTTTCTACTTCGCACTAATTTAAAAATTCAGAGATATTATCTCAGCCGGGGACACATAGCCATCTGGATCAACAGCCAAATATCTTAACTTGGCAGAACATCTGCAAATCTCCTCCTCCATGGGTGAAGCCTTTCCTTGCCCCTGCCTCTGCTCCTACTCCTTCCCCCATGATCTCTCAAACCCTCTCAACCTCCTCCTCCTCCACCCCCTGTTCTCCCCGAGTCACAGATTTGACTCTACTGGACTCTTCTTCCCTTACTAATCCCCTGCCCTTGTCCCCTAACCCACAACACCCTCAAATGGATTTCCCTGCTTCTGACTCAGCCTCTTTACCATTGGAGGAAGCTAAGCTGGTAATAGGGTCTGATAATGGACCGGTGTTCATGGCCCAGGTAAGTCAGGGGTTAGCCAGGAACCAGGGAATTAATTGGAAGTTATATTGTGCTTATAGATACCCGAGTTCAGGACAGGCAGATAGAATAAATTGAACCATTAAAGAGACCTTAAGAAAATTAAACTTAGAGAACAGCATAAAAGATTGGACTATGCTCCTGCCTTATGCAATGTTTCATGCAAGAAATACTCCCTCTGTTTCTTTGAGTAACCTTAGCCCCTGTGAAATTCTCTATTGTTGCCCTCCTGCAGTAAGGGACCTAAGCCCGACTCAAAGACCTAACCATTCCATCCACACGCCCTTGCTTGACAGACTTAAAGCTCTAAAAAGAACTCAGTGATACCTGTGTAAACAGCTGGCCACTGCCTATCAAACTGGGGACAAAGGGACTCCACATCGATATCAAGTAAGAGACTTCATCTACGTAAGACGACATCAGGTATCATGCTTGAAACCCCGCTGGAAAGGACCATAGCCGGTGCTACTTATAACACCTCCAGTGGTAAAGGTAGACGGAATCAATTTCTGGATCCATGCCTCTCATCTCAAGCCTGCGCCCTGTCCAGACTCTGGCTGGAAACTGGAAAAGACTGGTAAAACCTTCAAATTGCGTATTCGCCATGTGGATAAGTCTGTGGACTCTCTCCTTGGCCACAAGTAGTCCTAAGCCACATCAGCCCATTCAGCAGTGATGGCTGATCACAAATCCTACTGGAAAAGAAGTATAATCTATCTTGCATACAGCCCCCTGAGGGACCTGGTGGCCATCACTCCTCCCAGACATTTGTCAGCTGGCTATAGGTCTTACCTATTGGGATATCCCTGATGAAGAGGATACCACTAAAATTCCATTAAATTACTTCTGTACCATAGATAATGGAAACAAACATTATGGATGAAGGGACATGCAAGCCAGATGCAGGTTGGCTAGCCTAGATTACTATGTTTGCCGGGCAGACTCTCAAAGCCACAGTCACGGCTGTGTGGGGGGAAAGCCGACTTCTTCTGTAAGTCATGGGGATGTGAGCAAACAGGGGCTGCCTGATGGAACCCAAACTCCTCATCAAATTCAGTACACATCATTGGCCATATTACCAATTAGATAAGAAGAACCGATGGCCCCCAGAGGGGTCTCTAGATCCTCAAATTCTGCGTGACCTTTTCCCTCCTTCACTCACATCCTGAACTATGCTTCTCCAATAGATCCTCACCCTCAGCCTTCTGCTCCAGACACTCTGCTGTCACTCCCACCTCAGAAAACTGATTTCTCCCCTCCAATTACTAGATCAAAAACCCAAACCTCTGCCGGTTCTCAGACCATTGCCTCCTTGCTGAGGCAGCAGTTACTGAAGTACCCCTCCACCCACTCACTCCTCTCTTGTCCTGTCAGTGCCCGCACCGGGTCCCGCCAGGTCTTCTTACCAGCTAAACCAAAGCTCAAACCAGCTGAGGAGAGCCCTCAGTCCCCTATCTAAGATGTAATAAAAATGGCCTTTAAAGTTGGTTTGTCATCACTGAAAACAGTTTACTAATAATTAAACGTCCCTCATATGCGTTTTGAGATACTCACTCCCATCATCCTATCTGCTCTACCTGTTCTACTGCTCAAGTTTTTGTTGCTAGGAAAATCTCAAACCCGTTTCCCATTATTCTTTTACATCTCTCCTTCCTCATTCTCAGATCCACGGAGCTGATCTCAGCCCACCTTCCCCGTCTTCCCCCTCTGCACTAGGCCCACAGAAAAATCTTAACTGACCTTCTCCAGAAGTCTTCACCATGGCTGACTTTAGGACTTTCAGCAAAAGAGTCCCTATAAAAGAGTTCAATGTAGATAAACTTCCTCTTTTCGTGTTGCCCTGTTCTACTTGGCCAGTGGCTAAAAAAATCAGCGCTTCTCAGGTAGACACCCTTTTACTAGTTTTTCACAAAATATGTGAACAAGGCCTCTGTCCTTGAGCTGGGGATTCACAGAGATGGCTACATTTCTAAGATAAAGAAGTTACCAACTGGTCTCCATGGTAACAGCTGGCAGGGGTAAAATAAGAAAGGGAAGAAAAAGCTCTCCCCCTCCCAGGTGTCCTTTAAAAGTTAACTTGCCCAGAACAGGGGAAAAACAGGAACAAATACTGCGTTTTTGAACTTCTGCAGACTGTGAGCTTCTGGGCACCTTCCCTTACATGTTGGGTACAAAATTCTGAAACTACCTAAACTTGAGTTTCAGGGGATTAATTGATTACAACAGAAGGAATGCCCTCTGAATCCGGTTGCAACCAAATAGGACTGTTTCCCTGTCTTTAGTGCTATCTTAGGTGCCTTGCCTTGTCCGTCCTTACAACAGAATAATTCTATATACTTAAACCTTGTTTATGTTTTCATGAAATGGTCAACAGATGTGATTAATCGTGTAATGGTGCAGATGTTTCCCAGAGTGCTCTATTATGAAGCAGGTTCATTTGAAGATCAAATAGGGGGACATACAACCAGGTTCCACTGGGAGCATATATCCCTCACTTTAGCCATCATATTAGGAATAGGATTTGCTGCACGGGTGGGCCCAGGAACCACTGCCCTTGTCCATGTGACACAATAAATTACCCAATTAGAAGCAGCAATAGACCAAAGCTAAGATATTAGAAACCACCATCAGAGCTTTGCATGAAACTTTAACCTCTCTCTCTGAAGTTGTTTTACAGAACAGTTGAGGTTTGGACCTCCTCTTCATTAAAGAAGGGGGCCTTTGTGCTGCATTGAGGGAAGAATGTTGTTTTTATGCTGAACATACTGGAGTTGTAATAAAATCTATGAGTAAATTAAAAAGACACATTAAAGAGCATCAACAAGAGAGAGAGAGACCCAAAAAGGGTTGTTTGAGTCTTGGTTCACACAGTGCCCCTGGTTAACTACGTTTTTATCAACCCTGGCCGGTCCAATAATAATCCTCATATTATTGATAACTATAAAACCCTGTTTTCTCAACCGTGTAATTTCTTTTCTCCAGGCTCAAATTGGACGAGTTAAACTTATGGTAATACCCCACTAGGAGACATAGAATGTGAAACCCCCCAATGATAATTTTTATGATTAAAAGTAGCCAGAAAAAGAAGTGAGGAATGAAAGGTTAATAAAATAAGTACTTGTCACTTCCTGTATTTCCCTATGCTTAACAAAAAACTGTTGAAATCTTGAGAAATGCTTGCAAAACTTGTTCCCAAAATGTGCTGTCCCCAACTGCCAAACTACAGAATGTACTCCCTCACCCAGTTGCATGCAAACTGCCCACTCGTCGTGACCCATCAATAAACTTCCCTCCCTGCCTTCTGCAGGGAAAGTATACAAACTCTACTTAAGCTATTCTCAGGGCTATCTGCTCTATTAAAGTGAGCTCTGAGCCCCAGCATGCTGGAAACCCAATAAACCTTTTGCTGTATCATGAGTACTCTGTTGGTCGTCTCCTTCTCCGAAGCTTGCCCGACATTTACTTGGATGATTGAATGTAGAAGAGAACATCCAGTGAAAAAGGTATAGTTGGTAGGATTAGGAAGATAGTCAGTAGGTTTAGGAAGAAGAGTGAGTATAGAATTTAGAACAAAAGTTCTTTAGCAATACGGTTTCAGTTAGAGAGTGAATGTAAATGTGAGCACAGTTGAAGAGTCAGTCACAATGATGAACTATGGAAAATATGTAGGAAAGCAGATATCAATAGAGACATTATGAAATCAGGGAAATTACAAAGTGAGTGACAGGACTAGATATTTTGATAAGGATTGAGTTTGTATATATAATCTTAGGAAAAAACAAATATGTAGACACCAATAGGATTGATATTTGAGAGCATTAGGCAAATTTCAGGTGCATGAATATTTCTGAGAATAATCTTGTGAATAGTTGATTATAAATCCAGATACATGAACATGAATGAATTTAGGGAGTGTATATAAGACACATATATTTCATTTTTTGAAATATCTGGAGAGTGTGTGTATATATATATATATATATATATATATATATATATATATATACACACACACACACAAAACACACACAGACAAAAAAGTAGCAATATATATGTCAATCAAAATTCATCATATAATATATATTATCCACAGATCTAAAAATATTCATTTTACTGAACATGGATTTATGTATAATGTTGTTCAACTAGAAAGCTCACCCATATGTTGAATATTCAGTTTCAATGGGGTTTAGTAGGAGTGATCTTTTCTCTCAATTTGTATCTGCCAAGTCAGCCACCTCACAAGAATGTACGTGTGGTACCAGGTAGCCAACCTGATTCTGAACATTGCCCATAAACCTATCCATATAACAAGATGCCTTTACATATAAGGGTCTGCTTGCTGTACCCTGTCAGTCACAAGGCATTTGCAAGCCAATGGCAGATCAACATGGCCCCACCACACATGTTTTATCACACACCTTCACACCACTGCTCTAGGCCCACTAATGAGCAGGCTCCAACTTACTGGCATCACTGTTCTACACAATTTTCATGAAACAAAGTCAGTCAAGGCACTGTCTGGTACACTGATGGTCAGCAACAGGATATCCAAAAGTTCTCCAGTGCCACCTGGTCATGGGAATTTCAAAAATTTCATGGTATTTATCAAGCCATTTGTCGAGGATGAAGTTGGAGGCTCTTTGGGTTTCAATTTATTCAGGAACCATTAAATGTTGAGGAAGCTCATTTCAATGAAAGCTCTAGAGAACACTCACAGGCAAGACTTCCCAAAGTGTGGCCAAAAGGTCACATGAAGCCAGGCCCATTGAGGTCTACAATGTGAGGTCCATGTGTGTTTTGACTCTCAACTGTGGCTGCAAAGTCTTTCAGAATAAAATCATGTGATATCCTGGCTGAGATTCCCAGTGTTCTGGGCAAAGCCACCCTGCACCTAGATCTCAGGTTCCAAGGGCGACTCTCATGCATGGCCTAGTAAAAACCAAACACAATTCATGAAAATACTTCTCTGAGGTCAGTTCCAGAATTCATTCTCTAAGAGGAATCACAACAGAGTTCAAGCCCAGGTGGACCCAGTCTTTTCTTCTAAGTGCCACACAAATTACCACAATTCCAAACAAAACGCTCCCACATAACCCTTTTCTTCTTCCATATAGACACTCATCATAACCTCTGGATGGAGGTTTCCATGAGGGGCACAGGACAGGACAGTGTCCAAAATAACCTCCCTTGCCCCTCATTTGCCTAAAGTCAGTGTGGCCTGGAAATCCTGACTGTGAAACAGGAGTGATCAAATCGGCCTGCCGTTAATACAGCTTGGCTTCTCCAATTTGAGGCCTACTGACTGTAGGGTTTAGATTCTTCATGTAAATTGGGGTCATGAGAAAACCCAAGCACCTATGGGATAGCCTCTGCAGGGCTTTGAAGAACTCTTTTGAAACAAAGGATCCCTATTCTCACTTGATGGATGTCAGGAACCTTAGAGAGGAAGGCGAGAGTCTTCATAAACAATGACTGCTCTTTTGGCCATTTTGGTTTTTAATGCACCCATGGGATCTTTCTTTAGATCCATCAGGTGCTGAGAATCTAAGCTACAGCCTAACACAGGGCCAAGAGGCTGATTCAGACACATCCCTTTCCAAAGCAATTAAGCAAAGAGCCACAGGTGTTGCCCATTCATTTCCATTTGAAAACTGTTTTCTTCAGGCTTCACAAAGGGGTGGCCTGAGGCAAAGAACTTCCTGACATTCAGGGCAACAGAACAATAGGTAAGCAAAAGGCCCAAAGCAGGGTTTCTATACTGAGATTTAATGGTCACACTAATATCTGATTTTTCAGAGATGCTCGCCATTCCTTTGAGCTATCCAGTACATGGTCATGGCACAGAGCTTGGAAGTGGTACATACCTTAGACATAAAACCATGAGCCTATTCTGGAGAGGGGCAGAAGTCCAGAAGAAAACTGAAACTTAGGAAGATTGCAGGTGTTACCCATCGAAAAGGCAATCTGAAATCCATTCATAAATTGGACAGGATGAATGCTGGGAAGCTTTCTACTAGACAGGACACATCCATTGATGCATTTTCTTTTCTAATATCTGCAACCACGGACACAGTGTGATAGACAGACATAGAAACACTCGCCTTGTCAAATGACTTACTAGAAACAGTTCATTCCACACCAAAAAAGCGCCTTGCCTACCTATTCTCTGAACATGAGACAAAACCAGAAACCCACCCCCACACCCACAAAGGCGCCTCCTTCCCCCAAGAAGTTCTGTGACTATCCGGAGTGTCCTCTGACTGGTGAGCCATACTATATTCCCATGGAATGGCCTGATCTGTCTCAGATCTGGTCTCCTTGGCCAACTCTGTGCAGGTGTCAGGACCCAGAGGTGAGCAACTACCTGCTTTCTCAGGAATGACCCCTCTTTAGAGCTTTCCTGGCATTTGGCCATCCTCACATTAGTAGGTACCAAGAAAGATTGACACTGTCCTTGGTAAATCCAAACAAGTGAGACCACTGGGACTGGGACTGGGACTGGCTCTGGGTGCCTGGCTTCATGAATCCCAAGTTCAGAGATTTCCATCACCAAGGAAGTGAGGTGAGGTCACTTCCTTTAGGAACTGAATGAGGTCACTGCCTTGGCAACCACTTTGTCCTACCAGTGGCTTCCAAGTGTCACATGAGAAGGAGGCTGCCCCTACTTCCTGTGACACTTTCACAATTTAGAATGGTATACAACCATAGGCACCCAGAAACAGCTACCCACACAGGCCTGGTTTGGTCCATCTTCTCTAAATTAAGATGTGAGAGGCTGATTCAGACAGAACCCTTCATCCTGAACCGGTTGTTTGCCATTGAACATGACTTTTGTTCTTTCAGGTCCTTCATAGCTGCCTACATCTTCTTCAGTCAACATTTCTGCATGGAACTTTGAGGTTCTCAGCAGGTGGAAGATCCCCTACTTTCCTGTATTGTAAGACCAACTCTGTCCCTCCTCTCTGTAAATTTAGAATGAGGGAACAGTGTATGGTTAGGGTCAATAACATATTTGACTTGTGTTAGGAATCATTCTGCTGGATGAATAATGGTATTGGGAACCTGCAAAATTTATAAGAATATATATTTGAAATATAAGTATGAAAACATAAATCTAGTTACGATTTGAAGCCAGAAAGGGCATTGGGCCCTTCTTTGGGATATTTAGCTTTGAATTACATTCTGCATTTTAGTCTCAGATAAATCTATACACAATGGAATAAAACCTTGCACCTCAGATGCCTGAATGTCGAAGAGAACATCCAGTCAAAAATGTATAGTCGGTAGGATTTGGAAGATAGTAGGTTTAGGAAGAAGAGTGAGTCTTCGAGTTGGACCAATAGTTTTTTAGCAATAGGGTTTCGTTTAGAGAGTGAATGTAAATGTCAGCACATGTGAAGAGTCAGTCACAATGATGAACTGGGGAAAATATGTAGGAAAGCAGGTCTCAATAGAGACATTAGGAAATCAGACAAATTATAAAATGCGTGATAGGATTAGACATTTTCAACAGGGTTGAGGTTGAATATATAATCATAGGAAGAAACAAATATATAGTCCCCAACAATATTGACACTTGGGAGAATTAGGCATCCTGGACAAGGATGTTTTTAGTAATATATACTCACTTTCAATTTAGGGTTTGGTACAATCATAAGTGTGACCTTTGCATTTTTGTCCAGAATATTACTGTGATAAAATGTATATGTAGATCAGGTGACATGAGTATTTCTTCCACCATTATGGGAAGCAATATTTTTAAAAGCCATAAATTAGTATTGGGTATACAAATAGGTGTACCCTGTGTCAATGAATATAGAGATGATGCATGAATAGATCGTACTGTGAATAAATAATATAACTGGATCCAACTTTAGAAATTGGAACTAGAATAAATTGATATCTGAAAATATACAGGAAATCTTATATTGATATTGGTATACATACATTCATTACAACCAATTATAAGTCTAATGGTAATATTAGGGTTACGGTTTATCATGAAGAGGGTGTGTGAGTTTTTCTTCAAAAGTGATTATGGAAATCGAAAATAATGTGTTTGTTAAGAAGTCTCATGAAACGACCAGTCGAAAAACCTGGAGGACTACATGTGTTCGGAAGCAGGAAGTGATTGAAAGTGAAACAAATGTCTTTAATTTTGAAATTTTGGGTGAAAAATTTATCCATGGATGTGCATAAACTGAAGAAATAGTACTGTACCAGTTTTAAATAAAAATGAACGTCATCATGTCCCATAGGAATCTACTTGCATTGATGTTAAACTAGGTAAGTTACTGTAGAAATATTAGGATTTGTATGCACCTTTCACTGAAGTTTGTTTTCAGTACTAGGAAACAAATAAGTATTTCAGGTGGATGAATATTTCTGAGAATAATCTTGTGCAAAGTTGATTACAAATCCACATACATGAATATGAATGTATTTAGGGAGTGAATAATAAGACACATATATTTCATATTGTGAAAAATCTGGAGAGTATATATATATATATATATATATATATATATATATATATATATATATATACAAAACACACACAGACATTATAAAGTGGCAATATATATGCCAATCGAAATTCATGGTGAAATATATATCATCCATAGATCCCGAAATATTAATTTTAATGAACATGGATTTATGAATAATGTTGTTCAACTAGGAAGGTCACCCATAGGTTGAATTTTAAGATCCAACAGCATTTAGCAGGAGTGATCTCTTCTCATAATTTGTATCTGCCAAGTCAGCCACCTCACAAGAATGTATATGTGATACCAGGTAGGATTCTATATGTGCATATAAAAATACATGTGCTGAATAGGCTACAGAGAAAGGGATACAGGAATTCACATATTCATTAACTTTAAAAACACATGGAGAACTATTTCAATTAAAAATTAACTAGATTTATAACACCTAACCTACATAATGCAAACGGCAAGTCCAACTATACACCATGCCTCTTCTGAACTGCTTGTATTTCTATTCTGTTTGAGTTATTTTTCTCCATCATATTAGGAATAGTAGTCAGAGTCTAGTAGGGTATACTTTCGTGTCAGAGATTCAGTATTTTGAATGGAAAATTGGAAAATGAATCCAATGTGTATGCAAATATGTGCTACACAAAAATCTTCCCACTTTCATCCACAACAATGCCTTGACATTACCTTTGCCACATGTAAGACACAATTAGAGGAGAAGAGTTAGAAAATACGTGAATACATATCTGGAATGGAATACGCTCAGGAGTTCCCAACCTTGGAGGTGATAGAGCAGTTTCCATAAGTAAGGGACATGGTAAACACTCCACAAACATGGAGCTCTGCTGGCCTAAATACTTCTTGAGAAACTGCCTCTGAGGTTGGGCACTTGAAATATATGTTGTGGTCAGGAGCTTTAGCTTCCTTTATAGTGAGCCCATCAAAGCTGGGTCTGCATCTATGTGACCTGGAGGACATGGTTTCTTATTTTCCAATGAACCTGAGGCAGCAGTGCTGAATTCTCTCTTTGTAGGTAAACTGTGGCCACTGGGGGCTAAGTGTCACCCCGTGTGGACTGTGAAGCCATTTGGTCCTCTTCCACTTTCTGTTGTGGTTCTTGCTGCTACACTGGGACTTTGGTATTTGCTTCACGAAATACAACAATTTCAACTGGGACACAGTGCTGGAGAGAGTTCTGTCACTGTGGTGGGTCACGGTCTGCAGGAGAATGCACCAACCAGGCTTCTTTCCCACATAGCTTGCACCATTGACCATGTCAACCTGATTCTGAAAATTGCCCTGAAACCTCTCCATATATCAAAATGCCTTTACAAATAAGGGTGTGCTGGCTGCACCATGTCCTTCACAAGCCATTTGGTAGCCAATGGCCAAACCACATGGACCTACCAGAGATGTTTTATCACACACCTGCACACCTGCCCACCGCTGCTCTAGGCCCACTACTCAGCAGGCTCCAACTTACTGGCATCTTTTTTCTACATTATTTTTATGAAACCCAGTCAATCAAGGCACCCTCTAGTATACTCATGATCAGCAACAGGACACCCAAAGATTCTCCAGTTCCACCTGGTCATGGGATTTTCAAAAATTTCATGGTATTTATCTAGCCATTTTTCAAGGATGAAGTTGGAGGCTCTGTGGGTTTCAAGAACCACTAAATGTTGAGGAAGCTCATTTCAATGAAACTCTGGAGAACTCTCATAGGCAAGGCTTCCCAAAGAGTGGCCAAAAGGTCAAATATAGTCAGGCCCATTGAGGTATACGTTGTGAGTTCCATGTGTGTTTTGACTCTCAACTATGGCTACCAAGTCTTTAAGAATAAAATCATGGGATGTCTTGGCTGATATTCCCAGTGCTCTGTGGAAAGCCACCCTGGGCCTTGATCTCAGTTTATAAGAGCGACTCTCATGCGTGGCCTCCTAAAATTTCAACACAATTCATGCAATACTTCTCTGAGGTCAGTTCCAGAACTCAGTCTCTAAGGGGATTCACACCAGACTTCAAGCCCAGGTGGACCCTGTCATCTCTTCCAACCGTCACACAAATGACCACAATTAATACCAAAACAATCCCACATTGCCCTCCTCTTCTTCCATAAAGGCACTCATCATAACATCTGGCTGGAGGTTTCCATGAGGGGCACAGCCCAAGACAGTGTCCAAAATAAGCTCCCTTGGCCCTCATTTGCCTAAAGTCAGGGTGGCTTGGACACCCTTCTTGTGCACCAGGAGTGATCTGTAAGGGTAAAAGAAATTGAAATTAAAGTGTAAAAGTTAAAGTGTAAAAGACCGGGTGTTGTAAAGTTTTTAAGCAGCAAGGCTTGAGTTAAAATGTAAAGGACCAGGTATTGTTAAGTTCCTATGCTACACGCAAAACCTGAAATTCCTGTAGCTTGTAGGACAATTCCCGGACTACCCAGTAAATATTCCCCCTGACCGCCTGGTTTTTTAATAACCTATGACCCTGTGAGGCCTGGCACAGAGGCATTGCAGGGCCTAAACCAATCATTTTGAATGTGTACCCCGCTTTAGAACTGACCTATCACTCCCGCCTTACATGTTCCCACCAATAAATGAACTAATCATGTTTACGAATTGTTGTTTGATTTTCCCGTGGTGTATGATGATTTCTTAAAGGAGACTGTAATATATGTAAAGTCCCGCCCTGCCCAAAAAGTGTAAAAGCACTGCTCAACCCCTGCTCGGGGCTCTGGGATGCTCTCCCATCTTGAGTGAGCACGTAGCCCCAGCATGCTGGATTGGATCCTCAATAAACGCCTTTTACTGTTGCATGAGCCGCAGTTTCTTGATGGTCTCTTCCTCCAACATTCGCCGGAAACTTACATTTGGTGCATTGGCCGGGAATCACGCAGCGCAGGACAAGGAGACCTCAACGAACATTTCTGGGGGTAAGTAAGGCGCCTCTTTCCTTCAAAAATGATTATGGAAATCGAAAATAATGTGTTTGGAAAGAATCTCATGAAAAGAACAGTCAAGAAACATGGAGGAATACATATGTTCTGAAGCAGGAAGTAATTGAAAGTGAACCAAATGCCTACAGATTTGTGAACTTGTGGATGAAAAGTTATATCCTATGATATCCATCAACTGAAGAAATAGTAATGTACCACTGTTGAATAAAAATGAACTTCAAAATACACATCATGTCCCATAGGATTATACTTGCATTAATGTTAAACTGGGTCAGTTACCATGCAAATATTAGGATTTGTAAGCACAATTCACCGAAGTTTGTTTTCAGTACTGGAAAATAAATATGTATTTTATGTGGATGAATTTTTCTGAGAATAATCTTGTGCAAATTTGATTACAAATCCACATACATGAATATGAATGTATTTAGGGAGTGAATAATAAGACACATATATTTAATATTGTGAAAAATCTGGAGAGTATATATATATAAATATATATATATTTATTTATTTATTTATTTATTTATAAAGATAAAAACACAGACATTAAAATGTAGCAATATATATGCCAATCAAAATTCATCATGAAATATATATCATCCTCATATCCAAAAATATTCTTTTTACTGAGCATGGATTTATGTATAATGTTGTTCATCTAGGAAATTCACCAATTTGTTGAATTTTCAGTTCCATCAGTATTTAGGGGGAGTGATCTCTTTTCACAATTTGTATCATCCAAAAACAGTGAGCTCACAAGAATGTATGTACGATACCAGGTAGGATTCTAAATATGCATAATAAAATACATGAGATGAATAGGCTACAGAGAAAAGGAGACAGAAATTTACATATGTGTTAACTTTAAAAACTCATGGAGAAGTACTACAATGAAAAGTTGACTAGATTTATAACACATACACTTGATAAAGCAGAAGGCAAGTCCTAGTATACACCATGCCACCTATGAATGGCCTTTATTTCTATTCTGTTAGGTTTCTTTTTCTCCATCATATTAGGATTAGTAGTCAGAGTCTAGTAGGGTATGGGTTAGTGTCAGAGATTCAGTATTTCAAATGGAAAATAGGAAAATGAATCTAATGTGTATGCGAATATTTGTTACACAAAAATCTTCCTACTGTCATCCAAAAAAATGCCTTGATATTTCCTTCACCACAAGTAATACACAATTAGTGGAGAAGAGTTTGAAAATCTGTGAATATATATCTGGAAAAGAAAATGCTCAGGAGTTCACAACCTTGGAGGTGGTAGAGGAATTTCCAAAAGTAAGGTAAAGGGTAAACACTTCACAAACATGGAGCTCTGGTGGCCTAATTAATTTCTGAGAAACTGCCTCTGAGTTTGGGCCCTTGAAATATTTGTTGTTGTCAGGAGCTTTCGCTTCCTTTGTAGTGAGACCATCAAAGCTGCGTCAGCATCTATGTGACCTGGATGACATGGTTCCTTATTTGCAATAGAACATGAGGCAGCAGTTCTGAATTCTCTCTTTGTAGGTAAACTGAGGCCACTGGGGTCTAAGTGTCTAACCATGTGGTCTGTGAAGCCATTTGGTCATACTTAACTTTTCGTGGTGTTTCTCACTGCTGCACTGGGAGTTTGGTATTGGCTTCACAAAATACAAAAAGAAAAACTGGGACACAGTGCTATAGAGAGTACTCTCACGTGTAGTGGGTGAGGGTCTCCAGGAAAATGCACCAACCAGGCTTCTATCCCCAAAAGCTTGCACCCATGTCCATATCAACCTGATTCTGAATATTGCCCTGAAACCTCTCCATATAATAAGGTCCCTTAACTTGTATGGTTCTGCTGGCTGCACCATGTCAGTCACAAGGCATTTGGAAGCCAATGGCAGATCCACATGGCCCCACGACAGATGTTTTATCATACACCTGCCCACCACTGCTCTAGGCCAACTAGTCAGCAGGCCTCAACATTCTGGCATCTCTGTTCTCACCGTTTTCATGAAACCCAGTCAATCAATGCAATGTCTGGTACACTCGTGATCAGCAATAGACATCCAAAGGTTCTCCAGTGCCACCTGTTCAAAAGAATTAAAAAAAATTTCATGGTATTTATCTAGCCAATTTTCAAAGATAAATTTGGAGGCACTGTGGCATTCAATTCATTCGGGAACCATGAAATGGTGAGGAAGCTCATTTCAATTAAAGCTCGGGAGAACTCTCAGAGGCAAGGCTTCCCAAAGAGTGGCCAAAAGGTCACATTAAGCCAGGCCCATTGAGGTCTACAATTGAGGGCCATGTTTGTTTTGACTCTCAACTATGGCTTCCAAGTCTTTCTGAATAAAGTCATGTGATATCCTGGCTGAGATTCCCAGTGCTCTTTGAAAGCTATCCTGGGCCTAGATCTCAGTCTCCAAGGGCAACTCTCATGCGTGGCCTCCTAAAATCCCAACACAATTCATGCCAATACTTCTCTGAGATCTGTTCCAGAACTCAGTCTCTAAGGGGAATCACTCCAGAGTTCAAGCACAGGTGGACCCAGTCATCTCTTCCAACCACCACACAAATGACCACAATTAAACCAAAACACTCCCACATGGCCCTCATCTTCTTCAATTTAGAGACTCATCATAACCTCTGGCTGGAGGTTTCCATGAAGGGCGCAGCTTAAGACAGTGTCCAATATAAGCTCACATGCCCCTCATTTGCCTAAAGTCAGGGTGGCATGGAAACTCTTCCTGTGAAGCAGGAGTGATCAAATAGGCCTGCCAATAATACTGCTCTACTTCTCCAATTTGAGGCCTATTCTCTGTGGGGTATAGATTCTTTATGTGAATTGGGGTCATGAGAAAACTCAAGCAACTATGGGCTACCCTCTGCAGGGCTTTGAAGAATCCATTTGAGTGAGTCGAGGAGTTGGACCAAATGTTCTTTAGTTATAGAGTTTTGATTAGAGAGTGAGTGTAAATGTCAGCATATGTGAACAGTCAGTCACAGTGATAAACTGGGGAAAATGTGTAGGAAAGCAGATATCAATAGAGACATTAGGAAATAAGGCAAAGTACAAAGTGAGTGATAGGATAAGACATTTTTAACAGGGTTCAGTTTCAATATATAATCTTAGGAAGAAACAAATATGTAGTCACCAATAGGAATGATATTTGAGATCATTAGTTAATCAGGGCATGGATGTTGTTAGTAATACATGCTCACTTTCAATATAGGCTTTGATACAATCATAAGTGTGACCCTTGCATTTTGTTTCAGGAATATTACTGTGATAAAATGTATATGTATATCAGGTGACTACAGTATTTCTTCCACCATTTCTGAAAGCAATATTTTAAAGACTTAAAAATTAGTATTGGGGATACAAATAGGTATACCATCGGTCTACGAATATAGAGATGATGCCTTAATAGACCATACTGTGAATAAATAATATAACTGGTTCAAACGTTAAATTATGGATTGAATTGATATCTGAAAATATATAGGAAATCTTATATTGATATACATACATTCATTCCAACCAGTTATACATCTAATGGTAATATTAGCGTTATGGTTTATCATGAAGAGTGTGTGAGTTTGGCTTCAAAAGTGATTATGGAAATCAATAATACTGTGTTTGGAAAGAATCTCATGAAAAGAACAGTCAAGAAACATGGAGGAATACATGTGTTCTGAAGTAGGAAGTGATTGAAAGTGAACCAAATGCCTATAAATTTGTGAAATTGTGGATGAAAGGATATATCCTATAATGTCCATAAACTGCAGAAATAGTAATGTACCAGTGTCTGAATAAAAATGAACTTCAAAATACACATCATGGTCCCATAGGTGTCTACTTACATTGATGTGAAACTGGTTCAGTCACTGTAGAAATATTACAAATTGTATACACCATTCACTTAATTTACTTTTCAGTACTAGGAAAAAATATGTATTTAAGGTGGATGAATATTTCTAAGAATAATTTTGTGAAAAGTTGATTATAAATCTACATACACACACATGAGTTTATTTAGGGAGTGTATAATAAGACACATATATTTCATATTTTGAAAATCTTAAGAGTAGATATCTATATCTATACAGATAGATAGATAAATAGATAGATACACACATACACAGACATTAAAATGTAGCAATATATATGCCATTCGAAATTCATCATGAAATATATATCATCCACGTATCCAAAAATATTCATTTTACTGAACATTTATTTATACATAATATTGTTCATCTAGGAAATTCACCCATAGGTGGAAATTCCAGTTCCATCTGTATTTAGAGGGAGCGATCTCTTCTCACAATTTGTATCTTCGAAAATAAGCGATCTCACAAGAATGTACATGTGATACCAGGTAGAATTCTAAAAATGCATAAAAAAATACATTTGATGAATAGGCTACAGAGAAAGGGAGACAGAAATTTACATATGTGTTAACTTTAAAAACTCATGGAGAAGTATTACAATGAAAAGTTGACTAGATTTATAACACATACCATTGATAAAGCAGAAGGCAAGTCCAAGTATACACCATGCCTCCTATGAAAGGCCTGTATTTCTATTCTGTTAGGTTTCTTTTTCTCCATCATATTAGGTTTAGTAGTCAGAGTCTAGTAGGGTATGGGTTAGTGTCAGGGATTCAGTATTTCAAATGGAAAATAGGAAAATGAATCTAATATGTATGCAAATATGTGCTACACAAAAATCTTCCCACTCTCAGCCAGAACAATGCTTTGACATTACCTTCGCCCCAAATAAGACACAATTCGTGGAGAAGAGTTAGAAAATCTGTGAATACATATGTGGAAAGGAAAATGCTCAGAACTTTACAAACTTGTAGGAGGTAGAACAGTTTACAAAAAGGGAGAGGGTAAACACTTCACAAACATGGAGCTCTGCTGGCCTAATGACTTTTTGAGAAACTGCCTCTGAGGTTGGGCAGTTGAAATATGTTTTTGTCAGGAGCTTTTGCTTCCTTTGTAGTGAGACCATCAATGCTGGGTCTCCATCTATGTGACCTGGATGACATGGTTCCTTATTTTCTAGTGGACATGAGGCAGCAGTGCTGAATTCTCTATTTGTAGGTAAACTTTGGCCGCTGGGGTCTAAGTATCTAACCGTGTTGTCTGTAAAGCCATTTGTTCATGCTCCACTTTCGTGGTGTTTCTTACTGCTGCACTGTGAGTTTGGTATTGGCTTCACAAAATACAAGGAGTTCCACTGGGACACAGTGCTGGAGGATGTACTCTCATATGTGGTGGGTGAGGGTCTGCAGTAAAATGCACCAATGAGGCTTAAATCCCACATAGCTTTTCAACTCGACAATAGCCCCCTTATTCTGATCATTGGAAGGAATCCTCTCCATATAACAAGATGCCTTTACATAGAAGGGTCTGCTGGATGTACCATGTCAGTGACAAGTCATTTCTAAGCCAATGCCAGATCCACGTGGACCCACAACTGATGTTTTTTCACACACCTACACTCCACTGCTTTATGCCCACTAGTCTGCAGGCTCCAACTTACTGGCATCTATGTTCTACAGCATTTTCATGAAACACAGTCAATTAAGGCACTGTCTGGTACAATCATGATTAGCAACAGGACATCCAAATGTGCTCCAGTGCCACCTGGTCATGGTAATTTCAAAAAATTCATGGTATATATCTAGATATTTTTCAAAAATGAAGTTGGAGGCACTGTGGGATTCAATTTACACAGGAACCAATAAATGGTTAGGAATCTCATTTCAATGAAAGCTCTGGTGAACTCTCACAGGCAAGGCTTCCCAAAGAGTGGGCAAAAGGCCTCATGAAGCCAGGCCCATTGAGGTCTACAATGTGAGTTGCATGTGTGTTTTGACTCTCAACTATGGCTGGAATCTTTCAGAATAAAATCTTGTGATATCCTGGCTTAGATTCCCAGTGCTCTGTGTAAAGTCACCCTGGGCCAAGATCTCAGATTCCAATGGTGAATCTCATGTGTGGCCTCCTGAAATCCCAACACAATTCATGGCAATACTTCTCTGAGGTCAGTTACACAACTCAGTCTCTAAGGGGAATCACAACAGAGTTCAAGCCCAGGTGGACCCAGGCATCTCTTCCAATTGCTACACAAATGATGACAATTAAAACCAAAACACTCTCACACGGCCCTCTTCATCTTTTATATAGACACTAATCATAACCTCTAGCTGGAGGTTTCCATGAGGGGCACAGCCCAAGACAGTGTCAAAAGTAAACTCCCTTGCCCCTCATTTGCCTAAAGTCAGGGTGGCCTGGACAACGTTAGTGTGAAACAGAAGTGATCAAATAGGCCTGCCGTTAATACTACACCACTTCTCAAATTTGAGGCATACTGACTGTGGGGTATAGATTTTTAGTGTGAATTGGAGTTATAAGAAAACCCAAGCACCTATTGTCTCCCCTCTGCAGCCCTCTGAAGAACTTATTTGACGCAAATGATCCCTATTCTCACTTGATGGAGGTCAGGAATCTTACAGAGGAAGGCGAGAGGCATCATCCACAATCACTGATCTTTTTTTCCATTTAGGTTTTGGATGCCCACATGGGATCTTTCTTTAGATTCATCAGGTGCTGAAAATCTAAACCACAGGCTCACACAGGGCCAAGAGGCTGATTCCGACACATCCATTTCCAAAGCTATGAAGCAAAGAGCCACAGGTGATGCCCATTCATTTCCATTTTAAAACTGTTTTCTTCAGGCTTCACAAAGGGGTGGCCTGAGGCAAAGACCTTTCTGACATTCAGAGCAACAGAACAATAGGTAATCAAAAGGCCCCAAGCAGGGTTTCTCCACGGAGACTTTCCTGGTTACTCTGATATATGAGTTTTCTGAGATGCTCGCCATTCCCTTCAGCTATCCAGTACATGGCCATGTCACAGAGCTTGGAGGTGGTACATATCTTGTACAAAAATACATGATACTAATCTTGAGAGTGGCCAGAATTCATGAAAAAATGGAAAATTAGGTAGATAGCCGGTGTTGCCCATGGATAAGGCAAGCCTCAGTCCACTCATTAATTGGAAAGGATGCATGCTGGGAAGCTTTCTACTAGACAGGACACAACCAATGAGCTATTTTTTTCTAATATCTACAAAGAAAAATACAGTGGGATACACAGACATAGAAACAGTCTCCTTGTCAAATGACTTACTGGAAACAGTCCACTCCAAACCAAACAAACCTCCTTTTTTACCTATTCTCAGAACATGAGAAAAAAACCACAAACACAAACCAACACCCACAAATGCAACTTTTTCCAACAAGTAGGTCTTTCACTATCTGGAGTGTCCTCTGACTGGTAGGCCATATGATGTTCCCCAGAAATGGCCTTTCTGTCTCGCATCTGGTCTCCTTGGTCAACTCTGTGAAGTTGTCAGGAGGCAGTGGTGAGCCAATTCCTGTCCTCTCAGGAAAGACCCCTCTTCAGAGCTTTCTTGGTATTTGGCAACCCTTACATCAGTAGGTACCAAGAAAGACTGACTCTGTCCTTAGTGAATCCAAACAAGTGAGCCCACTGCAACTGGGACTGGGACTGGCTCTGGGTGCCTGGCTTCCTGGATCACAAAATTCAGAGAGTTCCATCACCAAGGAAATGAGGTGAGGTCACTACCTTCAGGAAATAAATGAGGTCCCTGTCTTGGCCACCACTTTGTCCTAACAGTTGCGTCCTAGTGTCTCCTGACATGGAGGCTGCCCTACTTCCTGTGATACATTCACATGTTAGAATGGTATAGAAACCATAGTCACCTGGGAACAGCTCTCCACACAGGCCTGCTTTGGTCCATCTTCCCTGCATTAAAAATAGAGAGGATGACTCAGACACATCCTTTCATCCTGACCATGTTGTTTGCCATGGAATATGACTTTTGTTCTCTCAGGTCTTTCATAGCTGCCAACATCTTCTCCAGGGATTATTTCTGCATGGATTTTGAGGTACTCAGCAGGTGGAAGATCTCCTAACTTCCTGTATTGTAATATCAACTTTATCCCTCCTCTTCTGTAAAGTGAGATTGAGGGAACATTGTATGGTTAGGGTTAATAGCATGTTCCATTTGGCTTAGGAATCATTCTGCTGGATGAATAATGGTATTGGGAACCAGCGATATTTAAAAGAATACAGAGGTAAAATATAAGTATGAAAACAGAAATCTAGGTAATATTTTAAGCCCAGAAGGATTTGGGCCCTTGATTGGGATCCTTAGCTTGAGTAATGTTTTGCACCGAGGTCTCAGTTAAATCGATATACAATGGCATAAGACCCTGTACCTCAGATGATTGAATGTAGAAGAGAACATCCAGTGAAAAAGGGATAGTGTGTAGGATTAGAAAGATAGTCAGTAGGTTTAGGAGGAAGATTGAGTCTAGGATTTGGACCAAAAGTTCTTTAGCAATAGGTTTCGGTTAGAGAGTGAATATTAATGGCACCATATGTGAAAAGTCGGGCACAATGATGAACTGGGAAAAAATATGTAGGAAAGCAGACATCAATAGAGACATTAGGAAATCAGGCAAAGTATAACGTGATTGATAGGATTAGACATTTTCAACAGGGTTGAGGTTGAATACATAATCTTAAAAAGAAACAAAAATGTAGTCACCAATTGGATTGACATTTGAGAGCATTAGGCAAACTGGGCATGGATGTTTTTAGTAATCCATGTTCACATTCCATTGAGGCTTTATTGCAATCATAACGGTGACCTTTGCATTTTGTGTCCAGAATATTACTGTGATAATATGTATATGTAGATCAGGTGACATGAGTATTTCTTCCACCTTTTCTGGGAGCAATATTTTGAAAACATATGAATTAGTACTGGTGATACTAATAGGTTTACCCTGTGTTGATGAATATAGAGATGATGCATTAATAGACCATACTGTGAAAAAATTATATGACTGGTTCCAAATTTAAATAATGGATTGTTTTAATATCTGAAAATATAGAGGAAATCATATATTGATATACGTACATTAATTCCAACCAGTTATATATCTAATGGTATTATTAGGGTTACCGTTTATCATGAATAGTGTGTGAGTTTTGCTTCAAAAATGATTATTCAATCGAAAATAACGTGTTTAGAAAGAAGTCCAGTGAAAAGACCCGTCAAGAAACATGAAGGAATATATGTGTTCCGAAGGAGGAAGTGATTGAAAGTGAACCAAATATTTATAAATTTGTGAACTTGTGAATGAAGGGATATATTTTATGATGTCCATAAACTGAATAAATAATAACGTACCAAGTTTGAATAAAAATGAACTTTAACAAACACATCATATCAAATAGGAATGTATTTGCATTGATGTTAAACTTGGTCAGTTACTCTAGAAATATTAGGATTTGTAAGAACCCTTCCCTGAAGTTAGTTTTCAGTACTAGGAAACAAATATGTATGTCAGTGGATGTATATTTCTGAGAATAAACTTGTTAAAAGTTAATTATAAATCCACATATATGAATATGAATGAATTCAGGCGGTGTATAAGAAGACATATATTTCATATTTTGGAAAATCTGGAGACTATATATATATATATATATATATATATATATATATATATATATAGACACACAAACACACACATTATAATGTCACAATATATATGTCAATCGAAATTCATCATGAAAAATAACTCATCCGCATATCCCAAAATATTCATTTTACTGAACATGGATGTATGTAGAATGTTGTTCATCTAGGAAGCTCACCCATGGGTTGAATTTTCTGTACCAACAGCATTTAGGAGGAGTGATCTCTTCTCACAAATAGTATCTGCCAAGTCAGTCACCTCACAAGAATGTACGTGTGAAACCAGGTAGGATTCTATTTGTGCATATAAAAATACATGTGCTTAATAGGCTACAGAGAAAGGGAGACAGGAATTCATATATTTCTTAACTTTAAAAACACATGGAATAGTGTGTAGTGTCCCTCTTTATCCCTTTTGATTAACTTTGGCTTAAGAAAAAAGAATTTTATTGAGAATTTTTGTATATATGTTTGTCAGGAATATTGCTCTGAAGTTTTCTTTCCTTGATGTGTCTTTGTCTGATTTTGGTATGTGAGTGATACTAGCCTCATGAAATGAGTTTGGAGGAGTTCCATGCTTTTCTATTTTATGGAATAATTTGAGGAGTATTGTGATGAATGCTTCTTTGAAGGTCTTGTAGAACTTGACTGAGAATCTGTCTGTTCCTGGGCTTTGCTTGATTGGTAGGCTGTTGACAGCAACTTCTATTTCATTGCTTGAAATTGATTTGTTTAAATTGTTCATGTCCTACTAATTCAGTTTGGGTATATCTCTAAAATTTTATTGATGTCATCATTGTATTTTAATTTATTAGAGTATAAATTTTCAAATTAGTTTTCAATTATTCTCTGTATTTTAGTTGTGTACTCTGTAAAAGTTCTTTTAAGATCCTTAATTTTAGTAATTTGAGGTTTTTTTTCTTCATTAGCTTGGTTAAGCATGTGTCAATTTTATTTAGTTTTCGAAGATTAAATTTTGTTTTGTGTCAAAAAAAAATAACACATGGAAAAGTATTTCAGCAAATTGAATAGATTTATAACTCCTACCTTATATCATGCAAAAGGCAAGTCCAACTATACACCATGTCCCTTCTGAAATGCTTGTATTTCTATTCGGTTTGGGATATTTTTCTCCATTATATTAGTATTAGTAGTCAGAGTCTAGTAGGGTATATGAATGTTTCTGAGAATAATCTTGAGAAAAGATGATTATAAATACACATTCATGAATATGAAAAATTTAGGAAGTGCAAAATAAGACAAAAATATTCTATATTTTCAAAAATTTGGAGAGTATATCTATATCTATCTATATCTATATCTATACACACACACACACACACACACACACACACACACAACACTCACAGACATTAAAAAGTACCAATATAAATGCCAATAGAAATTCAACAGTAAATATATATCATCCACAGATGCAAAAATATTTATTTTACTGAACATGAGTTTATGTATAATGTTGTTCTACTAGGATGCTCTCCTATAGGTTGAATTTTCATTTAAAACAGTTTTAGGAGGAGTGAACTCTTCTCACAATTTGTATCTGCCAAGACAGGCACCTCACAAAAATGTACGTGTGATACCTGGTAGGATTCTATATATGCATATAAATATACATGTGTGAATAGGCTACAGAAAAGGGAAACAAGAATTCACATATTTGTTAAATTTAAAAACACATGGAGAATATTTCCATTAAAATTTGACTAGATTTATAACACCTACCTTATATAATACAAATGTCAAGTCCAACTATACAACATGTCTCCTCTGAAGTGCTTGTACTTCTATTGTGTTGGGTTAATTTTTCCCATTATAATAGGATGAATAGTCTGAGTCTACTAGGTATGGGTTAG
Organism: Callospermophilus lateralis; assembly: GCF_048772815.1. NCBI lineage: Eukaryota > Metazoa > Chordata > Mammalia > Rodentia > Sciuridae > Callospermophilus > Callospermophilus lateralis. The sequence continues at coordinate 518,241 of NW_027516466.1, forward strand.
TTTCAGGGATTCAGTATTTGAATGGAAAATTGGAAAATGAATCCAATGTGTATGTAAATATATGCTGCACAAATATCTTCCCGCTCTCATCCAGAACAATGCCTTGATATTACCTTCACCCCAAGTAAGACGCAATTAGAGGAGAAGAGTTACAAAATCAGTGAATACATATCTGGAATAGAAAATGCTCAGGAGTTCACAAACTTTGAGGTGGTAGAGGAGTTTCCAAAACTAAGGGACAGGGTAAACACTCCACAAACATGGAGCTCTGCTGGCCTAAAAACTTTTTGAGAAACTGCGTCTGAGCTTCCGCAATTGAAATATATGTTGTTTTCAGATGATTTGGCTTCCTTTGTAGTGAGACCATCAAAGCTGGGTCTGCATCTATGTGACCTAGAGGACATGGTTTCTTATTTTCCAATGAACAAGATGAAGCAGTGCTGAATCCTCTCTTTGTAGGTAATCAGAGGCCACTGGGGACTAAGTGTCTCCCCGTGTGGACTGTGAAGCCATTAGGTCCTCCACCACTTTTTGTGGTGTTTTTCCTTCTGCACTGTGAGTTTGGTATTTGTTTCACGAAATACTAGGAGCTAAACTGAGACACAGTGCTGGAGGGAGTTTTGTCACGTGTGGTGGGTCAGGGTCTGCAAGAGAATGCACCAACTAGGCTTCTATCTCTCACAGCTTGCCCCATTGCCCCCTTGTCCATATCAACCTGATTCTTCATTTTCCTCTGAAAACTCTCCATATAACAAGATGCCTTTACATATAAGGGTCTGCTGGCTGCACCATGTCAGTTACAAGCCATTTGGAATCCAATGGTAGATCCACATGGCCCTACCACGGATGTTGTATCAAACACCTCCCCACCACTGCTCTAGACCCACTACTCAACAGGCTCCAACTTACTGGCATCTCTGTTCTACACCATTTTCATGAAACTCAGTAAATCAAGGCACTGTCTGGTATACTCATGAACAGTAACAGGACATCCAATATTTCTCCAGTGCCACCTGGTCATAGGAATTTCAAAAATTTCATGGTATTTATCTAGCCATTTCTCGAGCATGAAGTTGGAGGCACTATGGATTTCAATTCATGCAGCAAACATTAAATGGTGAGGAAGCTCATTTCAATGAATTCTCTGGAGAACTCTCAGAGGCAAGTCTTCCCAAAGAGTGGACAAAAGGTCACATTAGGCCAGGCCCATTGAGGTCTACAATGTGAGGTCCATGTGTGTTTTGACTCTCAACTATGGCTGCCATTTCTTTAAGAATAAAATCATGTGATATCCTTGCTGAGTTTCCGAGGCCTCTGTGGAAATCCACCCGGGGCCTAGGTCTCAGTTTCCAAGAGCGACTTTCATGCTTGGCCTCTTAAAATCCCAACAAAATTCATGGCAATGTTTCTCTGAGTTCAGTTCCAAAACCCAGTCTCTAAGGGGTATCACACCAGAGTTCAAGCCTACGTGTACCCAGTCATTTTTTCCAATGCCACACAAATGACCAAAATTAAAACCAAAACACTCCCACATGGCCCTCATCTTATTCCATATAGGCAATCATCTTAACCTCTGGATGGATGTTTCCATGAGGGGCCCAGCCAAAGACACTGTCCAAAATCAGCTCGTTTGCCCCTCATTTGCCTAACGTCAGAGTAGCCTGGACACAGTTTCTGTGAACCAGGAGTGAACAAATAAGCCTGCCGTTAATACTTCTGTGTTCCTCCAATTTGAGGCCTACTGATTTTAGATATCGATTCTTTAGGTGATTTAGAGTCATGCAAAAACACAAGCACCTCTGCGGGGCTTTGAAGAACTCATTTGACCCAAAGAATCCCTATTCTCATTTGATGGAGTGCAGGAACCTAACAGAGGAAGGCAAGAGACTTCATCCACAATGAATGATATTTTTTGCCATTTTGGTTTTGGAAGCTCACATGGGATCATTCTTAAGATCCATCAGGTGCTGAGAATCTAAGTGACAGCCACACACAGGTCCAAGAGGCTGATAAAGACACATCCCTTTCCAAAGCAATTAAGCAAGAGCCACAGGTGAGGCCCATTCATTTCCATTTGAAAACTGTTTTCTTCAGGCTTCACAAAGGGGTCGCCTGAGCAAAGACCTTCCTGGCATTCAGTGCAACACAACAATAAGTAAGCAAAAGGCCCAAAGCAGGGTTTCTGCACTGAGACTATTCTGGTCACACTGATATCTGAGTTTTCTGAAATGCTCGCCATTCTCTTCAGCTATCCATTACATGGACATGTCACAGAGCTTGGAGGTGGTACATATTTTGGACACAAAACCATGAGCCTATTCTGGAGAGTGGCCAGAATTCAGGAAGAAAACAACAACTTAGAAAGATAGCAGGTGTTGCACATCGATAAGACAAGCTGCAGTCCATTCATATATTGGGCAGGATGAATTATGGGAAGATTTATACTAGACAGGACACATCCATTAATGCATTCTCTTTTCTAATGTCTACAACAACGGACACAGTGGGATACACAGAAACAGAAACACTCGCCGTGTCAAATGACTTACTAGAAACTGTCCAGTGCAAACCAAACAAACCGCCTTTCCTATCTATTCTCAGAACATGAGACAAAACAACAAACCCACACCCACTCCCACAAAGGCACCTCCTTCCCCCAAGTAGGTCTGTGACTATCCGGAGTGTCCTCTGACCGGTGGGCCATACAATGTTCCCCCGAAATGGCCTGTCTTCTCTCAGATTGTGTTTCCTTGACCAACTGTGTGAAGATGTCAGGAAAAAGTGGTTAGCCACTACCTGTTTTCTCAGAAATGGTCCACCTTCAGAGCTCTCCTGACATTTGGCCATTCTCACATCATTAGGTACCAAGAAAACTGACTCTGTCCTTCGGAAATCCAAACAAGTGAGCCCACTGAGACTGGGACTGGGACTGCATCTGGGTGCCTGTCTTCTTCGATACCAAGTTCAGAGAGTTCCATCACCAAGGAAATGAGGTATGTCACATTCTTTGGAACTGAATGAGGTCACTGCCTTGGCAACCACTTTGTCCTAACAGTTGCTTCCAAGGGTAACATAAGATGGAGGTTGCCCCTACTTCCTGTGACACTTTCATAAGGTAGAATGTATATCAACCATTGGCACCCGGGAACAACTTTCCACTCAGGCCTGGTTTGGTCCCTCTTTTCTACAATAAGAAGAGAGATGCAGATTCAGAAACATCCCTTCATTCTGACCAGGTTGTTTGCCATGGAAGATGACTTTTGCTCTCTCAGTTGCTTCATACCTTCATACAACTTCTCCAGGTATCATTTTTGCATGGACATTTGAGGTTCTCATTAGGTGGAAGGTCCCCAACTTTCCTGTATTGTAAGAACCACTCTGTCCCTGCTCTTCTGTAAAATGATTGAGGGAACAGTGTATACTTGGGGTAAAAAACAGGTTTGATTTTGGTTACGAACGATTCTGTGCGATGAATAATGGTATTGGTAACCTGCAATATTTACAAGAAAATAGAGGTGATATATAAGTATGAAAAGAGAAATCTAGGTATGATTTGAAGCCCAGAAGTGTTTTGCCCTTGATTGGGATACTTAGCTTTGAATTATGTTCTGCAAAGATGTCTCAGATAATTCGATATACAATGGCATAGGACCTTGTACAATGGATGATTGAATTTAGAAGAGAACATCCAGTCAAAAAGGGATATTCAGTAGGATTTGGAAGATAGTCGGTAGGTTTAGGAAGTAGAATGAGTATAGGATTTGGACCAAAAGTTCTTTAGCAATACACTTTTGGTTATAGAGTGAATGTAAATGTCAGCTCATATGAAGAGTCAGTCACTATGTTGAACTGGGGAAAATATGTAGAAAAGCAGATATCAATAGAAACATTACGAAATCAGGCAAATTATAAAGTGAGTGATAGAATTGGACATTTTCAACAGGGTTGGGTTTGAATGTATAAATTAGGAAAAAACAAAAATGTAGTCACCAATAGGATTGACAATTGACAGCATTAGGCAACCTGGACACGGATGTTTTTAGAAATCCATGTTCACCTTCCATTTAGGTTTTGGTACAATCATAAGTGTGACCTTTCCATTTTTGTCCAGAATATTACTGTGATAATGAGGTGACATGAGTATTTCTTTCACCATTTCTGGGAGCAATATATTGAAGATGTAAAATAAGAATCAGGGTACAAAGAGGTGTACCCTGTTTCTATGAACATAGAGAAAAAGCATGAATAGACCATACTGTGAATAAATAATATAACTTTTTTGAACTTTAAATAATGAATTGAACTGATATCTGAAAAATTAAAGGAAATCGTATATTGATATACAATCATTCATTCCAACCAGTGATACATCTAATGGAAATATTAGTGTTTTGGTTTATCATGAAGAGTGTGTGAGTTTTGCTTAAAAATGATTATGGAAATTCAAAATAATGTGTATGGAAAGAAGTCTCATGAAAAGACCAGTCAAGAAACCCTGAGAATACATGTGTTCAGAAGCAAGAAGTGATTAAAGTTGAAACAAATGCCTATTAATTTGTGAACTTGTGGATGAAATGTATATCCTATGATGTGCAAAAACTGAAGAAACAATAATGTACCAGTGTCGAATACAAATGAATGACAAATTACATATCATGTCCCATAGGAGTCTACTTGCATTGATGTTAGGCTGGGTCAGTTACTGTAGAATAATTAGGATTTGTATGCACCCTTCACTGAAGTTAGTTTTCAGTACTAGGAAACAAATATGTATTTCAGGTGGATGAATATTTCTGATTATAATCTTGTGAAAAGTGGATAATAAATCCACATACATGAACATGAATGAATTTAGAGAGTGTATATTAGACATATATATTTCATATTTTGAAAAATTTGGAGAGTATATCTATAACTATATCTATATCTATACACACACACACACACACACACACACACACACAACACTCACAGACATTAAAAAGTACCAATATAAATGCCAATCGAAATTCATCAGTAAATATATATCATCCACAGATGCAAACATATTTATTTTACTGAACATGAGTTTATGTATTATGCTGTTCTACTCGGACGCTCTCCTATAGGTTGAATTTTCATTTCCAACAGCATTTAGGAGGAGTGAACTCTTCTCACAATTTGTATCTGCCAAGACAGCCACCTCACAAAAATGTACGTGTGACACCTGGTAGGATTCTATATATGCATATAAATATACTTGTGTGAATAGGCTACAGAAAAGGGAAACAAGCATTCACATATTTATTAAGTTTAAAAACACATGGAGAATATTTCCATTAAAATTTGACTAGATTTATATCTCCTAACTAATATAATGCAAATGTCAAGTCCAACTATACAACATGTCTCCTCTGAAGTGCTTGTATTTCTATTGTGTTGGGTTAATTTTCCCCATTATATTAGGATGAATAGTCTGAGTCTACTAGGTATGGGTTAGTGTCAGGGATTCAGTATTTCGAATGGAAAATTGGAAAATGAATCCAATGTGTATGTAAATATATGCTGCACAAATATCCTCCCGCTCTCATCCAGAAGAATGCCTTGACATTACCTTCACCCCAAGTAAGACACAATTAGAGGAGAAGAGTTACAAAATCAGTGAATACATATCTGGAATGGAAAATGCTCAGGAGTTCACAACCTTGGAGGTGGTAGAGGAGTTTCCAAAACTAAGGAACAGGGTAAACACTCCACAAACATGGAGCTCTCCTGGCCTAAAAACTTTTTGAGAAACTGCCTCTGAGCTTCCGCACTTGAAATATATGTTGTTTTCAGGAGATTTGGCTTCCTCTGTAGTGAGACCATTAAAGCTGGGTCTGCATCTATGTGACCTGGAGGACATGGTTTCTTATTTTCCAATGAACAAGATGAAGCAGTGCTGAATCCTCTCTTTGTAGGTAAACTGAGGCCACTGGGGACTAAGTGTCTCCCCGTGTGGACTGTGAAGCCATTTGGTCCTCCTCCACGTTTTGTGGTGTTTTTGCTGCTGCACTGTGAGTTTGGTATTTGTTTCACGAAATACTAGGAGCTAACCTGGGACACAGTGCTGGAGGGAGTTCAGTCACGTGTGGTGGGTCAGGGTCTGCAAGAGAATGCACCAACTAGGCTCCTATCTCTCACAGCTTGCCCCATTGCCCCCTTGTCCATATCAACCTGATTCTTAATTTTCCTCTGAAAACTCTCCATATAAGAAGATGCCTTTACATATAAGGGTCTGCTGGCTGCACCATGTCAGTTACAAGCCATTTGGAATCCAATGGTAGATCCACATGGCCCTACCACGGATGTTTTATGAAACACCTCCCCACCACTGCTCTAGACCCACTACTCAGCAGGCTCCAACTTACTGGCATCTCTGTTCTACACCATTTTCATGAAACTCAGTAAATCAAGGCACTGTCTGGTATACTCATAATCAGCAACAGGACATCCAATGTTTCTCCAGTGCCACCTGGTCATAGGAATTTCAAAAATTTCATGGTATTTATCTAGCCATTTTTCAAGCATGAAGTTGGAGGCACTGTGGGTTTCCATTCATTCAGCAAACATTAAATGGTGAGGAAGCTCATTTCAATGAATTCTCTGGAGAACTCTCACAGGCAAGGCTTCCCAAAGAGTGGAAAAAGGTCACATTAGGCCAGGACCATTGAGGTCTACAATGTGAGGTCCATGTGTGTTTTCACTCTCAACTATGGCTGCCATTTCTTTAAGAATAAAATCATGTGATATCCTTGCAGAAATTCCCAGGCCTCTGTGGAAATGCACCCAGGGCCTAGGTCTCAGTTTCCAAGAGTGACTTTCATGCGTGGCCTCTTAAAATCCCAACAAAATTCATGGCAATGCTTCTCTGAGTTCAGTTCCAAAACCCAGTCTCTAAGGGGAATGACACCAGATTTCAAGCCCACGTACACCCAGTCATTTTTTCCAATGCCACACAAATGACCAAAATTAAAACCAAAACACTCCCACATGGCCCTCATCTTATTCCATATAGTCAATCATCTTAACCTCTGGCTGGAGGTTTCCATTAGGGGCGCAGCCCAAGACAGTGTCCAAAATCAGCTCGTTTGCCCCTCATTTGCCTAAAGTCAGGGTAGCCTGGAAACCGTTTCTGTGAATGAGGAGTGAACAAATAAGCCTGCTGTTAATACTTCTGTGTTTCTCCAATTTGAGGCCTACTGAATTTAGGTATCGATTCTTTAGGTGATTTCGAGTCATGCAAAAACACAAGCACCTCTGCAGGGCTTTGAAGAACTCATTTGACCCAAAGAATCCCTATTCTCATTTGATGGAGTGCAGGAACCTAACAGAGGAAAGCAAGAGACTTCATTCACAATGAATGATATTTTTTGCCATTTTGGGTTTGGAAGCTCACATGGGATCATTCTTAAGATCCATCAGGTGCTGAGAATCTAAGTCACAGCCACACACAGGTCCAAGAGTCTGATAAAGACACATCCCTTTCCAAAGCAATTAAGGAAAGAGCCACAGGGGAGGCCCATTCATTTCCATTTGAAAACTGTTTTCTTCAGGCTTCACAAAGGGGTGGCCTGAGGCAAAGACCTTCCTGACATTCAGTGCAACACAACAATAAGTAAGCAAAAGGCCCAAAGCAGGTTTTCTGCACTGAGACTTTCCTGGTCACACTGATATCTGAGTTTTCTGAGATGCTCGCCATTCTCTTCAGCTATCCAGTACGTGGCCATGTCACAGAGCTTGGAGGTGGTACTATATTGGACACAAATCCATGAGCCTATTCTGGAGAGTGGCCAGAATTCGGGAAGAAAACAACAACTTAGAAAGATAGCAGATGTTGCACATCGATAAGACAAGCTGCAGTCCATTTATATATTGGCAGGATGAATTATGGGAAGATTTATACTAGACAGGACACATCCATTAATGCATTCTCTTTTCTAATGTCTACAACAATGGACACAGTGGAATACACAGAAACAGAAACACTCGCCGTGTCAAATGACTTACTAGAAACTGTCCATTCCAAACCAAACAAACCGCCTTTCCTATCTATTCTCAGAACATGAGACAAAACAACAAACCCATACCCACTCCCCCAAAGGCAACTCCTTCCCCCAAGTAGGTCTGTGACTATCCAGAGTGTCCTCTGACTGGTGGGCCATACTATGTTCCCCCAAAATGGACTGTCTTCTCTCAGATCTTGTTTCATTGACCAACTCTGTGAAGATGTCAGGAAAAAGTGGTTAGACACTACCTGTTTTCTCAGGAAAGATCCATCTTCACAGCTCTCCTGGCATTTGGCCATCCTCACATCATTAGGTACCAAGATAACTGACTGTCCTTGGTAAATCCAAACAAGTGAGCCCACTGGGACTGGGACTTGGACTGCCTCTGGGTGCCTGGCTTCTTGGATACCAAGTTCAGAGAGTTCCATCACCAAGGAAATGAGGTATGTCACATTCTTTGGAACTGAATGAGGTCACTGCCTTGGCACCCACTTTGTCCAAACAGTTGCTTCCAAGGGTAACATAAGATGGAGGTTGCCCCTACTTCCTGTGACACTTTTATAAGGTAGAATGTATATCAACCACTGGCACCCGGGAACAGCTCTCCACTCATGCCTGGTTTGGTCCATCATCTCTAAAATAAGAAGAGAGAGGCAGATTCAGACACATCCCTTCATCCTGACCAGGTTCTTTTCCATGGAAGAGGACTTTTGCTCTCTCTGGTGCTTCATACCTGCCTACAACTTCTCCAGGTATCATTTGTGCATGGACATTTGAGGTTCTCATCAGGTGGAAGGCCCCCAACTTTCCTGTATTGTAAGAACCACTCTGTCCCTGCTCTTCTGTAAATTGATTGAGGGAACAGTGTATACTTGGGGTTAAAAACAGGTTTCATTTGGGTTAGGAATGATTCTGTGCGATGAATAATGGTATTGGAAACATTCAATATTTACAAGAATATAGAGGTGAAATATAAGTATGAAAACAGAAATCAAGGTATGATTTGAAGCCCAGAATAGTTTTGCCCTTGATTGGGATACTTAGCTTTGAATTATGTTCTGCAAAGTTGTCTCAGATAATTCGATATACAATGGCATAGGACCTTGTAAATTGGATGATTGAATTTAGAAGAGAACATCCAGTCAAAAAGGGATATTCAGTAGGATTAGGAAGATAGTCGGTAGGTTTAGGAAGAAGAGTGAGTATAGGATTTGGACCAAAAGTTCTTTAGCAATAGACTTTCGGTTATAGAGTGAATGTAAATATCAACACATATGAAGAGTCAGTCAGTATGTTGAACTGGGGAAAATATGTAGAAAAGCCGATATCAATAGAAACAATACGAAATGAGGCAAAGTATAAAGTGAGTGATAGAATTAGACATTTTCAACAGGGTTGAGTTTGAATATATAAATTAGGAAAAAACAAATATGTAGTCACCAATAGAATTGACAATTGACAGCATTAGCAACCTGGACATGGATGTTTTTAGAAATCCATGTTCACTTTCTATTTAGGCTTTGGTACAATCATAAGTGTGACCTTTCCATTTTTTGTCCAGAATATTACTGTGATAATGAGGTGACATGAGTATTTCTTTCACCATTTCTGGGAGCAATATATTGAAGATGTAAAATTAGAATTGGTTGTACAAAGAGGTGTACCCTGTTTGTATGAACATAGAGAAAAAGCATGAATAGTCCATACCGTGAATAAATAATATTATTTTTTTGAACTTTAAATAATGAATTGAACTGATATCTGAAAAATTAAAGGAAATCGTATATTGATATACAATCATTAATTCCAACCAGTTATTTATCTAATGGAAATATTAGTGTTTTCTTTTATCATGAAGAGTTTGTGAGTTTTGCTTCAAAATGATTATGGAAATTCAAAATAATGTGTTTGGAAAGAAGTCTCATGAAAAGACCAGTCAAGAAACCCTGACAATACATGTGTTCTGAAGCAAGAAGTGATTAAAGTTGAAACAAATGCCTATTAATTAGTGAACTTGTGGGTGAAATGTATATCCTATGATGTGCAAAAACTGAAGAAACAATAATGTACCAGTGTCGAATACAAATGAATGACAAATTACATATCATGTCCCATAGGAGTCTACTTGCATTGATGTTAGACTGGGTCAGTTACTGTAGAATAATTAGGATATGTATGCACCATTCACTGAAGTTAGTTTTCAGTACTAGGAAACAAATATGTATTTCAGGTGCATGAATATTTCTGATTATAATCTTGTGAAAAGTGGATTATAAATCCACATACATGAACATGAATGAATTTAGAGAGTGTATATTAGACACATATATTTCATATTTTGAAAAATTTGGAGAGTATATCTATATCTATATCTATATCTATATCTATACACACACACACACACACACACACACACACACAACACTCACAGACATTAAAAAGTACCAATATAAATGCCAATCGAAATTCATCAGTAAATATATGTCATCCAGAAATGCAAAAATATTTATTTTACTGAATATGACTTTATGTATAACGTTGTTCGACTAGGACAGTCTCCTATAGGTTGAATTTTTATTTCAAACAGCATTTAGGAGGAGTGCACTCTTCTCACAATTTGTATCTGCTAAGACAGCGACCTCACAAAATGTACGTGTGATACCTGCTAGGATTCTATATATGTATATATATATATATATATATATATATATATACATGTGTGAATAGGCTACAGAAAAGGGAAACAAGAATTCACATATTTGTTAAGTTTAAAAACACATGGAGAATATGTCCATTAAAATTTGAATACATTTATAACTCCTACCTTATATAATGCAAATGTCAAGTCCAACTATACAACATGTCTCCTCTGAAGTGCTTGTATTTTTATTGTGTTGGGTTAACTTTCCCCATTATATTAGGATGAATAGTCTGAGTCTACTAGGTATGGCTTAGTGTCAGGAATTCAGCATTTCGAATGGAAAATTGGAAAATGAATCCAATGTGTATGTAAATATATTCTGCACAAATATCCTCCCGCTCTCATCCAGAAGAATGCCTTGACATTACCTTCACCCCAAGTAAGACACAATTAGAGGAGAAGAGTTACAAAATCAGTGAATACATATCTGGAATGGAAAATGCTCAGGAGTTCACAACCTTGGAGGTGGTAGAGGAGTTTGCAAAACTAAGGGACAGGGTCAACACTCCACAAACATGGAGCTCTGCTGGCCTAAAATCTTTTTGAGAAACTGCCTCTGAGCTTCCGCACTTGAAATATGTGTTGTTTTCATGAGATTTGGCTTCCTTTGTAGTGAGACCATCAAAGCTGGGTCTGCATCTATGTGACCTGGAGGACATGGTTTCTTATTTTCCAATGAACAAGATGAAGCAGTGCTGAATCCTCTCTTTATAGGTAAACTGAGGCCACTGGGGACTAAGTGTCTCCCCGTCTCCCCGTGTGGACTGTGAAGCCATTTGGTCCTCCTCCACTTTTTGTGGTGTTTAGGCTGCTGCACTGTGAGTTTGGTATTTGTTTCACGAAATACTAGCAGCTAAACTGGGACACAGTGCTGGAGGGAGTTCTGTCACGTGTGGTGGGTCAGGGTCTGCAAGAGAATGCACCAACTAGGCTTCTATCTCTCACAGCTTGCCCCATTGCCCCCTTGTCCATATCAACCTGATTCTTCATTTTCCTCTGAAAACTCTGCATATAACAAGATGCCTTTTCATATAAGGGTCTGCTGGCTGTACCACGTCAGTTACAAGCCATTTGGAATCCAATGGTAGATCCACATGGCCCTACCACGGATGTTTTATCAAACACCTCCCCACCACTGCTCTAGACCCACTACTCAGCAGGCTCCAACTTACTGCCATCCTATTCTACACCATTTTCATGAAACTCCGTAAATCAAGGCACTGTCTGGTATACTCATGATCAGCAACAGGACATCCAATGTTTCTCCAGTGCCACTTGGTCATAGAAATTTCAAAAATTTCATGGTATTTATCTAGCCATTTTTCAAGCATGAAGTTGGAGGCACTGTGGGTTTCAATTCATTCAGCAAACATTAAATGGTGAGGAAGCTCATTTCAATGAAATCTCTGGAGAACTCTCACAGGCATGGCTTTCCAAAGAGTGGTCAAAAGGTCACATTAGGCCAGGCCCATTGAGGTCTACAATGTGAGGTCCATGTGTGTTTTGACTCTCAACTATGGCTGCCATGTCTTTAAGAATAAAATCATGTGATATCCTTGCTGAGATTCCCAGGCCTCTGTGGAAATCCACCCGGGGCCTAGGTCTCAGTTTCCAAGAGCGACTTTCATGCGTGGCCTCTTGAAATCCTAACAAAATTCATGGCAATGCTTCTCTGAGTTCAGTTCTAAAACCCAGTCTCTAAGGGGAATCACACCAGAGTTCAAGCCCACGTGGACCCAGTCATTTTTTCCAATGCCACACAAATGACCAAAATTAAAACCGAAACACTCCCACATGGCCCTCATCTTATTCCATATAGTCAATCATCTTAACCTCTGGGTGGAGGTTTCCATGAGGGGCGCAGCCCAAGACAGTGTCCAAAATCAGCTCGTTTTCCCCTCATTTGCCTAAAGTCAGGGTGGCCTGGACACCGATTCTGTGAACCAGGAATGATCAAATAAGCCTGCCGTTAATTCTTCTGTGTTTCTCCAATTTGAGGCCTACTGATTTCAGGAATAGATTTTTTATGTGATTTAAAGTTATTCGAAAACCCAAACACCTCTGCAGAGATTTGAAGAATTCATTTGACCCAAAGAATCCCTATTCTCACTAGATGGAGTTCAGGAACCTAACAGAGGAAGGCAAGAGACTTCGTCCACAATGAATGATTTTTTGCCCTTATGGTTTTGGATGCACGCATGGGATCATTCTTTAGATTCATCAGGTGTTGAGAATCTAAGTCACAGCCACACACATGGCCAAGAGGCTGATTCAGACACATCCATTCTCAAAGCAATGAAGCCAGAAGCCACAGGTGATGCCCATTCATTTGTATTTGAAAACTGTTTTCTTCAGGTTTCACAATGGGGTGGCCTGAGGCAAAGACCTTCCTGACATTCAGTGCAACACAACAATTAGTAATCAAATTGCCCAAAGCAGGGTTTCTGCACTGAGACTTTCCTGGTCACACTGATATCTGAGTTTTCTGAAATGCTCGCCATTCTCTTCAGCTATCCATTACATGGACATGTCACAGAGCTTGGAGGTGGTACATATTTTGGACACAAAACCATGAGCCTATTCTGGAGAGTGGCCAGAATTCAGGAAGAAAACAGCAACTTAGAAAGATAGTAGGTGTTGCACATCGATAAGACAAGCTGCAGTCCATTCATATATTGGGCAGGATGAATTATGGGAAGACTTATACTAGACAGGACACATCCATTAATGCATTCTCTTTTTAATGTCTACAACAACGGACACATTGGGATACACCGAAACAGAAACACTCGCCTTGTCAAACAACTTACTAGAAACTGTCCACTACAAACCAAACAAACCGCCTTTCCTACCTATTCTCAGAACATGAGACAAAACAACAAACCCACACCCACTCCCACAAAGGCACCTCCTTACCCCAAGTAGGTCTGTGACTATCCGGAGTTTCCTCTGACTGCGGGCCATACTATGTTCCCCCTAAATGGCCTGTCTTCTCTTAGATCTTGTTTCCTTGTTCAACTCTGTTTAGTTGTCAGGAAAAAGTGGTTAGCCACTACCTGCTTTCTCAGGAAAGGTCCCTCTTTAGAGTTCTCCTGGCATTAGGCCATCCTCACATCAGTAGGTACCAAGAAAACTGACTCTGTCTTTGGTAAATCCAAACAAGTGAGCCCACTGGGACTGGGACTGGGACTGCCTCTGGGTGCCTGGCTTCTTGGATACAAATTTCAGAGAGTTCCATCACCAAGGAAATGAGGTATGTCACATTCTTTGGAACTGAATGAGGTCACTGCCTTGGCAACCACTTTGTCCTAACTGTTGCTTCCAAGGGTCCCATCAGATGGAGGCTTCCCCTACTTCCTGTGACACTTTCACAAGGTAGAATGGTATATCAACCATAGGCACCCAGGAACAGCTCTCCACACAGGCCTGGTTTGGTCCATCTTCTCTACAATAAAGGAGAGAGGCTGATTCAGACACATCCCTTCATCCTGACCAGGTTATTTGCCATGGAAGATGACTTTTGCTCACTCAGGTCCTTCATACCTGCCTACAACTTCTCCAGGTATCATTTCTGCATGGACCTTTGAGGTTCTCAGCAGGTGGAAATCCCATAATTTCCTGTATTGTAAGAACCACTCTGTCCCTGCTTTTCTGTAAAATGAGATTGAGGGAACAGTGTGCGCTTAGGGTTAATAACAGGTTTGATTTGGGTTATGAATCATTCTGTGTGATGAATAATGGTATTGGGAACCTGTGATATTTACAAGAATATAGATGTGAAATAAAAGTATGAAAACAAAAATCTAGGTATGATTTGAAGCCCAGAAGGGTTTTCCCCTTGATTGGGATACTTAGCTTTGAATTATGTTCTGCAAAGATGTCTCAGATAATTCGATATACAAGGGAGTAGGACCTTGTACCTATGATGATTGAATTTAGAAGAGAACATCCAGGCAAAAAGTGATAATCGCTAGGATTAGGAAGATAGTCGATAGCTTTAGGAAGAAGAGTGAGTATAGGATTTGGACCAAAAGTTCTTTACCAGTAGGGTTTCGGTTATGGAGTGAATGTAGATGTCAGTACATATGAAGAGTCAGTCACTATGATGAACTGGGGAAAATATGTAGAAAAGCAGATATCAATAGAATCATTACAAAATCAGGCAAAGTATAAAGTGAGTGATAGAATTAGTCATTTTCAACAGGGTTGAGTTTGAATATATAAATTAGATAGAAACAAATATGTAGTCACCAACAGGATTGACAATTGATAGCATTAGGCAACCTGGACATGGATGTTTTTAGTAATCTATGTTCACTTTCCATTTAGGCTTTGGTACAATCATAAGAGTGACCTTTCCATTTTTTGTCCAGAATATTACTGTGATAATGAGGTGACATGAGTATTTCTTTCACCATTTCTGGGAGCAATATATTGAATATTTAAAATTAGAATTGGGGGTACAAAGAGGTGTACCCTGTGTCTATGAACATAGAGATAAAGCATGAATAGAACATACTGTGACTAAATAATATAACTTTTTTGAACTTTAAATAATGAATTGAATTGATATCTGAAAAATTACAGGAAATCATATATTGATATACAATCATTCATTCCAACCAGTTATATATCTCATGGAAATATTAGTGTTTTGGTTTATCATGAAGAGTGTGTGAGTTTTGCTTCAAAAGTGATTATGGAAATCTAAAATAATGTGTTTGGAAAGAAGTCTCATGAAAAGACCTGTCAAGAAACCCTGACAATACTTGTGTTCTGAAGCAAGAAGTGATTAAAGTTGAAACAAATGCCTATAAATTTGTGAACTTGTGGATGAAGTGTATAACTTAAAATGTGCAAAAACTGAAGAAATAATAATGTACCATTGTTGAATACATATGAACGTCAAATTACATATCATGTCCCATAGGAGTCTACTTGCATTGATGTTAGACTGGGTCAGTTTCTGTAGAATAATGAGGATTTGTATGCCCCATTCACTGAAGTTAGTTTTCAGTACTAGGAAACAATTATGTATTTCAGGTGGATGAATATTTCTGATTATAAACTTGTGAAAAGTTGATTATAAATCCACATACATGAACATGAATGAATTTAGAGGGTTTACATTAGACACATATATTTTATATTTTGAAACATCTGCAGAGTGTACAGATATATTATACACACACACACAAAAAAAACACTCACATACATTTAATAGTAGCATTATATATGCCAATCGAAATCCATCAGTAAATATATATAATCCACAGATGCAAAAATATTTATTTTACTGAACATGAATTTATGCATAATGTTCTTCTACTAGGAAGCTACCCTATAGGTTGAATTTTCAGTTCCAACAGCGTTTAGGAGGAGTGAACTCTTCTGACAGTTTGTATATGCCAAGTCAGCCACCTCAAAAATGTACGTGTGATACCTGGTAGGATTCTATATGTGCATATAAATATACAAGTGTGAATAGGCTAAAGAGAAAGGGAAACAAGAATTCTCGTATTTTTTAAGTTTAAAAACTCATGGAGAACTTCTTTGATTAAAAATTGACTAGATTTATAACTTTTACATTATATAATGCAAAACGCAAGTCCAACTATACAACATGCCTCCAATGAACTGCTTGTATTTCTATAGGTTTGGCTTATTTTTCTCTATCATTGTAGGATGAGTTGTCTGAGTCTAGTAGGTATGGGTTAGTGTCAGGGATTCAATATTTCAAAATGAAAATTGGAAAATGAATCCAATTTGTATGCATATATATGCTGCACAAATATCCTCCCACTCTCATCCAGAACAATGCCTTGACATTACCTTCACCCCAAGTAAGACACAATTAGAGGAGAAGAGTTAGAAAATCAGTGAACACATATCTGGAATGGAAAATGCTCAGGAGTTCACAACCTTGGAGGTTGTAGAGGAGTTTCCAAAAGCAAGGGATAGGGTAAACACTCCACAAACGTGGAGCTCTGCTGGCCTAAAAGTTTTTTGAGAAACTGCCTCTGAGATAGGGCACTTGAAATATATGTTGTTTTCAGGAGATTTGGCTTTCTTTGTAGTGAGACCATCAAAGCTGGGTTTGCATCTATGAGACCTGGAAGACATTGTTTCTGATTTTTCAATGAACATGAGGCAGCAGTGCTGATATTTTTCTTTTTAAGTAAACTGTGGCCTCTGGGGTCTAAGTGTCTCCCCGTTGAACTGTGAAGCCATTTGGCCCTCCTACATTTTTGTGGGGTTTTTGCTGCTGCACTGGTAGTTTGGTATTTGCTTCATAAAATAGAAGGAGTTCAACTGGGACACAGTGCTGGAGGGAGTTCTGTCTTGTGTGGTGGGTCACGGACAGCAGAAAAATGCACCACCCAATCTTCTATCCCTCAAAGCTTGCCCCATTGCATCCTTGTCCATAGCAACCTGATTCTGAACATTGCCCTGAATCCTCTCCATATAACAAGATGCCTTTACTTATAAGGGTCTGCTGGCTGCACCATGTAAGCCACAAGCCATTTGTAAGCCAATGGAAGATCCAAATTGCTCCAACACAGAAGTTTTATCACACTCCTGCCCACCACAACTCTACGCCCACTTCTCAGGAGGCTGCAACTTACTGGGACCTCTGTTCTACACCATTTTCATAAAACCCAGTCAAGCAAGGCAGTGTCAGGTACATCCATGATCAGCAGCAGGACATCCAAAGGTTCTCTAGTGCAACCTAGTCGTGGGAATTTCAAAAAATTCACGGTATTTATCTAGAAATTTTTCAAGGATGAAGTTGGAGGCACTGTGGGTTTCAATTTATTCAGGAACCATTAAATGGAGAGGAAGATTATTTCAATGAAAGCTCTGGAGAACCCTCACAGGCAAGGCTTCTCAAAGAGTGGACAAAAGGTCACATTTAGCCAGGCCCATTGAGGTCTACAATGTGAGGTCCATGTGTGTTTTGACTCTCAAATATGGCTTCCAAGTCTTTCGAATGAAATCATGTGATACCTTGGCTGAGATTCCCAGTTCTCTGTGCAAAGCCACTCTGGCGCTAGATCTCAGTTTCCAAGGGTGACTCTCATACATGGCCTCTTTAATCCCAACACAATACATGGCAATACTTTTCTGAGGTCAGATTCTGAACTCAGTCTCTAAGGGGAATCACACCAAAGTTCAAGCCCAGGTAGACCCAGTTATGTCTTCCAACTGCCACACAAATATCCACAATTAAATCCAAAACACTCCCACATGTCACTCATCTTTTCTAAATACACACTCATCATAACCTCTGGCTGGAGGTTTCCATGAGGGGTGCGGCCCAAGACAGTGTCCAAAATAACCACCCTTGCCCCTCATTTGCCTAAAATCAGGGTGGCCTGGACATCCTTCCAGTGAACCAGGAGTGATCAAATTGGCCGGCCATTAAGATGGCACTGCTTCTCCAATTTGAAGCCTACTGACTGTGGGGCTTAGAGTCTTTATGTGATTTGGAGTCATGAGAAAAATCAAGCACTTATGGGCTATCCTCTGCAGGGTTTTGAGGAACACATTTGAACCAAATGATCACTATTCTCACTTGATGAAGGTCAGGAACCTTACAGAGGAATGTGAGAGACTTCATCCAAAATGAATGCTCTTTTGTCCATTTTGGTTTTGGATGCACACATGGGATCTTTCTTTAGATCCATCAGGTGCTAAAAATCTAAGCCGCAGCCTCACACAGGGCCAAAAAGCTGATTCAGACACATCCCTTTCCAAAGCAATTAAGCAAAGAGCCAGAGGTGATGCCCTTTCTTTTCTGTTTGAAAACTATTTCTTTTGGCTCTACAAAGGTGTGGCCTGAGGCAAAGATGTTCCGGACATTCAGGGCAACAGAACAATTGGTAAGCAAAAGGCCCAAAGCAGGGTTTCTCCATTAGAATTTTCTGGTCACACTCATATCTGAGTTTTCTGAGATGCTCCCATTCCCTTCAGCTATCCAGTACATGGCCAAGTCTCAGAGCTTGGAGGTGGTACATATTTTGGACACAAAAAAATGAGCCTATTCTGGAAATTGGCCAGGATTCAGGAAGAAAACAGGAACTTAGCAAGATTGTAGGAGTTGCCCACCCATAAGTCAAGCCACAGTCCATTCATAAATTGGGCAAGATGAATCTTGGGAAGCTTTCTACTAGTCAGGACACATACAATGATTCATTCTCTTTTCTAATGTCTAAAACCACGGACATAGTGGGATATACAGACATAGAGACACTGGCCTTGTCAAACGACTTACCAGAAACAGTTCACTCCAAAACAAATAAACCGCCTTTCCTACCTATTCTCAGAACATGAGACAAAACCTCAAACCTACACCCACACACACAAAGGCAGCTCCTTCCCCCAAGTAGGTCTGTGACTATCAGGAGTGTCCTCTGACTGGTGGGCCATACTATGTTCTGATGAAATCGCCTGTCCTGTGTCAGATATGGTCTCATTGGCCCAATCTGTGAGGTTGTCACTAGCCAGCTGTGAGCCACTACCTGCTTTCTCAGGAAAGGCCTCTCTCCAGAGCTTTCCTGACATTTGTCCATCCTCACATCAGTAGGTACTAAGAAAGACTGACTCTGTCCTTGTTAAATCCAAACAAGTGAGACCACTGGGACTGGGAATGGGACTGGCTCTGCGTGCCTGGCTTCCCGGATCCCAAGTTCAGAGAGTTTCATCACCAAGGAAGTGAGGTGAGATTAATCTCTTCAGGAATTTAATGAGGTCACTGCCTTGGCAACCACTTTGTCCTAACAGTTGCTTCCAATAGTCCTATGAGATGGAGGCAGCCCTTACTTCCTGTGACACTTTCAAAAGTTAGAATGGTATATCAACCATAGGCACCCAGGAACAGCTCTCCACACATGCCTGGTATGGTCCATCTTCTCTACATTAAGAAGAGAGAGGCTTATTCAGACAAAACCCTTCATCCTGGAAAGGTTGTTTGAGATGGAAGATAACTTTTGCTCTCTCAGGTCCTTCATAGCTGCCTAATCTTCTCCAGGGATCAAACCTGCATGGACCTTTGAGGTTCTCAGCAGGAGGCAGATCCCCTACATTCCTGTATTGTAAGACGAACTCTGTCCCTGCTCTTCTGTAAAGTTAGGTTGAGGGAAGAGTGTATGGTTAGGGTTATTAACATGTTTGATTTGGATTACGAATCCTTCTGCAGGATGATTAATAGTATTGGGAACCTGCGATATTTATAAGACTATAGAGGTGAAATATAAGTATGAAAACAGAAATGTTGGTAAGATTTGAAGCCCAGAAGGGCATTAGGCCCTTGATTGGGATACTTAGCTTTTAATTACGTTCTACACAGATGTCTCAGATAAATTGATAATCAATGGCATAGGACCTTATACCTTGGATGTTTGATTTTAGAAGAGAACATCCACTCAAATTGAGATAGTCAGTGGGATTAGGAAGATAGTCGGTAGGTTTATAAAAAAAGAGTGAGTATAAAAATTGGACAAAAAGTTCTGTAGCATTAGGGTTTCGGTTATAGAGTGAATATAAATGTCAGCACATGTGAAGAGTCAGTCACAATGATTAACTGGGGAAAATATGTAGGAAGGAAAATATCAATAGAGACATTACAAAATGAGGCAATTATATAGTGAGTGATAGGATTAGACATTTTCAACAGGGTTGAGATTGAATACATAATCTTAGGAAGAAACAAATATGTAGTCACCAATAGGAATGACATTTGAAAGCATTAGGCAACCTGGACATGGATGTTTTTAGTAAGCCATGTTCACTTTCAATTTAGGATTTGGTACAATCATAAGTGTGACCTTTGCATTTTGTGCCCAGAAAATTATTGTGATCAAATATATATGTAGATCATATGATATGTGTATTTCTTCCACCATTTCTGGGAGCAATATTTGAGGACACATAAATTAGTATTGTGGGTACCAAGTGGTGTACCCTGTGTCAATGAATATAGAGATAATGCATGAATAGACCATAGTGTGAATAAATAATATAACTTTTTTCTCTTTAAATAATGGATTGAATTGATATCTTAAAATATATAGGAAATCATATATTGACATACAATCATTCACTCCAACCAGTTACATATATAATGGTAATCTTTGGGTTATTGTTTATCATGAAGTGTGTGTGAGTTTTGTTTCAAAAGTGTTTATGGAAATCGAAAATAATGTGTTTGGAAAGAAGTCTCATGAAAAGACCAGTCAAGAAATATGGAGGAATCCATGTGTTCTGAAGCTGGAATTGATTGAAAGTGAAACAAATGCCTATAACTTTCCTAAATTGTGGATGAAATATATATCCTGTGATGTGCATAAACTGATGAAATAGTAATGTACCAGTGTTGAATAAAAATGAAGGTCAAAGTACACATCATGTCCCATAGGAATCTACTTGCATTGATGTTAAACTGGGTCAGTTACTGTAGAAATATTAGGATTGCATGCATTATTCACCGTAGTTAGTTTTATTTCATTTTTATTTATGGTTGTTCAAAACTTTACATAGTTGTTGTTATAACATATTTCACACTTTGATTCAAGTGCGTTATAAACTCCCATTTTTACCCCATGTACAGATTACAGAATCACATCAGTTACACATCTATTGATTCACATATTGCCATACTAGTGTCTATTGAATTCTGCTGCCTTTCCTATCCTCTACTATCCCCCCTCCCCTCCCAGCCCCTCCCCTCTTCTCTCTCTACCCCCTCTACTGTAATAAATTTGTCCCCCTTGTATTATTTTTCTCTTTCTCCTCACTTTCTCTTGTATGTAATTTTGTATAACCCTGAGGGTCTCCTTCCAATTCCATGCAATTTTCCTTCTCTCTCCCTTTCCTTTCCACTTCTCATCCCGCTTTAATGTTAATCATCTTGTCATGCTCTTCGTCTCTCCTCTGTTCTTAGTTACTCTCCGTATATCAAAGATGACATTTGGCATTTGTTTTTTTAAGGATTTGTTAGCTTCACTTAGCATAATCTGCTCTAATGCCATCCATTTCCCTCCAAATTCTATGATTTTTTTTTTATTTTTCAATGCAGAGTAATACTCCATTGTGTATAAATGCCACAGTATTTTATCCATTCTTTCATTGAAGGTTATCTAAGTTGGTTTCACAGTCTTGCTGTTGTGAATTGTTCTGCTATGAACATCGATGTAGCAGTGTCCCTGTAGCATGCTGTTTTTAGGTCTTTAGTGAATAGACTGAGTAGGGGAATAGCTGGGTCAAATGGTGGTTCCATTCCCAGCTTTCCAAGAAATTTTCATACTGCTTTCCAAATTGGCTGCACCAATTTGCAGTCCCACCAGCAATGTAGAAGTGTACCTGTTTCCCCACATCCTTCCCAGAACTTGTTGTTTGACTTCATAATGGCTGCCAATCTTACTGGAGTGAGATGGTATCTTAGGGTGGTTTCGATTTGCATTTCTCTGACTGCTGGAGATGGTGAGCATTTTTTCATGTACTTGTTGATTGATTGTAAGTCCTCATCTGATAAGTGTCTGTTGAGGTCCTCAGCCCATTTGTTTATTGGGTTATTTGTTATCTTATTGTCTAATTTTTTGAGTTTTTTGTATACTCTGGATATTAGGGCTCCATCTGAAGTGTGAGGAGTAAAGATTTCTTCCCAGGATGTAGGCTCCCTATTTACCTCTCTTATTGTTTCTTTTGCTGAGAAAAAACTTTTTAGTTTGAGTAAATCCCATTTGTTGATTCTAGTTATTAACTCTTGTGCTATGGGTGTCCTATTGTGGAATTTGGAGCCCGACCCCACAGTATGTACATCGTAAGCAAATTTTTCTTCTATCAGACACTGTGTCTCTGATTTGATATCAAGCTCCTTGATCCATTTTGAGTTAACTTTTGTGCATGGCAAGAGAAAGGGATTCAGTTTCAATTTGTTACATATGGATTTCCAGTTTTCCCAACACCATTTGTTGAAGATGCTATCCTTCCTCCATTGCATGCTTTTAGCCCCTTTATCAAATATAAGATAGTTGTAGTTTTGTGGATTGGTTTCTGTGTCCTCTATTCAGTACCATTGGTCCACAAGCCTGTTTTGGTACCAGTACCATGCTATTGTTGTTACTATTGCTCTGTAGTATAGTTTGAAGTCTGGTATCGCTCTACCGCCTGATTCACACTTCCTGCCTAGCATTGTTTTTGCTATTCTGGGACTTTTATTTTTCCATATGTATTTCATGATCGCTTTCTTTATTTCTACAAGAAATGCCTTTGGGATTTGATTGGCATTGCATTAAACCTATAGAGAAATTTTGGTAATATCACCATTTTGATGATGTTAGTTCTGCCTTTCCATGAACAGGGTATATTTTTACATCTTCTAAGATATTCTTATATTTCTCTCCTTAGGGTTGTGTAGTTTTCATTGTGTGAGACTTTCCAGTCTTTTGTTAGGTTGATTCCCATCTTTTTTTTTTTTTAGGATATTGTGAATGGAGTGGTTGTTCTCATTTCCATTTCAGAGGATTTGTCCCTGATATAGAGGAATGCCTTTGATTTATGCGTGTTGATTTCATATCCTGCCACTTTGCTGCATTCATTTATTAGCTCTATTAGTTTCTTTGTAGACACTTTTGGGTCTGCTAGTTATAGAATCATGTCATCTGCAATAGTAATAATTTAAGTTGTTCTTTTCCTATTTTTATGCCTTTAATTTCTTCCGTCTGTCAAATTGCTCTGGCCAGTGTTTCGAGAACTCTATTGAACAGAAGTAGTGAGAGAGGGCATCCCATTCTTGTTCCAGATTTTAGAGGGAATGCCTTCAATTTTTCTAGATTCAGAATGATGCTAGCTTGAGGATTAGCATAGATTGCTTTTACAATATTGAGGTATGATCCTGTTATTCCTAGTTTTTCTAGAGTTTTGAAGATAAAGGGATGCTGTACTTTGTCGAATGCTTTTTGTGCATCTATCGAGATGATCATATGGTTCTTATTTTTAAGTCTATTGATGTGGTGAATAACATTTATTGATTTTCGTATATTGAACAAGCCTTGCATTCGATGGATGAATCCTACTTGATCATGGTGCACAATTTTTTTAATATGTTTTTGTATCTGATTCGCCAGAATTTAATTAGGGATTTTTGCATTTAGATTCCTTAGGGATATTGGTCTGTAGTTTTCTTTGTTTGAAGTGTTTATGTCTGGTGTAGAAATCAGGGTGATATTGGCCTGGTAGAATGAATTTGGAAGATCTCCCTCTTTTTCAATTTCCTGAAATAGCTTGAAAAGTATTGGTATTAGTTCATATTTAAAGGGTTTGTAAAACTCTGCTGTATACCCATACTGTCCTGGTCTTTTCTTAGTTGGTAATCTTTGGATGGTTTCTTCTATTTCCTCAATTGATACTGGTCTGTTTAGGTTGTGTATATCCTCCTGACTCAATCTGGACAGATCATATGACTTAAGAAATTTTTCGATGCTTTCACTATCTTCTATTATATTGGAGTATAACGAATCAAATTAATTTCTGATTATCTTCTGTATTTCAGAAATATCTGCTGTGATTGCCAGGGGGTGACAAATAACTTGTGTAGATTGATACAGCAGGAGTGGAAGCCGTTTATTGTAGCATCTGAGCGATATTTATACATTTTATATAGCTTATCTAATTAGCAAAAAATAGATCCAGCAGTCAACCAATAAGGAATCTCCACACTTAATGGCTTGCTTTTGTTACTTCACAAATCACTCTCTATGGCATTTGGCCAGGCGCCATCCAGACTTGTTTACAGACCCTAACATTTCTCTGGCAAAATACCAGGTGCCATCCTGACTTGTTTATAGACCTTAACATGTGATGTTGCCCTTTTCATCCCGTATGCTAGTAATTTGAGTTTTCTCTCTTCTTCTCTTCATTAGCATGGCTAAGGGTCTGTCGATTTTATTTATTTTTTCAAAGAACCAACTTTTAGTTTTCTCAATTTTTTCAATTGTTTCTATTGTTTCGATTTCATTAATTTAAGCTTTGATTTTAATTAAATCTTACCTTCTACTTATTTTGCTGTTGTTTTCCTCTTCTTTTTCTAGGATTCTGAGATGAAGTATGAGATCATTTATTTGTTTTGTTTTTTTTTTCTTTTTTTAAGGAATGAAATCCAAGCAATGAATTTTCCTCTTAGAACGGATTTCAGTGTGTCCCATAGATTCTGATATGTTGTGCCTGTGTTTTCATTTATCTCTAAGAATTTTTTAATTTCCTCCTTGATGTCTTCTATAACCCATTGATCATTCAGTAACCTATTGTTCATTCTCCAAGTGATGCATGATTTTTCCTTCCTTCGTTTATCATTGATTTTTAGTTTATATTAGATTATGATCAGATAAGATGCATGGTATTATCTCTACTTCTTTATATTGTCTAAGAATTGCCCTGTGACATAATATATGATCTATTTTTGAGAAGGATCCATGTGCTGCTGAGGAAAAATGTAACTGCTTGATGTTGAGGAGTATATTCGATATATGTCAATTAAGTCTAGGTTATTAATTGTGTTATTGAGTTCTATAGTTTTCTATTTCAACTTTTGTTTGGAAGACCTATCCAGTGGTGAGAGAGGTGTGTTGAAGTCTCCCATGATTATTGTATGGTGGTCTATTAGACTCTTGATCTTGAGAAAAGTTTGTTTGATGGACATAGCTGCACCATTGTTTGGGGCATATATATATTTATAATGGTTATGTCTTGTTGGTGTATGGTTCTCTTGAGCAGTATGTAGTGTCCCTCTTTATCCCTTTTGATTAACTTTGGCTTGAAATCTATTTTATTTGATATGAGTATGGACACTCCTGCTTGTTTCCGAAGTCCATATAAGTGATATGATTTTTCCCAACCTTTCACCTTCAGTCTATGTATGTCTTTTCCTATCAAATGCGTCTCCTGTAGGCAGCATATTATTGGGTCTTGTTTTGTGATCCATTCTACTAGCCTGTGTCTCTTAATTGGTGAGTTTAAGCCATTAACATTTACGGTTATTATTGAGATAATGGTTGTTCTTCCAGCCCTATTTGTTTATTTATGTTATTAAACATGGATTGTTTTCTACATTGATTATTTCCCCCTTTTACTGTACTACCTCCCACTGTTGGTTTTTATTGTTATTTTCCATTTCCTCTTCCTGTAATATTTTGCCGATGATGTTTTGAAGAGATGGTTTTCTAGCTACAATTTATTTTAACTTTTTTTTAACATGGAAGGTTATGATTTTATCTTCCATCATGAAGCTTAATTTCGCTGGATACACAATTCTTGGTTGGAATCCATTTTCTTTCAGTGTTTGAAAAATGTTAATCCAGGATCTTCTAGCTTTCAGAGTCTGTGTTGAAAGATCAGCTGTTATCCTGATTGGTTTACCCCTAAATGTAATCTGCTTTTTTTTCTCTTGTAGCATTTAAAATTCTCTCCTTATTGTGTACGTTGGGCATCTTCATTATAATGTGTCTAGGTGTGGATCTCTTATGATTTTGCACATTCGCCGTCCTGTAGGCTTCTAGGACTTGGGAGTCAGTCTGATTCTTCAAGTCTGGGAAGTTTTCTCGTATTATTTCATTGAATACATTGCTCATTGCTTTGGTTTGGACCTCAATACCTTCCTGTATTCCAATGACTCTTAAGTTTGGTCTCTTTATGTTATCCCGTATTTCTTGGATATTCTGTTCATGGTTTCTTAACAGTCTTGCTGAGCTGTCTATGTTCTTTTCAAGTTGGAATACTTTGTCTTCATTGTCTGATGTTCTATCTTCTAAGTGTTCTACTCTGCTGGTAGTATTCTCAATTGAGTTTTTAAGTTGGTTTATTGCTTTCTGCATTTCTATGATTTCTGTTTGTTATTTTTTACAACCTCTATCTCCCTGTATAGCTGATCTTTTGCTTCTTGGATTTGTTTACGTAATTCATTGTCGAAGTGATTTTTCATTGTCTGATTTTGCTGTCTAATGTCTTCCTTGAGACTCCAGATCATCTGAAGCATGTATATCCTGAGTTCTTTATCTGACATTCCATCTACTGCAGCTATTACCTCTTCTAAAGTTGTGCTGACCTGCATTGCTTGTGGTCCTTTTTTCCTTGTCTTATCATACTGCTCGCTTTTCTTTCTGCTTGGTGAAACTGTTGTGATTTTGAAATTTTCCTCCTATATATTTATATTGCTCTTGTACAGTTGCAAAGTCTCCCTTGCATGGGCACAGGGGGGCTGTGCTGCTCCTCCAATTAGGGTGATCTAACTACCTTGCTGACGGGCTGCTGGGCTTGTTTTCCTGATCGGTTGCAGGTCTGCCTACCATGCAGGTGCGGGAGGCGGCTCTGCTCTGCCCCTCCTCCAATTGGTGTCACGTGTCTACCAGGCCCGTGGACCCCTGGGGTGTTCTGCCGATCAGTCGCAGGTCTGCCTACCTTGTAGGTGCTGGTGGCAGCTCTGCTCTGCCCCTACTCCAATTGGGGTGACGTGACTACCATGCAGGTGTGTTGCTGGGCCTGTTCCGCCAGTTTGTAGCAGGTCTGCCTACCTTGCGGGCACGGGCAACGGATCTGCTCTGCTCCTATTCCAAATGGGGTGAAGTGTCTGCCGCGCCGGCAGGGCGATGGGCCTCTTCTGCCAGTCAGGTGCAGGTGTGCCTACCTTGCGGGTGCGGGTGATGGCTCTGCTCTGCCACTACTCCATTTGGGGGGTCGTGACTACCATGCCGGCAGGTTGTTGGGCCTGTTCTGGGTGCGGGCGAAGGCTCTGCTCTGCCCCTACTAATATTGGGGTGACCTGACTACCATGCCGGTGGGCCACTGGGATTGTACTAGGTGCGGGAGAAGGCTCTGCTCTGCAACTATTCCAATTCAGGTGATTTGACTACCACGCCTGCGGGTCACTGGGCCTGTTCTGGGCAAGGGCGGCGGCTCTGCTCTGCCTCTATTCCAATTGGGGTGACGTGACTACCATGCAGGTGTGTCACTGGGCCTGTTCCGGGCGTGGGCGGCGGCTCTGCTCTGCCCCTCTGGCTTGATGACAAAGTGAGAGAGACCCGGGTGTTTGTGACTCACTTTCTTTACCAGGAGATCAACTGTTTCTGTCACCGCTGGTATCAATGAAGTTATCTCCTCTGCTGCTTTCTGATGACAAAAGATCTCTGCCATGTTGGTATCCCATGCAAAAGGCAGCATTTTGTTCCCTTTGCTGGGTGACTAAAGCAATGGGTGAGTTCTGACCGGCACTCACAAGCCCCGTCTCAATCCTGTTGCACTCCCTATGAAGGCTCGGTTGATATTTACCTCTACAGTATTCAGCAAGACCCGGACCGAGAAGCAGTTTCCGCGGGTTCTTTAGCCCAGGGCCAGATCAGTTCCAGGAGGCGGAATTCGGCCGCTCTGGGCTCGGTGTATGTTCTAATAGAAGCAGGCTCCAAGACGCAGTTTCTGCGGGTTCTTTAGCACTGAGCCTGAGTAATTTGTCTGCAAGACAAAGGTGAATGGCATCCTGAAATTACCGGTTCTATAGCTGAATAAGCTGCGATCAGTCGAAAACAGGGATGGTGACGTCGCCTCTCCAAGATGGTGGCCGCTGGGTTCCTCTGTGGTCTGACTGGTGCGGAGAAACGAGTTGGACTGCATGCTTCCCCGTCTCAAACCCAGAATTCAGCACTGAGCACAGTGATTGCATACCTGGCAGGAGCCCACAGTATCTGCACCGCTGTATATTTGCGTTGCTATCTCGTCGTTTCCCAGCACGCACCACAGACTCTAGCCACGGAGCGATTTCCTGAATAAGCCACATGACCTTCTGTGAGGACAAATCACTCGCGTTTGAGTTCCCGTAGCTGATCCTCGTGAGATGGAAATATGTACACTAGGTTTTGGAGAACCACAATTTTGCTGGAAATTCCTAACAAGATAGGTTTTAGCCATTCTAACTCGTCATTCTCCTGCACAGTGACGCGGTATATGGGGGTGATGCACTCCCTTCGCAGCCATCATATGATCCCCTGAAGTTAGTTTTCAGTACTAGGAAACAAATAAGTATTTCAGGTGGATGAATATTTCTGAGAAAAATCTTTTGAAAAGTTGATTATAAATCCACATACATGAATATGAATGAATTTAGGGAGTGTATAATAAGAAAAATATACTTCATATTTTGAAAAATCTGCAGAGTGAAAAAAAAAATATATATATATGTATATATATACATACACACAGAGACATTAAAAAGTAGCATTATGTATGCCAATCGAAATTCACCATGAAATATATATCATCCACAGATCCAAAAATATTCATTTTAATGAACATGGATTTATGTCGTTCAACTAAGAAGCTCACCCGTATCTTGAATTTTCGGTTTCAACAGCATTTAGTAGGAGTGATCTCTTCTCACAATTTGTATCTGCCAAGCCAGCCACCTCACAAAATGTACGAGTTATACCAGGTAGAATTCGATATGTGCATATAAAAATACATGTGATGAATAGGCTACAGAGAAAGGGAGACAGTTATTCACATATTTGTTAACTTTTAAAACACATGGAGGACTATTTCAATTAAAATTCGCGAGATTTATAACACCTACCATTTATCATACGAAAGGCAAGTCCAACTATACACCATGCCTCCTGTGAACCTCTTGTATTTCTATTCTGTTTGGGTTATTATTCTCCATAATATTAGGATTAGAAGTCAAAGTCTATTAGGGTATGTGTTAGTGTCAGGGATTCAGTATTTCGAATGGAAAATTTGAAAATGTATCCAATGTATATGCAAATATGTGCTACACAAAAAACTTCCCACTCTCATTCATAACAATGCCTTGACATTACCTTCGCGCCACATAAGACACAATTAGAGGAGAGGAGTTAGAAAATCTGTGAATACATATGTGGAATGGAAAATACTCAGGAGTTCACAAATTTGGAGGTGGTAGAGGAGTTTCCAAAAGTAAGGGACAGGGTAAACACTCCACAAACATGAAGTTCTGCCAGCCTGACATCTGGAGAAACTGCCTCTAAGGTTGGGCAATGAAATATATGCTGTTGTCAGGAGTATTAGCTTCATTTGGAGTGAGACCATCAAAGCTGGGTCTTCATCTATGTGACATGAATGACATTGTTTCTTATTTTCCAATGAACATGAGGCATCAGTGCTGAATTTTCTATTTGTATGTAACTTGTGGCCACTGGGGTCTAAGTGTCTCCCCGTGTGGACTGTAAATCCATTTGGTCATCCTCCACTATTCGTGGTGTTTCTTGCTGCTGCACTGGGAGTTTGGAATTTGCTTCATAAAATACAAGGAGTTCAATAGGGACACAGTGCTGAAGTGAGTTCTGTCAATTGTGGTGGGTTGGGTTCTGCAGGAGAATGCACCAACCAGGCTTCTATCCCACATTGCTTGCCCCATTGACCATAGCAACCTGATTCTGAACATTGCCCTGAAACCTCTCCATATAACAATATGCTTTTACATATAAGAGTCTACTGGCTTCAAAATGTCAGTCACAATCCATTTGCAAGCCAATGGCAGATCCACATGGCCCAACACAGATGTTTTATCACACACCTGCCAACCACTGCTCTAGGACAACTACTCAACAGGATCCAACTTACTGGCATCTCAGTTGTACACCATTTTCATAAAACCAAGTCAATCAAGGCACTGTCTTACATACTCATGATCAGCAACAGGACATCCAAATGTTCTCCAGTGCCACCCAGTCATGGGAATTACAAAAATTTTTATGGTATTTATCTAGCCAATTTTCAAGGAAGAAGTTGGAGGCACTGTGGGTTTCAATTTATTCAGGAACCATTAAATGGTGAGTAAGTTCATTTCAATGAAAACTCTGGAGAATTCTCACAGGCAAGGCTTCCCAAAGAGTGGCCAAAATGTCAGATTAAGCCAGGCCCATTGAGGTCTACAATGTGAGGTCCATGTGTGTTTTGACTCTCAAAAATGGCTGCCAAGTCTTTAAGAATAAAATCATGTGATATCCTGGCTGAGATTCCCTGTGATCTGTGGAAAGTCAACTTGGGCCTAGATGTCTTTCCAAGGGCAACTCTCATGCATGGCCATCTAAAATCCCAACACAATTCATGGCAATACTTCTCTGAGATCAGTACCACAACTCAGTCTCTAAGGGGAATCACACCAGGGTGCAAGCCCACGTGGACCCAGTCATCTCTTCAAACCACCATTCAAATGTCCACAATTAAAACCCAAACACTCCCACATGGCCCAAATCTTCTTCCATATATACACTCATCATAACCTGTGGCTGGAGGTTTCCATGAGGGGAGCAGCCCACGTCAGTGTCCAAAATAAGCTTCCTGCACCTCATTTGCCTAAAGTCAGGGTGGCATGGACACCCTTCCTGTAAACCAGGAGTGATCAAATAGGCCTTCCTTTAATACTGCTTAGCTTCTCCAACTTGAGGCCTACTGACTTTGAGGTTTAGATTCTTTAAGTGAATTGGAGTCATGAGAAAAACAAGCACCTATGGGCTAGCCTCTGCTGGGTTTTGAAGAACTCATTTGACACAAAGGATCCCTGTTCTCACTTGATGGATGTCAGGAACCTACCAGAGGAAGGCAAGAGAGTTAATCAACAATATCTGATCTTTTTGCCATTTTGGTTTTCGATGCATGCATGGGATGTATCTTTAGATCCATCAGGTGCTGAGAATCTAAGCCTCAGCCTCACACAGGGCCAAGAGACTGATTCAGACATATCCCTTTTCAAAGCAATTAAGCATGGATCCACACGTGATGCCCATTCATTTGCATTTGAAAACTGTTTTCTTCAGGCTTC
This sequence comes from Callospermophilus lateralis, assembly GCF_048772815.1. NCBI lineage: Eukaryota > Metazoa > Chordata > Mammalia > Rodentia > Sciuridae > Callospermophilus > Callospermophilus lateralis. The sequence goes on from NW_027516466.1 coordinate 549,814, forward strand.
ACAAAGTGGTGGCTTGAGGCAAAGTTCTTCCTGACATTCAGTGCAACAGAACAATAGGTAATCAAAAGGACCAAAGCAGGGTTTCTCCACTGAGACTTTCCTGGTCAACTGATATCTGAGATTTCTGAGATGCTAGCCATTCCCTTCAACTATCTAGTACATGGCCATGTCACAGATATTGGAGGTGGTACATATCTTGGACACAAAACCATGATACTATTCTGGAGTGTTGCCAGAATTGAAGGAGAAAACAGGAAATTATGAAGGTAGTAGGTGTTGCCCATCCATAAGGCAAGCCTGATTCCACTCATATATTGGGCACAATGAATGCTGGCAAGCTTTCTAGTAGACAGGAAACATCCATTGATGCCTTCTCTCTTCTAATGTGTACAATCATGAACACAGTGGGATACACAGACACTCGCCTTGTCAAAGGACTTACTAAAAGTAGTCCACTCCAAACCAAACAAACTGCCTTTCCCACCTATTCTGAGAACTTGAGCAAAACCACAAAATCACACCCACACCCACAAATGCACCTCCTTCCCCCAAGTAGGTCTGTGACTCTCCGGAGTGTCCTCTGACTGGTGGGCCATACTATGTTTCCCCAAAATGACCTCTCCTGTCTCAGTTCTGGTCTGCTTGGCCAACTCTGTGAAGTTGTCAAGAGCCAGTGGTGAGACACTACCTGCTTTCTGAGGAAAAGCCCCTCTTCAAAGGTTTCCTGGCATTTGGCCATCCTCACATCTGAAGGTTCAAAGAAAGACTGACTCTGTCCTTGGTAAATCCAAACATATGAGACCACTGGGACTGGGACAGGGACTGTGTCTGGGTTCCTGGCTTCCTGGATCCCAAGTTCAGAGAGTTTCATCACCAAGGAAGTGAGGTGAGGTCACTTCCTTCAGGATCTGAATTACATCACTGCCTTGGCAACCACTTTGCCCTAACAGTTGCTTCCAAAAGTCCCATTAGGTGGAGGCTGCCCCTGTTTTCCTGTAACACTTTCACAAGTTAGAATGTTATATCAATCATAAGCACCCCGGAACAGCTCTCCACACAGAACTGGTTTGGTCCATCTTGTATACATTAAGAAGAGAGAGTGATTCAGACACAACCCTTCAACCCGACCAGGATGACTGCCATGGAAGATGACTTTTGCTTTCTGAGGTATTTCATAGCTGCCTTCATCTTCACCAGGGATAATTTCTGCATGAACATTTGAGGTTCTCAGCAGGTGAAGATACCCTACATTCCTGTATTTTAAAACCAACTCTGTCCCTGCTCTTCGGAAAAGTTAGTGTATGGTTAGGGTTCATTATATGTTTGATTTGGGTTAGGAATCATTCTGCAGGATGAATAAAGGGATTGGGTACCTGCGATATTTATAAGAATATATAAGTGAAATATATGTATGAAAACGGAAATCTAAGAAAGATTTGAAGCCCAGAAGGGCATTGGGCCCTTGATTGGGATACATAGTGTTGAATTACGTTCTGTACAATTGTCTCAGTTAAATCGATATACAATGGCATAGGACCTTGTACCTTGGATGATTGAATGTAGAAGAGAACATCCAGTTAAAAAGGGATAGTCGGTAGGATTAGAAAGATAGTCGGTAGGTTTAGGAAGAAGAGTGAGAATATGATTTGGAATAAAAAGCTTCTTTAGCAATAGGGTTTCGTTTAGAGAGTGAATGTAAATGTCAGTACATGTGAAGAGTCTTTCACAATGATGAACTGGGGAAATTATGTAAAAAAGCAGGTATCAATAGAGACATAACGAAATCAGGCAAAGTATAAATGAGTGATAGGATTAGACATTTTCAACGGGTTGAGTTTGAATATATAATCATAGGAAAAAACAAATATGTTGTCACCAATGGGATTGACATTTGAGAGCATTAGGCAACCTGGACACGGATGTTATTACTTATCCATGTTCACTTTCCTTTTAGGCTTTGGTACAATCATAAGTGTGACCTTTACATTTTTTTTTTGTTCAGAATATTTCGGTGGTAAAATGTATATGTAGATCAGGTAACATGAGTATTTCTTTCACCATGTCTGGGAGCAATATTTTGAAGACATATACATTAGTATTAGAGGTACAAAGAGGTGTACCCTGTGTCTATGAATATAGAGATAATGCATGAATAGACGATAATATGAATAAATAATGTATCTGGTTCCACTTTAAATAATGGATTGAATTGAAATCTGAAAATATATAAGAAATCTTATATTGATATATAATCATTCATTTCAACCAGTTATATATCTAATGGTAATATTAGGATTATGGTTTATCATGAAGGGTGTTTGAGTTTTGCTTTATAAGTGATGATGTTAAACGAAAATAATGTGTTTGGAAAGAAGTCTCATGAAAATACCAGTCAAGAAACATAGAAGAATCATGTGTTCTGAATCAGAAAGTGATTGATCGTGAAACAAATGCCTATAAATTTTCTAACTTTTGAATGAAATATATATCCTATGATGTGCATAAACTGAAGACATCGTAACGTACAAGTGTTGAATAAAAATGAAAATCAAAATACACATCATGTCCCCTAAGAATTTACTTGCATTGATGTTAAACTAGCTCAGTAACTGTAGAAATATTAGGTTTTGTTTGCACCTTTCACTGAATTTAGTTTTCAGTACTAGAAAACAAATATGTATTTCAGGTGGATGATTATTTCTGAGAATAATCTTGTGGAAAGTTGATTATAAATACACATATATGAATATGAATGAATTTAGGGAGTGTATAATAAGACACATATATTTCATATTTTAAAAAATCTGGAGAGTGTATATATATATATATATATATATACACTCTCATACATACACACTCACATGCACAGATATAAAAAAGTAGCAATACAGGAGATCCATCATGAAGGCAGGCATGGAAAAATCAAGTCTCTGACCTCTTCAGCTGCGCGGGCATCGGGAGTCGTAAACTGTCTAAATGCTGTTTGCTCAGAATCACTAGGCAATGTTGACCTAATGTGGATCTGGTGCGAACATTCTGGGCCCCTCAGAACACACACCGAGCCTGGATCGGCTGCATTCAACCTCCGGTTTGCCTGGTTCTCGTGACTCAGCACTAAGATCCCTCTGAAATAACTGTTCGGCCCTTCTGAACTTTCAGAGGTAAAAGCCAACCAAGCCTTCAAAGGCAGTGGCCACAGGATTGAAACGGCGCTTGGGAGAGACAGTCAGGAATCACACGTTGCGTTGGTTACCTTGCAAAGGGAACAAACGGTCACCATTTGCATGGGATACCACCATAGCATAGAAATGATGTCACGGGCAGAGGAGATAACTTCATTGAAACCAGCGTGACAGGTGTGTAATCCCCTAGCCATCTCTCTCAACACAGCGGGGAAACCTTAAGGGCCCCTCCCAGTTCTGCCGTAAGGGCCTCTCCCAGCTCTCCCGTGAGCGCGATAGCCAGACCTAGGGAATCAGGATTGGCTCGGGACTAGTGGCGTGGAATTCCGGGCTCCTGATCCCACAAGTGCTGACAATTGAGGTCTCTTACACCACGTACCGGTGGCGTGGCTCCCAGAGGGCAAGAAAATTCGCTGGGGGTCCTCAGCCCCAAGCTCTACAAACTTAGGGTCTGAGGGAGGCAAACAGGGAGAGTGTGCACAGGCGTTCATGAAAACAGGGCTGCCAGGAGTAGAGTTCTGGCTTGTAACCACTATTGTGGTGAGCGTCACAGGTGATCAGGGCATGGCTTGAGGAAGCACAAGAGAAGGCCCTAGGCACTCAGGATTGGAGATCCGCCAAGTCTGGGAGGAAGAGCTGCTGCACAGTGATTGGTTCCCACTTATTCAGAGGAGAAGCTTGGCCCAGTGCACACAGCTCCACCTACTGAAAGAGAAGTTAATTGAACTCTATGACTGCATGTATTATTATTATTTTTTTAATTTATATTTTTTATATTTCTTTCATTTTCATTTTTGTTGTTGTTGTTTTTTAACTTTTTTAATGTTTTTATTTTTTTATTTTTTATTTTATCATTATTATTATTAATATTATTTTAAATTTTAATTTTCATTTTTTAATTATAATTATTATTTAAATTTTTTTTTCTTTCTTTATTTTCTTTTTTTTTCTTCTGTCTTTTCATTTCTTTTCAATTTTCTTATTCTCCCTTCGTTGAATTCTACCTGTCTACTCTCATTCTTTTAGTGACTTCTTCCCTTCCCTTCTAATATCTTTCCTCCCAAGCATCAAATAAATTTATAAGAGTAAGCAGTAACTCAGCAGTCAAACAAAACAAGAAGTAACATGAGCAGCATAAAAAAGCAAGGAAGAAAAGGAGTACAAACAATGATGGACAGCCTAAATATTCAGAAGGACCTAGAGTCATCAGAAAAATGGTCATATAAAGAACTCAAGAAATACCTTAGACAGATGGAATGGAACCTTAAAGAGGATACGAGACATCAAAACCAAACAGTGAAAGAACACATTGAAAATGAATTACATAAACAGATATAAAAAGAAATTAAGCATCTTAATTAGGAGATAGAGATTATAAAAAAAAATCAAACAATAATTCTAGAAATGAAGGAAATGATAAACCAAATTAAAAACTCAATTGAGAGTATCACTAACAGAGTGGAGCAAGTAGAAGACAGAATGTCAGATAATGAAGACAAAATATATCATCTTGAAAAAAGTCTAGCCAACAAAGAAATGCTGGTAAAAAGTCATGAGAAAAACATCCAAGAGATATGGGATAACATAAGAAAAAAAAAAAAAAACTAATGAGTCATCTGGATAGAGGAAGGTACAGAGATTCAAACCAAGGGAATGAGTAACCTGCTGTATGAAATAATTACAGAAAACTTTCCAGAAATAAAAATGGAAACGGATAAAAAAAATTGTAGATGCTTACAGGACACCGAGCACACAAAATCACAGTAGACCAATGCCAAGACACATTGTTATGAAGATATCCAATATACAGAACAAAGAGAAAATATTAAAAGCTACAAGAGAAAGGAGGCAGATTACAATCAGGGGTAAACCAAAAATGTTAACAAGAGATTTTTCATCACAGACGCTGAAAGTGAGAAGATCCTGGAACAACGTATTTCAAACACTTAAAAACAATGGATGCCAACCAAGAAATCTGTATTCAGCAAAATTAAGCTTCAGGTAAGACAACGAAATAAAAACGTTTCGTGATAAACAAAAGCTAAAAAAACTTGCAGCCAGAAAACCAGCATTGCAAAGCATCTTAAGGAAAACACTACACGAGGAAAAAATGAATATCAACAAAGAAAACCATCAGTGGGAAGTGCCTCATTAATGACAGAGGGCGGGGGAAAAGTTAATCATGGATAAACAAACTAAATTTAAAAAAAAAGATAAATAATCAAAGACGGGTGGCAATACAAACCATATATCAATACTAACTCTAAACTTTAATGGCTTAAACTCGCCAATAAAGTGACATAGGCTTGTAACGTGGATTAAAAAAAAACAAATCCAACAATATGTTGCTTCCAGGAGACACATCTGAATGGAAAAGACATACACAGGCTGAAGGTGAAAGGTTGGGAAAATTTATACCATGCACACGGTCCTTGTAAGCAAGCAGGGGTGGCCATCCTCATATGGAATAAAATCGACTTCAAGACTAATTTAATCAAAAGGGATAAGGAAGGAAATTATATACTGTTGAAAGGAACCATTCACCAACAAGACATAACAATTATCAATATTTACGCAGCAAATAATGGTGCTGCAACATTTATAAAACAAATTCTCCTCAAGTTCAAGAATCAAATAGACCACAACACAATAATTATGGGAGACTTCAACTCACCTCTCTCACCATTGGACAGATCCTCCAAACAAAAGTTGAATAAAGAAAATATAGAATTCAATATCACAATCAATACCCTAGACTTAACTGACATATATAGAATATATCAACCATCATCAAGTGGATATACTTTTTTCTCACCAGCACATGGATCCTTCTCAAAAATAGACCATATATTATGCCATAGGGCAACACTCAGTAAATATAAAGGGGTGGAGATAATACCATGAATTTTTTTCTGATCACAATGGAATGAAACTGGAAACCAATGGTAAAAGAAGGAAGGAAAAATCCTACATCACATGGAAAATGAACAATATGTTACTGAATGATCAATGGGTTACAGAAGACATAAAGGAGGAAATCAAAAAATTCTTAGAGATAAATGAAAATACAGACACAACATATCAGATTCAATGGGACACAATGAAACAAGATTCAAGAGGCAAATTCATCGCCTGGAGGTCATTCCTCAAAAAAAGAAAAAAACAAAAACAACAAATAAATGAGCTCTCACTTAATCTCAAAGCCCTAGAAAAGGAAGAGCAAAACAACAGCAAATGTAGCAGAAGGCAAGAAATTATTAAAATCAGAGCGTAAATCACGAAATTGAAACAAAAGAAACTATTAAAAAATTAACAAAACTAATAGTTGGTTCTTCGAAAAAATAAATAAGATGGACAGACCCTTAGCCATGCTAACGAGGAGAAGAAGAGAGAGAACTCAAATTACTAACATACGGGATGAAAAAGGCAATATCACAACAGATGCTACATAAATACAGAAGACAATTAGAAATTATTTTGAAAACCTATATTCCAATAAAATAGAAAATAGTGAAGACATCGATACATTTGTTAAGTCATATGATTTGCCTAGACTGAGTCAGGAGGATACACACAATTTGAAAAGACCAATATAAATCGATGAAATAGAAGAGGCAATCAAACTACTACCAACCAAGGAAAAGCCCAGGATCGGATGGGTATACAGCGGAGTTTTACAAAACCTTTAAAGAAGAATTAATACCAATACTTTTCAAGTTATTCAGAAAATAGAAAAACAGGGAGCTCTGCCAAATTCATTCTATGAGGCCAACATCACCCTGATTCTGAAACCAGACTAAGACACCTCAATGAAAGAAAACAACAGACCAATATCTCTGATGAACCTAGATGCAAAAATTTTCATTAAAATTCTGGTGATTTGGATACAAAGGCACATCAAAAAAATTGTGCACCATGATCAACTAGGATTCATCCCTGGGATGCAAGGAGGGTTCAATATATGGAAATCAATAAATGTTATTCACAACATCAATAGACTTAAAAATAAGAACCATAAGATGATCTTGATAGATGCAGAAAAACCATTAGAAAAAGTAAGCATTCCTTTATGTTCAAAACTTTAGAAAAACTAGGGATAAAAGGAACATACCTCGACATTGTAAAAGCTATCTATGTTAAGCCTCAGGCTAGCATCATTCTGAATGGAGAAAAATTGAAGGCATTCTTTCTAAAATCTGGAACAAGACAGGGATGTCCTCTATCACCACTTCTATTCAATATAGTTCTCGAAAAACTGGCCAGAGCAATTAGAAAGATGAAAGACATTAAAGACATAAAAATAGGAAAAAAAGAACTTAAATTATCACTATTTGAAGATGACATGATTCTATATATAGAAGACCCAAAAGGGTCTACAGAAAAAAACTACTAGAACTAATAAATGAATTCAGCAATGTGGCAGGAAATGAAATCAACATGCATAAATCAAAGGCATTTCTGTATATCAGCGACAAAACTTCTGAAATGAAAATGAGGAAAAACACTGCATTCACAATATCCTCATAAAAAATTAAATACTTGGGAATCAACCTAACAAAAGAGGTGAAAGATTTATACAATGCAAACTACAGAACCCTAAAAAGAGAAGTAGAATAAGATCTTAGAAGATGGAAAAATATACCCTGTTCATGGATAGGCAGAACTAACATCATCAAAATGGCGATATTACTAAAAAGTTGTCTATAGGTTTAATGAAATGCCAATCTAAATCCCAAATGAATTTTTTGTAGAAATAGATAAACCAATCATGAAATTCATATGGAAAAATAAACGACCCAGAATAGCAAAAGCAATTCTAAGCAGGAAGTGTGAATCAGGCGGTATAGCGATACCAGATTTCAAACTATATTACAGAGCAATAATAACAAAAACAGCATGGTACTGGTACCAAAACAGGCGGGTGGACCAATGGTACAGAATGGAGGACACAGAGACTAATACAAAAAGCTACAACTATCTTATATTTGATAAAGGAACTAAAAGCATGCAATGGAGGAAGGATAGCATCTTCAACCAATCGTGTTGGGAAAACTGAAAATCCATATGCAACAAAATGAAACTGAATCCCTTTCTCTCGCCATGCACAAAAGTTAACTCAAAGTGGATCAAGGAGCTAGATTCAAATCAGAGACTCTGCATCTGATAGAAGAAAAAGTTGGTTCCGATCTACATATTGTATGGTCAGGCTCCAAATTCCTTAATAGGACACCCATAGCACAAGAGTTAATAACAAGAATCAACAAATGGGAGTTACTTAAACTGAAAATTTTTTTCTCAGAAAGAGAAACAATAAGAGAGGTAAATATGGAGCCTAGATCATGGGAACAAATTTTTACTCCTCACCCTTCAGATGGAGCCCTAATATCTAGAGTATACAAAGTATACAAAGAACTCAAATAATTAGACAATAAGATAACAAATAACCTAATGGGCCAAGGACCTGAACAGACACTTCTCAGAGGAGGACATAGAATCAATCAACAAGTACATGAAAAAATGCTCTCCATTTCTTGCAGTCAGAGAAATGCAAATCAAAACCACCCTAAAATACCATCTCAATCCAGTGAGCTTGGCAGCCATTATGAAGTCAAACAACAACAAGTGCTGGCGACGATGTGGGGAAAAGGGTACTCTTGTACATTGCTGATGGGACTGAAACTGGTGCAGCCAATTTGGAAAGCAGTATGGAGATTCCTGGGAAGGCCGGGAATGGAAGCACCATTTGACCCAGCTATTGCCCTTCTCGCACTATTCCCTGAAGACCTTAAAAGAGCGTACTACAGGGATACTGCCAATCGATGTTCATAGCAGCACAATTCACAATTGCTACACTGTGGAACCAACCCAGATTCCCTTCAATAGATGAATGGATAAAAATAAAAATGTTTTTGTTTATATACTATGGAGGATTACACAGCACTAAAAAATGACAAAATAATGGAATTTGCAGGGAAATGCATGGCACTAGAGCAGATTATGCTTAGTGAAGCTAGCCAATCCCAAAAAAACAAATACCAAATGACTTCTTTGATATAATGAGAGCAACTAAGAACAGAGTAGAGAGGAAGAGCATGAAGAAAAGATTAACATTAAGCAGAGACATGAGGTGGGAGGGAAAGGTAGAGAAAAGAGAAATTGCATGGTAATGGAGGGAGACCCTTATTGTTACAAAAAAAATACATATAAGAGGTTGTGAGTGTAATGGAAAAATAAACAATAAGTGAAATGAATTACAGTATGTAGGGTAGAGAGAGAAGATGGGAAGAGAGCGGAGGGGGGATAGTAGGGCATAGGAAAGGTAGCAGAATACAACAGTAACTAATAAGACATTATGTAAAAATATGGATGTGTAACTGATGTGATTCTGCATTCTATATTTGGAGTAAAAATGGGAGTTCATAACCCACTTGAATCTAATGTATGAAATATGATATGTCAAGAGCTTTGTAATGTTTTGAGCAACCAATAAAAGAAAAAAAAAGTAGCAATATATATGCCAATCGAAAATCTTCATCAAATATATATAATCCAAAGATCAAAACATATTCATTTTACTGAACATGGATTTATGTATAATGTTATTCAACTAGGAAGCTCACCCGTAGGTTGAATTTTAAGTTCCAACAGTGTTTAGGAGGAGTGATCTCTTCTCACAATTTGCATCTGCCAATTCAGCCACCTCACATGTGTGTACAAGTGATATCAGGTAGGATTCTATATGTGCATATAAAAATACATGTGCTGAATAGGCTACAGAGAAAGGGAGACAGGGATTCACATATTTGTTAATTTTAAAAACACATCTAGAACTATTTCAACAGAAAATTGACTAGATTTAAAACTCCTACATTATATAATGCAAAAAGCAATTCCAACTATACACCATGCCTCCTCTGAACTGCTTGTATTTCTATTCTTTTTGGGTTATTTTTCACCATCATTTTAGGATTATTAGTCAGAGACTAGTAGGGTACAGGTTAGTGTCAGGGATTAAGTATTTCAAATGGAAAATTGGAAAATGAATCCAATGTGTATGTAAATATGTGCTACACAAAAATCTTCCCACTCACATCCAGAACAATGCCTTGACATTACCTTCGCCCCAAGTAAGACACAATTAGAGTTGAAAAGTGTAAAAATCTAGGAATACATATATGGAATGGAATATGCTCGGGAGTTCACAACTTTGGAGGTGGTAGAGGAGTTTCCAAAAGTAAAGGACAGGGTAAACACTCCACAAACAAGGAGCTCTGCTGGCCTAAGAATTCTTGGGAAATGGCCTCTGAGGTTGGGATCCTGAAATATATGTTGCTGTCATGAGCTTTAGCTTCCTTCGTAGTGAGACCATCAAAGCTGGGTCTGCATCTATGTGACCGGGAAGAAATGGTTTCTTATATTCCAATGAACATGAGGCAGCAGTGCTCAATTCTCTCTTTGTAGGTAAACTGTGGCCACTGGATTCTAAGTGTCTCCCAGTGGGGACTGTGAAGACATTTGGTCATCCTCCACTTTTCATGGTGTTTTTTGCTGCTGCACTGGGAATTTGGTATTTGCTTCACAAAATATAAGAAGTTCATTTGGGATACAGTGCTGGAGAGAGTTCTGTCACTTGTGGTGGGTCAGGGTCTGCAGGAGAATGCACCAACCAGGCTTCTATCCCACAGAGCTTGCCCCAATAACAATAGTAAACTTATTCTGAACATTGCCCTTAAAACTCTCCATATAACAGGATGCCTTTACATATAAGGTTCTCATGTCTGCACTATATCAGTCACAAGCCATTTGGAAGCCAATGGCAGATCCACATATCCCCTCCATGATGTTTTTTCACACACCTTCCCACCACTGCTCTAGGCCCACTACTCAGCAGGCTCCAAATTACTGGCATCTCGTGTTCTACATCATTTTCATGAAACCCAGTCAAACAAGGCACTGTCTGGTATACACATGATAAGCAACAGGACATCAAATTTTCTGCAGTTCCACCTGGTCATGGGAATTTAAAAAATTTCATGGTATTTATTTAGCAATTTTTCAAAAATGAAGTTAGAGGCACTGTGGGTCTCAATTCATTCAGGAACCATTAAGTGTTGAGAAAGTTCATTTCAATGAAAGCTCTGGAGAACTCTCAAAGTCAAGGCTTCTCAAAGAGTTAAAAAATGGTCACATAAAGCCAGGCCAATTGACGTCTACAATGTGAGGTCCATGTATGTTTTGACTCTCATCTATGGCTGCCAAGTCTTTCAGAATAAAATCATGTGATATCCTGGCTGAGATTCCCAGGCCTCTGTGGAAAGCCACCCTGGGCATAGATCTCAGTTTCCAAGAGTGAGTCTTATGTGTGTCCTCCTAAAATCCCAACACAATTCATGGCAATACTTCTCTGAGGTCAATTCCAGAATGCAGTCTCTAAGGGGAATCACACCAGAGTTCAAGCCCAGGTGGACCCAGTCATCCCTTCCAACCGCCACAAAAATTACCACAATTAAAATCAAAACACTCCCACAGGGCCATCATCTTCTTCCATGTAGACACTCATCATAACCTCTAGCTGGAGGTTTCTATGAGCCCAAGGTAGTGTCCAAAATAAGCTCACTTGCCCCTTATTTGCCTAAAATCATGGTGGCCTGGACACTCTTCCTGTGAACCAGGAGTGATCAAATATTCCTGCTGTTAAAGTGTTCCACTTCTCCAATTTCGGCCTACTGGCTGTAGGGTATAGATTCTTTATGTGATTTGGAGTCATGAGAAAATCCAAGCACATATGGGCTAGCCTCTTCAGGGATTTCAAAACTCATTTGACCCAAAGGATCCCTATTCTCACTTGATGGAGTTCAGGAACCTAAAACAAGAAGGCAAAAATATTCATCCACAATGACTGCTCTTTTGGACATTTTAGTTTTGGAAGAACATGGGATCTTTCTTTAGATCCATCAGGTGCTGAGAATCTAAGCCACAACCTCATACAAGGACAAGAGGCTGATTCAGACACATCCCATTCCAAAGCAATTAAGCAAAGAGCCACAGGTGGGGTCCATTCATTTCCATATGAAAACAGTGTTTTTCAGGCTACACAAAGGGGTGGCCTGAGGCAAAGACCTTTCTGACATTTAGGGTAATAGAAATAGAATTAAGCAAATGGCCCAAAGAAGGGTTTCTCAACTGAGACTTTACTGCACACACTGATATCTGAGTTTTCTGAGATGATCTCATTCCCTTCAGCTATCCAGAACATGGCCATGTCACAGAGCCTTGTGGTGTTACATATCTGGGAAACGAAACCATGAGTCTATTCTGGAGAGTGGCCAGAATTCACGTAGAAAACAGGAACTTTAGAAGATAGTAGATGTTGCCCATCCATAAGGCAAGCTGCAGTGCATTGATCAATTGCGCAGTATGAATTGCGGAAGCTTTCAACTAGAGACAACATATCCATTGGTGCATTCTCTTTTCTAATGTCTACAACCATGGATACAGTGGGATACACAGACATAGAAACACTCACAATGTAAAACGACTTACTAGAAACAGTCCACTCCAAACCAAACAAACCACCTTTCCTACCTATTCTCAGAACATGAGAAAAAACCACAAACTCACACCTACAACGGCAAAGGCACTTCCTTCCCCCAAATAGGTCTGTGACTATCCAGAGTGTCTTCTGACTGGTGGGCCATATTATGTTCCCCCAAAATGGCTTGTCCTGTTTCACATCTGGTCTCAATGTCCAACTCCGTGAAGTTGTAAGGAGCCAGCGGTGAGCCACTGCCTGCTTTCTCAGGAAAGGCCCCTCTTCAGAGCTCTGCTGGCATTTGGCCATCCTCACATCAGCAGGTACCAAGAAAGACTGACTATGTCTTTGGGAAAAGCAAACAAGTTAGCCCACTGGGTCTGGAGTGGGACTGGCTCTGGGTGCCTGGCTTCCTGGATCCCAAGTTCAGAGAATTCCATCACCAAGAAAGTGAAGTGAGGTCACTTCTTTCAGGAACTTAATATGGTCACTGCCTTGGTAACCACTTTGTCCTAACAGTTGCTTCCAAGGTTCCCATGAGATAGATGCTGCCCCAACATCCTGTGACACATTCAGAAGTTAGAATGGTATATCAACAATAGGCACCCTGGAACAGCTCTCCACAGTGGCCTGGTTTGGTCCATCTTCTCTACATTAAGAAGAGAGAGGCTGATTCAGACACATCAATTCATTCTGACCAGGTTGTTTGCATGGAAGATGACTATTGCTCTCTCAGGTCCTACATAGCTGCCTACATCTTCTCCAAGGATCATTTCTTCATGGATCTTTGAGGTTCTAAGCAGGTGGAAGATCTTCTACATTTCTATATTGTAAGACCCACTCTGTCGCTGCTCTTAAGTTAGTTATATTGAGGGAACAGTGTATGGTTAGGGTTAATAACATGTTCGATTTGGGTTACGAATCATTCTGCGGGATGAATAATGGTATTGGCAACCTGCGATATTTACAAGAGTATACATGTGAAATATAAGTATGAAAGCAGAAATCTAGGTAAGATTTGAAGCCCAGAAGGGCATTGGGGACTTGAGTGGCATACTTAACTTTGAGTTATGTGCTGCACAGATGTCTCAGATAAATCAATATACACTGGCATCGGACCTTGTACCTTGGATGATTGAATGTTGAAGAGAGCATCCAGTCAAAAAACGATAGTCGGTAGGATTAGGAAGGTAGTTGGTAGATTTAGAAAGAAGAGTGAGCATAGGATTTGGACCAAAAGTTCTTCAGCAATAGGGTTTCGGGTAGAGAGTGTATGTAAATGTCAGCACATGTGAAGAGTCAGTCACAATGATGAACTGGGGAAAACATATAGGAAAGCAGATATCAATAGAGACATTAGGAAATCAAGCAAAGTATAAAGTGTGTGATAGGGTTAGACATTTTCAACAGGTTTGAAGTTGAATATATAATCTTAGGAAGAAACAAATATGTAGTCACCAATAGGATTGATATTTGAGAGCATTAGGCAACCTGGACATGGATGATTTTAGTAATGGATGCTATCTTTCCATTTAGGCTTTGGTACAATTGTAAGTGTGACCTTTGCTTTTTGTGTCCGGAATATTTCTGTGATAAAATGTGTATGTAGATCAGGTGACATGAGTATTTCTTCCACCATTTCTGAGAGCAATATTTTGAAGATTTATAAATTAGTATGGGGGTGCAAATAGGTGTACCCTGTTTCTATTAATATAGACATAATGCATGAATAGACAATACTGTGAATAAATAATATAACTGGATCCACTTTAAATAATGGATTGAATGGATATCTGAAAATATATAAGAAATGTTATATTGATATACAATCATTAATTCCAACCAGTTATATATCTAATGATTATCTTATGGTTATGGTTAATCATGAAGGGTGTGTGAGTTTTTCTTCAAAATTGATTATGGAAATCGAAAACAATATATTTGGAAAAAAAGTCTCATGAATAGACCAGTCAAGAAACATAGAGAAATACATGTGTTCTGGAGCAGGAAGTGACTGAAAGTGAAACAAATGCCTATAAATTTGCTAACTAGTGAATGAAATATATATCCTAAGATGTGCATAAACTGAAGAAATAGTAATGTACCAGTGTGGAATAAAAATTAAGGTCAAAATACACATCGTGTCCCATAGGAACCAACATGCATTGATGTTCAACTGGGTCAGTTAATGTAGACATATTAGAATTTGTATGCACCTTTCACTGAAGTTAGTTCTCAGTACTAGGAAACTAATATGTATTTCAGGTGTTTGAGTATTTCTAAGAATAATCTTGTGAAAAGTTGATTATTAATCCACATACATGAATATGAATGAATTTAGGGAGTGTATATAAGACACATAATTTTCATATTTTTAAAAATCTGGAGAGTATACACACACACACACACACACAAACACAGAAATTAAAAATAGCAATATATATGCCAATCGAAATTCATCATGAAATATATATCATAAAGATGCAAAAACATTCATTTTACTGAACATGGGTTTATGTATAATGTTGTTCCACTGGGAAGCTCACCCATAGGTTGAATTTTCAGTTCTAACAGCGTTTAGGACGAGTGATCACTTCTCACAATTTGTATCTGCCAAGTCATGTAACTCAAAAGAATGTAAGTGTGATACCGTGTAGGATTCTATTTGTGCATATAAAAATACATGTGCTTAATAGGCTCCAGAAAATGGGAGACAGTAATTCACATATTTGTTAACTTTCAAAACACATGGAGAACTATTTCAATTAAAAATTGACTAGATTCTTAATACCTACCCTTTATCATGCAAAAGGCAAGTCCAACCCTGAACTTCATGTATTTACGTACTGTTTGGGTTATTTTTCTCCATCATATTAGAATTAGTAGTCAGAGTTTATTAGAATATGGGTTAGTGTCAGGGATTCAGAATTTCGAATGGAAAAATAGGAAAATTAATCCAATGTGTATGCAAATATGTGCTAAAACAAATCTTCTGACTCTCATCCAGAACAATGCCTTGAAATTATCTTCGCCCCAAGTAAGACACAATTAGAGAAGAAAAGTTGCAAAATCTGTGATTACATTTCTGGAATGGAAAATGTTCAGGAGTGCACAAACTTGGAGGTGGTATAGGAGTTTCCAAAAGTAAGAACAGGGTACACACTCCACAAACATGGAGCTCTGCATGCCTAAAACTTTTAGAGAAACTGCCACTGAGGTTGGGCAATGATATATAGGTTTTTGTCAGGAGTTAAGCTTCCTTTGTAGTGATACCCTCAAAGCTGGGTCTGCATCTATGTGACCTGGAGTACAAAGTTTCTTATTTTCCAATGAACACAAGGCAGCACTGCTGAATTCTCTCTTTGTAGATAAACTGTAGCCCCTGGGGGTTTATTTTCTCCCCGTGTGGACTGTGAAACAATTTGGTCATCCTCCACTTTTCGTGGTGTTTCTTGCTGCTGCACTTGGAGTTTGGTACATGCTTCACGAAATACAAGGAGTTCAACTGGGAAACAGTGCTGGAGAGAGTTCTGTCACGTGTGGTGGGTTATGGTCTGCAAGAAAATGCACAAACCAGGCTTCTATCTCTCAAAGATTGCTCCCTTGTCCATAGCAACCTGATTCTGAACATTGCCCTGAAACCTAGCCATAGAACAAGATGCCTTTACATATAAGGGTCTGAAGTCTGCACTATGTCAGTCACAAGCCATTTGGAAGCCAATGGCAGATCCACATGGACCCACCATGATATTTTATCACACACCTGCCCACCACTGCTCTACGCCCACTACTCAGCAGGCTACAAATTACTGGCATCTCTGTTCTAAACAATTTTCAGAAAACCCTGTCAATCAAGGAACTGTCTGGTACACTCATAATAAGCAATAGGACATCGAATGTTTCTGGAGTGCCTCCTGGTCATGGGAATTTCAAAAATTTCATGGTATTTATCTAGCCATTTTTCAAGGATGACATTGGATGCACTGTGAATTTCAATTATTCAGGAACCATTAAATGTTGAGAAAGCTCAATTCAAAGAAAATTCTGGAGAACTCTCACAGGCAAGGCTTTCCAAAGAGTGGACAAAAGGTCACTTGAAGCCAGGACCATTGAGGTCTACAATGTGAGGTCCTATGTGTTTTGACTCTCAACTATGGCTGCCAAGTCTTTCAGAATAAAATCATGTGATATCCAGGCTGAGATTCCCAGTTCTTTGTGGAAAGCCACCCTGGTCCTAGATCTCAGGTTCCAAGGGCGACTCTCATGCGTGGCCTCCTAAAATCCCAACACAATTCATGGCAATACTTCTCTGAGGTCAGTTTCAGAACTCAGTCTCTAAGGGGAAACACACCAGAGTTCAATCCCTGGTGACCCAGTCATCTCTTCCAACCGCCACACAAATGACCAGAATTAAAACCAAAACACTCACACATGCCCCTCATCTTCTTCCATATAGACACTAATCATAACCTTGGCTGGAAGTTTCCATGAGGCACACAGCACAAGACAATGTCAAAATAAACTCCCTTGCCCTTCATTTGTCTAAAGTCAGTGTTTCTGGACACTGTTCCTGTGAACCAGGGCTGATCAAAGATGCCTGCCATTAATACTGTTCCGCTTCTCCAATTTGAGGCATAGTGACTGTCAGGTATAGTTTCTTTATGTGATTTGGAGTCATGAGAAAACCCAAGCACCTATGGGCTAGCCTCTGCAGGGCTTGAAGGACTCAGTTGACCCAAAGGATCCCTCTTCTCACTTGATGGAGATCAGGAACCTTACAGAGGAAAGCAAGAGACTTCATCCACAATGATTGCTCTTTT
Organism: Callospermophilus lateralis; assembly: GCF_048772815.1. NCBI lineage: Eukaryota > Metazoa > Chordata > Mammalia > Rodentia > Sciuridae > Callospermophilus > Callospermophilus lateralis. The sequence goes on from NW_027516466.1 coordinate 567,348, forward strand.
GGCCATTTTGGAATTGGATGCACACATGGGATCTTTCTTTAGATCCATCAGGGCTGAGAATCTGAGCTATGGACACACTGCACTAAGAGGTGGATTCAGACATATCCCTTTGCAAAGCAATTAAGAAAAGATCCACAGGTGATGCCCATTTATTTCCATTTGAAAACTGATATTTTCAGGCTTTGGAAAGGTGTGGCCTTAGGCAAAGACCTTCCTTACATTCAGGGCAACAGAACAATAGAAAAGCAAATTCCCAAAGCAGAGTTTCTCCACTGAGACTTTCCTGGTCACACTGATATCTGAGTTTTCTGTGATACTCACCATTCCCTTCAGCTATCCAGTACATGGCCATGTCCCAGATTGTGGAGGAGATACATATCTTGAACACAAAACCATGAGCCTATGGGAGAGTGGCCAGAATTCAGGAAGAAATCAGGAATGTAGAAAGGTAGTAGGTGTTGCCCATCTATATGGTAAGCTGCAGTCCATTCATAAATTGGACAAGATGAATGCTGCGAAGATTTCTACTAGACAGGACACATCCTTTGATGCATTCTCTTTTCTATTGTCTACAACCACGGACACAGTGGGATACACAGAATCACTCACCTTCTCAAAGCACTTACTAGAAACAGGCCACTCCAAATTAAACAAACCGACTTTCCTACATATTCTTAGAAGATGAGACAAAATCACTAACACACAAACACACCCAAAAAGGCACCTTCTTTCCCCAAGTAGGTCTGTGACTATCCGGAGCATCCTCTGACTGGTGGACCATACTATGTTCCCCTGAAATGGGCTGTCATATGTCAGATCTGGTCTCCTTGGCAAAAACTGTGAAGTTGTCAGGAGCCAGCGGTGAGTCACTGCCTGCTTTATCAAAAAAAAAAGCCCCTCTTCAGAGCTTTCCTGGCATTTGTCCATCTTCAATTCAGTAGTTGCCAAGAAAGACTGACTCTGTCCTTGGTTAATCCAAACATGTGAGACCACTGCAACTGGGACTGGGCCTGCCTCAGGGTGCCTGGCTTCCTGGATCCAAAGTTCAGAGTGTTACATCAACAAGAAAGTGACGTAGGTCACTTCCTCTAGAACTGAATGAGGTCACTGCCTTGGCAACCACTTTGTCCTAACAGTTGCTTCGAAGGGTCCATGACATGGAGGCTGCCCCTACTTCCTTTGACACTTTCACAAGTTAAAATGGAATATCAACCATAGGCACCCGGGAACAGCTCTCCACACAGGCCTGGTTTGGTCCATCATCTCTACATTAAGAAGAGAGAGACTGCTTCAGACACATCCCTTCATCCTTACCTGGTTGTTTGTCATGGAAGATGACTTTTCCTCTCTCAGGTCCTTCATAGCTGCCTATATCTTCTCCAGGGATAATTTCTGCATGGACCTTTGAGGTTCTCTGCAGGTTGAAGATCTCCTACATTCCTGTATTGTAAGACCAACTCTGTCCCTGCTCTTCTATAAAGGTAGATTGAGGGAATCGTGTATGTTTAGGGTTAATAACATGTTTGATTTGGGTTAGGATCATTCTGCTGGATGAATAATGGTATTGGAAACCTGCGATATTTATAAGATTATAGAGGTGAAATATATGTATGAAAACAGAAATCTCAGTAAGATTTAAAGCCCAGAAGGTCATTGGGTCCTTGATTGGGATAGTTAGCTTTGAATTATGTTCTGTGCAGATGTCTCAGATAAATCTATACACAATGGCATAGGATCTTGTACCTTAGATGATTGAATGTTGAGGAGAACATCCATTCAAAAAGGGAGAGTTGGTAAGATTACGAAGAGAGTTGGTAAGATTAGAAAAAAGTGTGAGTATAGGATTTGGACAAAAAGTTCTTTAGCAATAGGGTTTTGGGTAGAGAGAAAATGTAAATGTCAGCACATGTGAAGAGTCAGTCACAATGATGAACTGGGGAAAATATGTAGGAAAGCAGATATCAATAGAGACATAAGGAAATCAGGCAAAGTATAAAATGAGTGATACCAATAGACATTTTCAACAGGCTTGAGATTGAATATATAATCTTAGGAAGAAACAAATATGTAGTCACCAATAGGATTGACATTTGAGAGCATTAGGCAACCTGGACATGGGTGATTTTCATAATCCATACTCACATTCCATTTAGGCTTTGGTACAATCGTAAGTGTGACTTTGCATTTTGTGGCCAGAATATTACTGTGATAAAATGTATATGTAGATCAGGTGACATGAGTATTTCTACCACCATTTCTTGGAGCAATATTTTGAAGAGGTGTAAATTAGTATTGGGGGTACATAGAGGTGTACCATGTGTGTATGAATATAGACATAATGCATGAATAGACCATACTGCGAATAAATAATACAACTGGTTCAAACTTTAGAAATTGGAATAAATTGATATCTGAAAATACACAGGGAATCATATATTGATATACATACATTCATTCCAACCATTTATACATCCAATGGTAATATTACGGTTGTGGTTCATCATAAAGAGTGTGTGAATTTTGCTTCAAAATTGATTATGGAAATCGACAGTAATGTGTGTGGAAAGAAGTCTCATGAAATGACCAGTCAAAAACAAAGAGGAATACATATGTTCTGAAGCAGGAAGTGATAGAATGTGTTACAAATTTCTTTGAATTTATGAAGTTGTGGCTGAAATGTATATTCTATGATGTACAAAAACTGAAGAAATAGTAATGTACCAGTGTTGTATAAAAATGAACGTCAAAATACACATCATGTCCCATAGGAATCTACTTGCATTGATGTTAAAGTGGGTCAGTTACTGTAAAAATATAAGGATTTGTTTGCACCATTTACTGAAGTGAGTTTTCAATACTATAAAACAAGTATGTATTTCAGATGGATGAATATTTCTGAAAATAATCTTATGAAAAGTTGAATATAAAACCACATACATGAACATGAATGAATTTAGGGAGTGTATAATAAGATACATATATTTCATATTTTGACAAATCTAGAGTGTATATATATATATATATATATATATATATATATATACAAAATACACACAGAGACATTAAAAAGTAGCAATATATATGCCAATTAAAATTCATCGTGAAATATATATCATCCACAGATCCAAAAATATTAATTTTACTGAACATGGATTTATGTATAATGTTTTTTAACTAAGAAGCTCACTCATAATTTGAATTATCAGTTCCAAAAGCGTTTAGGAGGAGTGATTTCTTCTCACACTTTGTATCTGCCAAGTTAGCCACCTCTCAAGAATACAGGTGTGATACCAGGTAGGATTCTATATGTTCATATAAAAATACATGTGCTGAATTGGCTACAGAAAAAGGGAGACAGGAATTCACATATGTGTTAACTTTAAAAACACATGCAGAACTCTTTCAACAAAAAATTGACAAGATTTACAACTCCAACCCTATATCATGCAAATAGGAAGACCAACTATACACCATGCCTCCTCTGAAGTGCTAGTATTTCTATTCTGTTTGGGTTATTTTTCTCCATTATATTAGAATTAGTAGTCAGAATCTAGTAGGGTATGGGTTAGTGTCAAGGATTCAGTATTTCAAATGGAAAATTGAAAAATGAATCCAATGTGTATGTAAATATGTGCTACACAAAAATCTTCCAACTCTCATTCAGAACAATGCCTTGACAATACCTTCGCCCCAAGTAAGACACAATTAGAGGAGAAGATTTAGAAAACCTGTGAACAAATATCTGGAATGGAATATGCTCAGGAGCCCACAACCTTGGAAGTGGCAGAGGAGTTTCCAAAGGTAAGGGAAAGGGTAAACACTCCAAAAACATGGAGGTCTGCTGGCATAGAGACTTCTTGAGAAACTGCCTGTGAGGTTGGGCACTTGAAAAATATGTTGTTGTCAGGAGCTTTAGCTTCCTTTCTAGTGAGACCATAAAATCTTGGTCTGCATCTATGAGACCTGGAGGACATGCTTTCTTATTTCCCAATGAACATGAGGCAGCAGTGCTAAATTCTCTTTTTAGGTAAACTGTTTCCACTGGGGGCTAAAGGTCTCCCCATGTGCACTGTGAAGCCATAAGGTCATCCTCCATTTTCATGGTGTTTCTTCCTGCTGCACTGGGAGTTTGGTATTTGCTTCACGAAATAAAAGGAGTTCAATTGGGTCACAGTGCAAGAGGGAGTTCTGTCATGTGTGGTGGGTCAGGTTCTGCTTGAGGATACAAGAACCAGGATTCTATCCCACATAGCTTGCCCCCTTGACCATAGCAACCTGATTCTGAACAATGTCCTGAAAACTCTCCATATAACAAGTTGCCTTTACATGGAAGGTTCTGCTGGCTGCACCATGTCAGTCACAAGCCATTTGGATGCCAATGGAAGATCCACATGGCCCCACCACAGATGTTTTATCACATACCTGCCCACCACTGCTCTAGGCCAACTACTCAACAGAGTCCAACTTACTGGCATCTCTGTTCTACACCATTTACATGAAACCCAGTCAATCAAGGCACTGTCTGGTATATTCATGATCAGTAACAGGACATCCAAATGTTCTCCAGTGCCACCTGGTGATGGGAATTTCAAAAATTTTATGGTATTTTTCTAGCCATTTTTCAAGGATGAAGTTGGAGGCACTGTGAGTTTCAATTCTTTCAGGAACCATTAAATTTTTAGGAAGCTAATTTCAATGAAAGCTCTGGAGAACACTCACAGGTAAGGCTTCCCAAAGAGTGGCCAAAAGATCACATGATATTATTCCCATTGAGGTCTACAATGTGAGGTCCATATGAGTTTTGACTCTCAACTCTGGGTGCCAAATCTTTCAGAATAAAATCATGTGGTATCCTGGCTGAGAAGCCTAGTGCTCTGTGGAAAGCCATCCTGGGCCTAGAACTTAGTTTCCAAGGGCGACACTCATGCCTGGCTTCCTTAAATCTCAACACTATTCATGGCAATACTTCTCTGAGGTCAGTTTGAGAACTCAGATTCTAAGGGAATCACACCAGAGTTCAAGAACATGTGGACCAAGTCATCTCTTCCAACCGCCACCCAAATGACCACAATTTAAAACAAAACACTTTAACGTGGCGCTCATCTTTTTCCATATAGACACTCATAATGACCTCTGGCAAAAGTTTTCCATGAGGGGCACAGCCCAAGACCGTGCCCAAAATAAGCTCTCTTGCACCTAATTTGCCTAAAGTCAGGGTGGCCTGGACACCCTTCTTGTGAACCAGGAGAGATCAAATAGGCCTCCCATTAATACTGCTTCGCTTCTTCAATTTGAGGCCAACTGACTGTGGGGTTTGGATTCCTTATGTGAATTGGAGTCTTGAGAAAACCCAAGCAACTATGGGCTAGCCTCTGCAGGGCTTTGAAGAACTCATTTGAACCAAAGGATCCCTATTCTGACTTGATGGAGGTCAGGAAAGTTACAGAAGAGGTGAGAGACTTCATCCACAAGGACTGCTTTTTTGGCCATTTTGGTTTTGGATGTACACATGGGATCTTTCTTTAGATCCATCAGGAGCTGAGAATCTAAGCCACACCCTCACACAAGGCAAATAGGCTGATTCAGACACATCCATTCCAAAGCAATTAAGCAAAGAGCCACAGGTAATGCCCATTCATTTCCATTTGGAAACTGTTTTCTCCAGGCTTCACAAAGTGGTGGACTGAGGAAAAGACCTTCCTGACATTCAGGGCAACAGAAGAATTGGTAAACAAAAGGCCCCAAGCAGGGTTTCTTCACTGAGACTTTCCTGGTCACACTGATATCTGAGTTTTCTTAGATGCTCGCCATTCCCTTCAGCTATTCAGTACATGGTCATGTCACAGAGCTTCAAGGTTGTACATATCTTAAACACAAAACCATGAGCCTATTCTGGAGAGTGGCGAGAATTCAGGAAGAAAACAGGAACTTAGGTAGATAGCAGGTGTTTCACATCAATAAGGCAAGCTGCAGTCCATTCATAAATAGGGCAGGATGAATGCTGGGAAGCTTTCTACTAGATAGGACATATTCATTGATGCATTCTCTTTTCTAATGTCTACAACCACGGACATAGTGGGATACATAGACATAGAAACACTCACCTTGTCAAACGACTTAGTAGAAACAGTTCACTCCAAACAAAACAAACCACCTTTCATACCTATTCTCAGAACATGAGACAAAACCACAAACCCACACCCACACCACAAAGGCACCTCCTTCCCCCATGTAGGTCTGTGACTATCCGGAGTGTCCTCTGACTGGTGGGCCATACTATGTTCTCTGGAAATGGCCTGTTCTGTCTCAAATCTGGTCTCCTTGGCCAACTCTGTGAAGTTGTCAGGGGCCAGCGGTGAGCCACTGCCTGCTTTCTCAGGAAATGCCCCTATTCATAGCTTTCCTTGCATTTGGCCATCCTCACATCAGTAGGTTCCAAGAAAGACTGAGTCTGTCCTTTTTAAATCAAAATAAGTTTGACCACTGGGACTTGGACTGGGACTGGCTCTTTGTGCCTGGCTTCCTGGATTCCAAGTTCAGAGAGTTCCATCACCAAGGAAGTTAGGTGAGGTCACTTCCTTTAGGAACGGAATGAGGTCACTGCCTTGGCAACAACTTTGTCCTAACAGTTGCTTCCAAGGTTCCCATGAAAAGGAGGCTGCCCCTACTTACTGTGACACTTTCACAAGTTACAGTGGTATGTCAACCATAGGCATGCAGGAGCAGCTCAACAAATGCCTGCTTTGGTCCATCTTCTATACATTAAGAAGAGAGTGGCTGATTCAGACACATCCCTTCATCCTGAGCAGGTTGTTTGCCATGGAAGACTTTTGCTGTCTCAGGTCCTTCATAGTTGCCTACATCTTCTCCAAGGATCATTTCTGCATGGACCTTTGAGTTTCTCAGCAGGTGGAAGATCCTCTATATTCCTGTATTTTAAGACCAACTCTGTCCCCACTTTTCTGTAAAATTAGATTGAGAGAACAGTGTATGGTTAGGTTTAATAACATGTTCGATTTGGTTTAGAAAGGAAACTACACGGTTGAGCAAACAGGGTCCTACCATTAGCAATAATATGAGGATTATAAATGGACCGGCCATGGCAGATAAAAGCATAGTTAACCAGGTTGACTATGTGAACAAAGAATCAAACCTCCCTTCTGGGGCCTCTGTCTCTCTTTGACGCTCTTCAAGTCGTTTTCTTAATTTACTCATAGATTCTTTTACAACTCCAGTATTGTCGGCATAAAAACAACATTCTTCCCTCAATGCAAGCAAAAAGGCAACTTTCTCTCATGAAGAGGAGGTCCAACACTCGCCTGCTCTGTAAAACAACTTCAGAGAGAGAGAGGTTAAAATTCCTGTAAAGCTGTGATGTCGGTTTTTAATGTCTTTAAGCTTTGGTCTATTTCTGCTTCTAATTGTGTCTTTGTTGTGTCTCATGGACTAGGGCAGTTGTTCCTATGCCCACCCCTTCAGCAATTATTATTCCTCATAGGATGGCCAAAGTGAGGGATACAGGTTCCCGGTGGAACCGGGTTGTATGCCCCCCTATTTGAACTTTAAATGAACCTACGTCATGATAGAGAACTCTGAAAAACATCTGCATCATTACATAATTAATCACATCTATTGACCATTTTATGTAAACATAAATAATGTTAAAGTGTATAGAATTATACTGTTTTAGGAATGGACAAGAAAATGCACCTAAGATAGCACCAAAGTGAGGAAAACATGCTTATTTGGTTGCATCCGGATTTAGAAGGCATTGCTTCTGTTGTAATCAATTAATCCCCTGAACCCCAAGTTTTGGTAGTTTTAGAATTTGTACCCAACATGTAAGGGAAGGGGCTCAGAAGTTCACAGTCTGCAGAAATTCACAAAAATTAGTTTTTGTTTCTGTTTTTTTTTTCCTCTGTTCTGGGCAAGTTAACTTTTCAAGGACACCTTGGAAGGGGAGAGCTTTTTTGTCTCTTTTTTTTCTCCCTGCCAGCTGTCACCATGGAGACCAGTTGCTAACTTTTTTATCTTAGAAATGTAGGCATCTCGGTGAAGCCCCAGCTCAAGGCCAGAGGCCTTGTTCACATATTTTGTGAAAAACTGGAAAGGCAGTGTCTAGCTTAGGGGTGGTGATTTTTCCAGCCAGTGGCCAAGTAGAACAGGGCAACACGAAAAGTGGAAGTTTATGTACATTGAACTCTTTCAGAGGGACTCTTTTGCTGAAAGACCTAAAGTAAGCCTTGGTGAAGACTTCTGGAGAAGGTCATTTAAGACATTTCTGTGGACCTGGTACAGAGGGGGAAGACGGGGTAGTCGAGGCTGAGAGCAGCTCCGTGAATCTAAGAATGAGAAAAGAGAGATGTAAAAGAAAAATGGTAAAGGGGTTTGGGATTTTCCTAGAACAAAACTTGAGCATTAGAACAGGTAGAGAGGAGGGGAAGATGGGAGTAAATATTCCAAAAAGCCTTTGAGGGACTTTAAATTCTTAGAAACCTCTTTTCAGTGATGACAAAGCAACTTTAAATGCCATTTTCATTACATCGTGGATAGGGGTCTGAGGGCTCTTCTCAGCTGGTTTGAGCTTTGGGTTAGCTTGCTAGAGGACTTGGTGGGACCTAGTGCAGGCCCTGACAGGAAAAGAGAGGAGTGAGTGGGTGAAGGGGTACCTCGGTACCTGCTACCTTAGCAACGGGGCAATGTTCTGAGAACCAGCGGAGGTTTGGGTTTTTGATTTAGTAATTGGAGAGGAGAAATCAGGTTGCTAAGATGGGAGTGATAGCAGAGAGTCTAGAGCAGAAGGCTGAGGGTGAGGAACTATTGGAGAAGCATAGTACAGGATGTGAGCAAAAGAGGAAAAAGGATTCCACATAGGGAAATTTCCCCCTTTTGAGAACTTGCCGAAGTTAAAAATGTCACTCAGAATTTGATGATCTAGAGAACCCTCTGGGGGCCATAGTGTTTGGTTGTCTAATTGGTAATATGGCCAATGCTGTGTACTGAATTTGATGAGGAGTTTGGGTTCCACCAGGCAGCCCCTGTATGCTCACATTCCCTTGACTTACACAAGAAGTCGGCTTCTCCCCCACACAGCCGTGGCTGTTTGTGGCTTTGATAGTCCGCCAGGCAAACATAGTAATCTAGGCTAGCCAACCTGAATCTGTCTCGCGTGTCCCTGCATCCATAATGTTTGTTTCCATTATCTATGGTACAGAAGAGATTTAATGGAATTTTAGTGGGATCCTCTTCATCAGGGATATCTCAATAGGGAAGACCTATACCGACCTGACAAATGTCTGTGTGGAGAGATGGCCACCAGGTCTCTATGGGGCCTGTATGCGAGATAGACCATACTTCTTGTCTAGTAGGATTTGTGATCAGCCATTGCTGCTGAACGGGGTGATGAGGGTTAGAACTACTGGTGGCCAAGGGGAGAGTCTATAGTCTTATCCACATAGCGAATACGCAATTTGAAATGGTTACCAGGCTTTTCCAGTTTCCAATAAGAGTCTGGACACAGCGAAGGCTTGAGATGAGAGGCATGGATCCAGAAAGTGATTCCGTCTACTTTTACCGCTTTAGGTTTTATAAGTAGCACCTGGTATGTTCCTTTCCAGTGGGGTTCCAGGGATGACACCTGATGTTGTCTTATGTAGACGAAGTCTCTTACTTGATATTGATTTAGAGTCCCCTCTTCCCCTGGTTGGTAGGCAGTGGCCAGCTGTTTCCACAGGTATCGCTGAGTTCTTTCAATGACTTTAAGTCTGCCAAGCAAGGGGGTGTGGAAGTGATCGTTAGGCCTTAGAGTTGGGGTTAGGTCCCTTACTGGATGATGGGAATCATAGAGAATTTCATAGGGGGTGAGGTTACACAAAGAAAGAGAGGGAATATTTCTCGCATGAAACAGTGCATAAGGCAGGAGCATAATCCAATCTTTTATGCCGGGCTCTAAGCTTAATTTTGTTAAGGTCTCTTTAATGGTTCTATTAATTTTTTCTACCTGTCCTGAGCTCTGGGGTATATAAGCATAATGTAACTTAAAATTAATCCACAGGGTCCCAGTTAACACCTGACTTACCTGGGCCATGAACACCAGTCCATTATCAGACCCTATTACCTTAGGCAGACCGTATCTTGGAAAAATATCTTTCAGAATCTTCTTGAAAATCATTTGTGCAGTTTTTTTTTTTTGTGTGTGTGTGTGTGTGTGTATGTGTGGAAGGCTTCAGTCCATCCTGAAAATGTATCTACAAAGACTAGGAGGTATTTAAGTCCATACCTTGCTGGCTTAATTTCACTATTGTCCACTTCCCAAAATTGTCGTTTTCTGGTTCCTCATAGGTGCTTTCCTCTAGGAAACTGGAAGGGTAAGCATTAACCAATTGACGGACTCGACAGGCTTTTGTTACCCGTTCAGTTATTTTCTTTCGCTGTGAGTCGGTTAGTGGAAAACTCTGTTCTTAATCCTACAGAAATGCCTGCGGTTTCATTGAACCAAGGTGAGTGAGTTGGTGTACATTTTTAACGTAGTGTAGGGCTTTCTGTAATTGCAGCCTGAGCTCAGTGAAGTTGAGGTGTTCAGTGTCAGTGTCCATAGATATTATAAAAAACTTCCTGGTGATAAGGGGTCCATTGGAATTGGGCATCTCCCTCTAACACCGGGTATAAAGGAGCAGCTAAAAACGCAAACCCAGGTATCCATAACCTGCAAAAGCCAGCAGTCCCAAGAAACTCTCTGAGTTGTCTCCTGTTAGATGGGGGTGGTATCTAGGCAATGGTTTGTTTTCTGGGCTCAGTGAGCCATCGTTTACTGCCCCTAAGGAAATAGCCCAGGAAGATTACTTCATGCCAGCAAATTTGGTCCTTTTTGGCCGAAACTCTATACCCGAGTTGAGCAAGCTCATATAATAGTGCTTGGGTCCCAGACTCACAGTTTTCCTTGGTGTTGGCTGCCAGTAGCAGGTCATTCACGTATTGAAGCTGGGTGACTTTGGGGTGCGTAGTTCTGAAATTGCTGAGATCTCTGTGGAGGGCTTCATCAAAGAGAGTGGGGTAGTTTTTGAACCCCAGTGGGAGTCTAGTCCAAGTTAGTTGACCAGACGTTCAGGTTTCTGGGTCTACCCACCCGAAAGCAAACAGCAAATGACTATCTTTATGCAGAGGCAAGCAAAAGAAAGCATCTTTTAAGTCCAGAACAGTATACCATTTCCGCTCAGGGTTCAGAGTGCTAAGCAGATTGTACGGATTAGGTACCGTGGGGTGAATGTCCTGCACTCTGTTGTTGATCTCTCTTAGGTATTTAACAGGGCGATTGTCCCGGTTCCTGGCTTTTTTTTTTTAGTAGCAGGGGAGTGTTCATGGCCAATTGACAGGGCCTTAGGACGCCTAAGGTCAGATATTTCTGAATATGGGCCCTTATCTCATCTTTAGCTTTTTTTGCTTAGAGGATATTATTTGACATTAATTGGGGAGGCTGAGGTTTTTAACTCCACTGTTATTGGAGGTTGTTTCACGGCCAGGCCTAACCCAGCAGTTTTTGCCCAGGCATCTGCGTAATCTGTTATCCATTTCTGGCGTAGCTTGCCTGTTTGATCAGTCTTGGGGGGTGTGAAGAGTGGATGTTCATCTTCTACTAATTTAGTTAAAGCCGTGACTATAGGAGTTTATACTAAAGGATTTAGAAATTTCATTTGGTAGCCTTCAGGTTTAAAAGTTATTTAGGCCAAGAGCTTGGTGAGCAGATCTCTGCCCATCAATGGGTCCAGGCATTCCTGGATTACTAGGAAGGAGCGATGGATTTTTCCTTTACCTAGGTCCATGGTCCTCTTAGTAGTCTAAGCCCGATATTTACTGCCATTAGCCCTTTGAACTACAGACCTTTTATTTGATAGAGGGCCCAATGGGGCCTTAAGGGCTTCGTATACTGCTCCTGTATTCATTTCAAAGTTTACTGGGGTCCGCTACACTTCAAAAGTTACCCTGAGCTAGGGGAAGTGATCTGAGCCCCAACTTTCTTAGTCATGCACCAGAGTCACAATGGCTGGCTGGCGTGGCTGTCTCTTTATAGGGCACTTTTTGGCCCAGTGTCCTTTTTTTTTTACAGTAGGCACATTGATCTGAGGCCAGGGGTGGCCTCTGGCATGGCCCCAGGTAACCCTTACTGTCACCTTACGTCTTAATTTCTGGCCTCTTTCTTGTTGTGACAAGGATCTTGGTCAATCCCTTAGTCTGTCTTTTGCTTCTCTCATCCTTCCTTTGCTCCCTTTCTTTCTCCCTGTTTCTCTCTTATAGTATACTTTCTCAGCTTCTTTGACTAAATCTCTCTTTTAAATTTTTTTAATATCCATGGCAGCTTGCCCAATTAAGGCCATTGTTACAGATGAATTTTGATCCGCTGCCTGAGGATCGAAAGGAGTATATCTTTTATATGCCTCCATAATTCTTTCTAGAAACAAAGAGGGAGATTCATCAGGCCTTTGAATAATTTCTCTTACCATGGCCAAATTAGTTGGTCACATAGCAGCCCCTTGGAGACCTGCTATTAGAGCCAGGCAATAATTGGACAGATGCTCTTTATCTTCAAAGGTGTTGGGGTTCCAGTTGGGTTGGTTTAAGGGTAAGCTGGCTTTGATTATGTTGGGAAGTTGTGTTGGTCGCCAATCAGGTCCGAGGATATTTTTTTTTTTTTTTAGCGTCTTGGAGGTTTTTCTCTTATTCCTCTGTCATAAAGAAAGTCCCTAGGAGTTGTTGGCAGTTATCCCAAGTAGGCAGGTGTAAAAACGTTGGCGAGTTCTCTGAGTTCTTTTAGCAGGGCCAGCTTCCTCCAGGGAAGGAGGGGCTCTGTGTGCCACGGGACTGTCATCTGGATGGCGCTGGGCCATCCTAGCTTCTTTGAATGGTGGAGAGGCTGAGTCAGCAGCAGGGGAATCACTTAGAGGGTGTTGGCAGTTGGGGGATGAAGGCAGAGGATAAGGAGGGGGAGGAGAGTCCAGTAGAGTCTTGAGACTCAGGGAGAACAGAGGGTGCAGGAGGAGGAGCAGAGAGTTAAAGAGATAGAATCATGGGGGAAGGAGTAGGAGTCCGTGCAGGGACAAGGAAAGGCTTCACCCTTGGAGGAGGAGATTTGCAGAGGTCCTGACAAATTAAGATATATGGCTGTTGATCTGGACGTCTACGTGGCCCCGGCTAAAAGACAATATCTCGAACTTTTCAAATTAGTGCGAAGTAGAAAGATCCTTCTAGGGGCCATCTGACTACAAAGTTGGGTCATTCTGAGACACAGAATCTGCAAGATCCGGCGTTTTAATGAAAAAGAAAGATTCTGAGCCCTTAAGCAGACTTTGGTCTAGTGATCAAGCGTCATGAACAGAGGCATTGAAGTGCTCTGTCCCATAATGAAATATACACAGACAATAAAAGCAATGACACAAGACACAGACAAGACAAGACAATAAAGACAGGCAATGGACGTCCAATACTGAGACCATGACTGAGTAGCCGGCAAAACATGATGGGCTGGCAATACCGAATCCGAAACAAAATATCACTGAATAAAGGAGACTATTGTTCCTCGATTTCATGAGTTCATCCCCCAGGGACATGGCCTGTGGCTCTGTTACATGTGTGTCAGCCACCATGGGAGAGAGCTCACGCTCTTTACCAATAGCCATTTTGTGAAACCCTAACCTGAATCCTGAAACCAGAAAGAGGGGCCTTATTTATCCCCAGAGGAGCCCATTGGGGGTCTTTCATCTGCGGCTGCCGGATCTCACTGGGGCCACCAGATGTAAAGATCGGGCGAGGGTGGGTGGAAGAGACCACCAAGAGACTGTCTCATGCAACAGCAAAGGCTTTATTGGGAGTCCGGCATGCAAGGGCTCAGAGCTCACTTGAATAGAGCAGAGAGCCCTGAGAACAGCTTAAGAAGTGCTTATATATTTTCCTTGGAGAGGGCAGGAAGGAAAGTTTATTGATGGGTAAGTGCGAGTGGGCGGTTTGCGTGCAACTGGTTGACCGAGTACATTCTGCAGTTTGGCAGTTGGGGACAGCACATTCTGGGAACAAGAATAGCAAACAGTTCTCAAGATTTCAACAGTGTTTTGTTAAGCATACAGAAAATCAAGAAGTGACAAGTACCTATTTTATTAACCTTTCAATATAAGTATGAAAACAGAAATCTAGGTAAGATTTGAAGCCCAGAAGTTCATTGGGCCCTTGATTGGTATACTTAGCGTTGAATTACATTCTGTAGTGATGTCCCAGAAATATGGATATACAATGGCATAGGACCTTATACCTTCTCGGAGGTCAATTCCAAAACACAGACTCTAAGGGGAATCACACCGAAGTTCAAGCCAAGGTGGACCCAATTATCTCTTCCAACCGCCACACAAATGACCACAATTAAAACCAAAACACTACCACATGGCACTCATCTTCTTCCATATAGACACTCAACATAACTTCTGGCAAGAGGATTCCATGAGAGGTGCAGCACAAGACAGTGTCCCAAATAAGCTCCCTTTCCCCTCATTTGCCAATAGTCAGGGTGGCCTGGACACCCTCCCTGTGAACCAGGAGTTATCAAATATGTCTGCTATTAATACAGCTCTTTTCTCCAATTTGAGGCCTACTGACTGTGGGGTTTAGATTCTTTATTTGAATTGGATTCACAAGAAAACCCAAGAACCTATGGGCTAGCATCTGCAGGGCTTTGAAGAACTCATTTGACTCAAAGAATCCCTATTCTCACTTGATGTAGGTAAGGAACCTTACAGAAGAATGTGAGGCACTTCATCCACAGTGACTGATTTTTGGCCATTTTGATTTTGGATCCACACATGGGATCGTTCTTTAGATCCATCAGGTCCTGAGAATCTAAGCCACAGGCTCACACAGGACCAAGAGGCTGATTCAGACACATTCCTTTACAAAGCAATTAAGCAAAGAGCCACAGGTGGTGCCCATTCATTTCCGTTTGAAAACTGTTTTCTTCAGGATTCACAAAGGCGTGGCCTCAGGCAAAGAACTTACTGACATTCAGGGCAACAGAAAAATAGGCAATCAAAAGGCCCATTGCAGGGGTTCTCCACTGAGACTTTCCTGGACACATCGATATCTGAGTTTTCTGAGATGCTTGCCAATCCCTTCAGCTATCCAGTACATGTCCATGTCACAGTGCTTGGAGGTGGTACATATCATGGACTCAAAAGCATGAGCCTATTTTGGAGAGTGGCTAGATTTCAGGAAGAAAACAGGAACTTAGGAAGATAGCAGGTGTTGCCCATCGATATGGCAAGCCCTAGTGCATTCATAAATTGGGCAGGATGAATTCTGGGAAACTTTCTACTAGACAGGAAACATCCATTGATGCATTCTCTTTTTCTAATGTCTACAACCACGGACACAGTGGGATACACAGACATAGAAACACTCGCCTTGTCAAACAACTTACTAGAAACAGTTCACTCCAAACCAAACAAACCGACTTTCCTACCTATTCTCAGAACATGGGGCAAAACCACAAACACACATCCACACCCAAAAAGGCACCACCTTCCCCCAAATAGGTCTCTCACTATCTGGAGTGTCCTCTGACTGCTGGGCCATACTATGTTCCCCAGATATGGCCTATCCTGTCTCAGATCTGGTCTCCATATCCAACTCTGTGAAGTGGTCAGGAGCCAGCTGTGAGCCACTACCTGCTTTTTTAGGAAAGGCCCCTCTTCAGAGTACTCCTGGCATTTGGCCATCCTCACATCAGTAGGTACCAAGAAAGACTGACTCTGTCCTTGTTAAATTGAAGCAAGTGAGACCACTAGGACTGGGACTGGGACTGACTCTGTGTGCCTGGCTTCCTGCATCCCAAGTTCATAGAGTTCCATTACCAAGGAAGTGAGGTGAGGTTGCATCCTTCAGGAACTGAATGAGGTCACTGCCTTGGCAACCACTTTTTCCAAACAGTTGCTTTCAAGCGTACCATGAGAAGGAGGCTTACCCTACTTTCTGTGGCACTTTCACAAATTAGAATGGTATATCAACCATAGGCACCAAGAAACAGCTCTCCACACAGGCCTGATTTGGTCCATCTTCTCTATATTAGGAAGAGAGCCTTTAGTCCGGGGAGCACTGCAGTGAACCTTTGCACTAAAACTATTAGCAAGCACCTGGTGGAGGAGTCCTCCATAGGTAAGTGGGGCTTTTATAACATCTGATATCCGGTTAAGGGAGATCTCTTCTGATGACAGAGATGTGGCCTGGGGAGGCTCACATATACTCCTTTCCAGGAGAGTAACCAGAATCGTTCTGTCCTCTGTTCTGTTATGTAGGGAATTCCTCTGGAACTGTAGAGAGGGGCCGACGGGCACGCATGCACTCCTACCCTGGAGCTATAGCAAGATGTTGCACTGTTCCACTGTTTTTCTGTTTAGGCGCATGGTTTCTGTTTTTTGTGTTTTGTTTTGTGTTCTATTTTTTTGATTGTTTGTTTGTTTTTGTTCATTTTGTTGTGTGATTTCAGTGGTAAAAACTTAAGGATTTTGGACGTAAAAATAGGTAATAAAGAGAGTAAGCCTGACACCCCTTTGGACTGTGTTTTAGTGAACTGCGATGAACTTTACTCGCCTTTGTTAAGCAGGATGATAGAAGCTCCTAGCTGGCTGCCTGGAGCACACCCATTGCAGAGGGCAATGCTTGCTGGGGACCTAAGAACTGAGCATCTCCCAGGTTAACAAGTGAAACTCCTTTAAAACCCCTTGTCACTCCAGATCAACAGAGTCACAACCTTTGGCAGAGTCCCCTGTATTTCTCCTTTGTTCGCAAAGCAATAAACCTCCCTTTTTCTTTTTCTCAAAACTCAGTCCTCATTATTAAATTGGTATTAATTGGCGTCAAGTTGAGGAATCGAACTTTAATTTACAAATTTGGTACCCGCCCTCCACCCCGGAACTTTGTGAGAGCTGTCTACTGAAATATTAGGAGATGAAGCATGCTTGGTGTGGAACTGAACAAGAGGAGCTAATCCTGTAAGTAAAAGGAGGGACTGAGGGACTCCCAGCAGCTGCCAAAGCCCTGTTGATTCAGGGAATTACCTGCTTCCTCCCCACACTGTAAGAATTATGCCACCTCTGTCTTGTTAAAAAAGAGAAAAAGAAAAAGGGGACACTAAATGCAGTGAAGTCACCATGGAGACACTTTATTTTACATTTCAGGTTTCCCCTCTGTTAAAACATGTGGTTCCCCCCCCCTGTGGATATCTATGGTGCACACTGGTGTAGGAGATTTTTCTCTTATCTGCTCTGGTTTAAACGGTTCTCTCTGACAGCCATAGTCTGAACCTCCTTTCTGTCTGTCTTGTGTCTTTGTATCTGGCCCTTTAAGACATGTGCAATAATGTGTTGATATTATAAATTGTTTCTTGGGAATGATCTTAGCTGAATGTGTGTCTAAATGATGATGTTTTATTTTAACAATCTGGTATCTGAATGGGTTTTTGAAGCATTGCAGAATCTTGCAGTTAAAAGTCGGGTTTAGGTAATTGTTTAGTTTATGATTTCAGATAATTCATGCCAGAGAACTTAAATACTTAGTATGGAAAACTGAAGAACTCTACTTCCAAGTTGGCAAGTAAATTCCCAATCATACAGTCTTTTTTTCACCAATTTTGAATTGGATAGCCTCGGAAAATGTCACTGTGTGTACCACTGCATTAATTTGGACAAGGATAGTAAATCATAGAATGGTATCTGTTGACAAAACAAGATGTAAAGATATAAAATTTTGTGAATTGTATCTTAAATTTGTATCATAATTTTCAACATCCCAACCTCAAAATTATGGTTAAAATGCCTTAGGCCTGAGGTGTCTGCTCAGAATAGCAGTTTTTCCTGCTCCTTCCAGACCTCAGCCATGATTTATATTGAAATGTAAATGAAAGAAGCCTGAAAGCTTAGTAGGAGACTGATTTGAGGCCTAAGGGAAAAAAAAAGGTAAATTGTATGGTATTTACTAATTACTAGCCAGTCACTTTTTCTAGGACTCTTTTTTTTTTTTCTTAGATACTTTTTTTTTGAGCTCATGATTTTGAGCATACAGACCTAGGTTAATGTTTTTCAGATCAGTTCTATCTTTGACCAACTGTAGACTTTTTGAAACATTGCAATGGAGATTTCACCTGAGAAAAGCTACAAGGCCTTTACTATTATTATGTGTGCACACTTTTGTTATGTGTTGTATGTCTACATATACATATGTCCGTATATCATATATATGATACACAAATTAACATATACAAGGAGCGCTCATAAAAAAGCGCTCATTAAAACAAATTTAAATAGGAGATCCAAAGATCTTTAATTCACGTGATTTAAATGTTTCAATTTAAATTGGATAAACAGATAAAAATCAATGTCTTTAAATTTAAGCTTACAATTTTTTTAGGTGTTCAAAAATCTAATAAAATATTAATATCTACAAAATGTCTAATATGCCTTGGTTCTAGGACCTTTCCTTCAACATAAAAATGGTTTACACTGTCAATACATTTCTCTAGTATTTTGATAAATAAGTAAAGTAAATTTGATATGGGATTGCTCATTCATGAGTACTTTTCTTAGATATCTGATTGATTTACTAAGGTCTGAATAAGTTCTTATTAAAGTCTGTATAAGAATATAAAAATAAGTCATGTGTTAATGAGACAAAAATTTCTTAAAACATAAGTTTACCCATAACGTTGTATTTATTAAGTTTTATTTTCTCCAGAGCAAGCAACCATAAAAATTAAACAACTGATTAAATAAGAACTGTTATTTTAGAGCACTGTACTGCCATTGCTTTAAAAGCTAAACTTGGTTAATGTAGAAACATCAATGTAATTGTGATGCTATCAATGTTTTCATATCTTATAGGTATGCAAGTCTGTAAGGTAGAAACTTTAAAAGAGCATTATATCAAGCTGGTGCTCTGAAGTTGTATGGTAAAAAATATATTGGGGATTTATTTACCTGTTATCAATAAGATATGTAAACTTTTATGTTACTTTTTACATTGGGGAACAATTTAAATGTATTTTTTAGTTAATGAGAGACTAATCGATGTAAAGGTTAAAAACTTTCAGCCTTTCTTTAATTCATGTTTTAAATGTGATATCATATGGTGTTAGCTAATGTTCATGTGACCTCAAACAATTTATGTAAACTTTGTCAAATGATATTTAAAAATAAGGATTAGCTTTAGAACTAAAATACTTAAGATTTATAAAGAGCCCTGCCTTAGCTGAGATAAGGCTCTGTGTCCCATCTTACTACATGTGAGAATGACTACGAAACCAGTAGGTTAGATAATATTTCTTTAAAGTTATGTTAAAAAGTTGTTTTTTTTTAAGGTCAATATTCCTAGGATCTCAAACAGGGGATATAATGTATAACTCAGCCAAAAAATTCAGGGTAGCTGTTACACAAGCTAAGTATTTTTACTTTTGTTAATTTTATTTTGAAATTTTCTTATAAGTGATCTAAAGATTCTCTGTTACTGTTTTACAAACGTGTTGCTTTAAGAACACAACATGGGTTTATTCAATATAATAAGTCATTACTTACAATACAGACAGAATAATACAGATAACAATTAATAAAAAGATAATTATATAGTTATAGACATTAAAGCCCAGTACTCTTAATATAAGGCTGTTAAAATTTATTTGCTGGATGTTTAAGATTAGGATTTAAAATTAAAGTTAAATGAAAAGAGCCAAGAAAACCAATATTTGGCTTTTGCCCTATGAGTCAGTCTGAATCCAGGGAACAGGGGACTTCTCTAAAGAGCTTTGAAACTCTGAGCCACATAACCTCCTCCTGATCAGGGAGATTAATGAGACCACTGGAGAACAGAAAGCCAATCAGTGTATTTGTTACGAAGAGGAGAGTCATCAAAGAAAGGAGACATCCCTGATGATTCCGAGGGAAGCCAAATGGTCAAGCAAGATCTGGACCCACCTAGCGCAAATGGCACTAGCAGAACTGAGAATCTGCTCTCAAGTTTCCCCAGAATTGACTCCCATAAAAGGTCAGCTGACTGTTAACAATAGATGGAAACAAAAGTCAGTTTGACTGCTTCATCTTAAACACTTAGCAAAGACAGTTAAGAACAAAATACATCCATTCCTGGGCATTTTAAATTATAATAATAATAATAATAATAATAATAATAATAATAATAATAATAATAATATAATGTTAAGGTATGCACTTTATGTTTGCCTCCCAAAATAAGTAATACTGGTGGCTACAAAGAAGAATTCTCAGACAGGAATGCCTGATACTTATAAAAAGAGACTATCAAGAAGACCTGCCACAGGGAGAAGTTTTCAGTTTAAGGCCTACAGATATTCCTAACCTACACAGGTTGGCTTGGTGTTTGCTAGTACAATTATCCAGCCCTGAGTAACAGAATTAAAGGTTTCTCAAAGAGACACAGAGGTCATACTAGTAACAGGATTTTACAAGATCAGATGACATTAAATTATTAAACTGTATCTTATGGGGAGGGACAAGTGTAACAGTAAAAGTTAAATATTAAATTGACAGTCCTGATAACTGGGGATATTAAAGACTGGTGAGGGAACTTCTATACAGTGACATGTTCCAGGTGCTGCAACATTTATTCAGTACTCATGGTTTTTGTTTCTCTCATAGAAGAACCCATCCCCAGATGATTTTACAACCTGTTCTTCCCCAATCAGACTTCAAACCGAACTGACTTCTAAAAGGCAACTCATGTCCCTCAACTGACTTCTAAAAGGCAACTCATGTCCCTCATCCCATGCCCACTCACGTCACCCTGTCTCAGGTCAGAAGAAGAAAAAATGAGTGACACCACTCTTCTTATAACAATGGAGAGAAAGATAAATAGACTATCAATATAAGTAATTAATTAAGTCAGGTAAAATCAGGGATATCGGTTTTGGGTGAGTTCTAAAAATTTGGAGACTCTTACCTGAGGGATTAAAATTTCCTCAGTGCTCTTCCCGTAATCTATCAAAGATTTGAAAGGGACACAAAGAAAAGGCGGGAATGATAGACCCAACCTGATCTTTAATTTAAATTGGGAGCCATCTTGCCAAAAAGCCATGAAAAGATAATTTTGGCTTTACCATAAATTACTTCAAATTCTAAACCTGCTTGGAATGCCTGCCCACGCCTTGAACTCACCCATGCCCGGCTCTCTGACCAGATAGCAGCCCTCTCTGAAACTTTAGTGACACATCATAAATATTTGCCTTCTCTGGCCAGACAACAACCCTCTCTGAGGCTCTAATGGTCTTCATGAACTCTGTTGTAGGGA
This sequence comes from Callospermophilus lateralis, assembly GCF_048772815.1. NCBI lineage: Eukaryota > Metazoa > Chordata > Mammalia > Rodentia > Sciuridae > Callospermophilus > Callospermophilus lateralis. The sequence continues at coordinate 588,690 of NW_027516466.1, forward strand.
CAGCAAAAAAAATGTAGACTGCCATTAGTGTGATGTTTGTCAGAGTTCTGTTATATGTAAACCCCCTTTTGTGTAATTTTCTGGGCTATTAAGCTGCCTGTAGGAAAGCTGGGGTTGCTGTCTTTTTCCCGCCGTTTTGTGAGGGAGAGGTAGCACAGCCAGTGGAAATAATAAGCTTAATTTAATTTGATTTTAATTAGAGTCAGTGGTCTTTTCTTGTGTCCTGGTCTAACAGGTAAACACTCCAAAAACATGGAGCTCTGCCAGCCTAAACACTTCTTGAGAAACTTCCTCTGAGTTTGGGCACTTGAAATATATGTTGTTGTAAGGAGCTTTAGCTTCCTTTCTAGTGATACCATCAAAGCTGAGTCTGCATCTATGTGACCTGGAGGACATGGTTTCTTGTATTCTAATGAACATGAGGCAGCAGTGCTGAATTTTCTCTTTGTAGGTAAACTGTGACCACTGGATACTAAGTGTCTCCCCGTTTGGACTGTGAAGCCATTTGGTCATCCTTCACTTTTTGTGGTGTTTCTTGCTGCTGTACTGGGAGTTTGGTATATGCTTTATGAAATACAACGAGTTCAACTGAAACCCAGTGTTGAAGAAAGTTCTGTCACTTGTGGTGGGTCAGGGTCTGAAGGAGAATGCACCAACCAGGCTTTTATCTCACAGAGCTTGCCCCCTTGTCCATAGAAATCTGACTCTGAACTTAGCCCAGAAAACTCTCCATATAAAATGATGCCTTTACATAGAAGGGTCTGCTGGCTGCACCATGTCAGTCACAAACCATTTGGAAGGCAATGGCAAATCCTCATGGCCACACCACAGATGTATTATCACACACCCACCCACCACTGCAATAGGCCCACTTCTCAGCAGGCTCCAACTTACTGGCATCTTTGTTCTACACCATTTTCATGAAACCCGGTCAATCATGGCATTCTCTGGTACACTCATGATCAGCAACAAGACATCTAAAGGTTCTCCAGTGCCACCTGGTTAAGGGAATTTCAAAGATTTCATTGTATTTATCTAGCCATTTTTCATGGATGAAGTTGGAGGCACTGTGGGTTTCAGTTCATTCAGGAAATATTAAATGGTGAGGAAGCTATTTTCAATGAATTCTCTGGAGAAATCTCACAGGCAAGTCTTCCCATAGAGTGGTCAAAAGGTCACATGAAGCCAGGCCCATTGAGGTCTTTAATGTGACGTCCATGGGTGTTCTGACTGTCAACAATGGCTGCCAAATCTTTCAGAATAAAATCATGTGATATTCTAGCTGATATTCCGAGGCTCTGTGGAAAGCCACCCTTGTATTTGATCTCAGTTTCCAAGGGAGAATCCCATGCGTGGCCTCCTAAAATCTGAACACAGTTTATGGCAATATTTCTCTGAGATCAGTTCGAGAACTCAGACTATAAGTGGAATCACACCAGAGTTCAAGCCCAGATAGACCCAGTCATCACTTCCAACCACCAAACAAATGACCACAATTAAAACCAAAGCACTCCCACAAGGCCCTCATCTTCTTCCATATAGACACTCATCATAACCTGTGGCTGGAGGTTTCCATGAGGGGCTCAGCCCAAGACAGTGTACAAAATAACCTCCCTTGCCCGTCATTTGCCTAAAGTCAGGGTTGCCTGGACACCCTTTCTGAGAACCAGGAGTTATCAAATGAGCCTGCCGTAAATACTGGTCTGATTCTCCAATTTGAGGCCTACTGACTCTCGGGTATAGATTCTTTATGTGAATTGGAATCATGAGAAAACCCAAGCACCTATGGGCTATCCTCTGCAGGGTTTGAAGAACTCATTTGACAAAAAGGATCCCTATTTTCACTTGATGGAGATCAGTAATCTTACAGAGGAAGGCGAGAGACTTCGTCCACAATGACTGCTTTTTTGGCCATTGTGGTTTTGGAAGCACACATGTAATTGTTCGTTAGATGCATCAGGTGCTGAAAATCTATTCAACAACCTCAAACATGGCCAAGAGTCTGATGCAGACACATCCCTTTCCAAAGCAATTAAGCAAAGATCTACAGGTGATGCCCATTAATTTCCATTGAAAACCGTTTTCTTCAGGCTTCAAAAAGGGGTGGCCTGAGGCAAAGACCTTTCTGACATTCAGGGCAACAGAACAATAGGTAAGCAAATGGCCCAAGGCAGGGTTTCTAAAATGATATCTGAGTTTTCTGAGATGATCCCATTCCCTTCAGCTATCCAGTACATAGCCATGTCACAGAGCTTGGAGGTGGTTCATGTCTTGGAAACAAAACCATGAGCCTATTCTGGAGAGTGGCCAGAATTCAAGAAGAAAACAGGAATTTAGGAAGACAGTGGTTGTTGCCCATCCATTAGGCAAGACAAAATCCATTCATAAATTGGGCAGGATGAATGTTGTGAAGCTTTCTTCTATTCAGGACACATCCATTGATGCATTCTCTTTTCTAATGTCTACAACCACAGACACAGTGGGATAAACAGACATAGAAACACTCGCATTGTCAAAAGACTTACTAGAAACAGTCCACTCCAATCCTAACAAACCGACTTTCCTACCTATTCTCAGATCATGAGACAAAACCACAAACTCACACCCACACCCAAAAAGTCACCTCCTTCCCCCAAGTAGGTCTATGACTATCCGGAGTGTCCTCTGACTAATGGGCCATAGTATGTTACTCCAAAATGGACTGTCCTATGTCAGATGTGGACTCCTTGGCCAACACTGTGAAGTTGTAAGGTGCCAGTGGTGAGACACTACCTGCTTACTCAGGAAAGGCCCCTCTTCAGACCTTCCTGGCATTTGGCCATCCTCACATCAGTAGTTACCAAGAAAGACTCATTCTGTCCTTGGTAAATCCAAACATGTGAGGCCACTGGGACTGGGACTGGGACTGCCTCTGGGTGCCTGTCTTCCTGGATCCCTAGTTCAGAGAGTTCCATCACCAAGAAAGTGATGTAGGTCACTTCCTTCAGGAACTGAATGAGGTCACTGCCTTGGCAACCACTTTGTCCTAATAGTTGCTTCCAAGTGTCCCAATTGATGGAGGCTGCCCCTACTTCCTGTGACACTTTCACAAGTTTGAATGGTATATCAAACATAGGCACCTGGGAACATCTCTCCACACAGGCCTGGTATTGTCCATCTTCTCTACATTAAGAAAAGAGAGACTGCTTCAGACACACCCCTTCATCCTGACCAGGTCGTTTGTCGTGGAAGATGACTTTTGCTCTCTCAGGTCCTTCATAGCTTCCTATAGCTTCCCCAGGGTTCATTTCTGCATGGACCTTTTCATTTCTCAGCAGGTGGAAGATTTCTTACATTCCTGTATTGTAAGACCAACTCTGTCCCTGCTTTTCTGTAAAGTTAGATTGAGGGAACAGAGTATGGTTAGGGTTAATAACATGTTTGATTTGGCTTAGGAATCATTCTGCTGGATGAATAATGTTATTGGGAACCTGCAACATTTATTAGAATATATAGAGGGGAAATATATTTATGAAAACAGAAATCGAGGTAAGATTTGAAGCCCAGAAGGGCTTTGGATCCTTGATTGGGATACTTAGGTTTGAATTATGTTCTGCACATGTGTCTCAGATAAATCTATACACAATGGCATAGGACCTTGTACCTTGGATGATTGAATGTCAAAGAGAACATCCAGTCAAAAAAGGATAGTTGGTAGGATTAGGAAGATAGTTGGTAGGATTAGGAAAAAGAGTGAGTATATGATTTGGACAAAAAGTTCTTTAGCAATAGGGTTTTGGGTAGAGAGAAAATGTAAATGTCAGCACATGTGAAGAGTCAGTCACAATGATGAACTGGGGAAAATATGTAGGAAAGCAGATATCAATAGAGACATTAGAAAATCAGCAAATGATAAAGTGATTGATAGGATTAGACATTTTCAACAGCCTTGAGTTTGAATAAATAATCTTAGGAAGAAACAAATATGTAGTCACCAATAGGATTGACATTTGAGAGCATTAGGCAACCTGGACATGGGTGATTTTCATAATCCATACTCATATTCCATTTAGGCTTTGGTACAGTCGTAAGTGTGACTTTGCATTTTGTGGCCAGAATATTACTGTGATAAAATGTATATGTAGATCAGGTGACATGAATATTTGTTGCACCATTTCTGAGAGCAATATTTTGAAGAGATATAAATTAGTATTGGGGGCACAAATAGGTGTACAATGTGTGTATGAATATAGAGAGAATGCATGAATAGACCATACTGTGAATAAATAATATAACTGTTTCCAAATTTAGAAATTGGAATAAATTGATATCCCAAAATACACAGGAAATCTTATATTGATATACATACATTCATTCCAACCAGTTATATATCTAATGGTAATATTAGGGTTGTAGTTTATCATAAAATGTGTGTGAGTTTTGCTTCAAAATTGATTATGGAAATCGAAAATAATGTGTTTGGAAAGAAGTCTCATGAAATAACCAGTCAAAAACAAGGAGGAATACATGTGTTCTGAAGCAGGAAGTGATTGAATGTGTTACAAATGTCTTTCAATTTGTGAACTTGTGGATGAAATGTATATTCTACGATGTATAAAAACTGAAGAAATAGTAATGTACCAGTGTTGAATTAAAATGAACATCAAAATACACATCATGTCCCATAGAAATCTACTTTCATTGATGTTAAATTGGGTCAGTTACTGTAGAAATATAAGGCTTTGTTTGCACCATTCACTGAAGTGAGTTTTCAGTACTAGGAAACAAATATGTATTTCAGGTGGATGAATATTTCTAAAAACAATCTTATGAAAAGTTGATTATAAAAGCACATACATGAACATCAGTGAATTATTTAGGGAGTGTATAATAAGACACATATATTTCATATTTTGAAAATATATATATCACACAGATACATTAGAAAGTAGCAATATATATGCCAATCAAAATTCATCATGAAATATATATCATTCACAGATCCAAAAATATTAATTTTACTGAACATGGATTTATGTATAATGTTTTTCAACTAAGAAGCTCACTCATAGTTTGAATTTTCAGTTCCAAAAACATTTAGGAGGAGTCATCTCTTCTCATACTTTGTATCTCCCAAGTTAGCCACCTCACAAAAATGTACGTGTGATACCAGGTAGGATTTTATATGTGCATATAAAAATACATGTGCTGAATTGGCTACAGAAAAAGGGAGACAGAAATTCACATATGTGTTAACTTTAAAAACACATGGAGAACTATTTCAACAAAAAATTAACAAGATTTATAACTCTTACCCTATATCATGCAAAAGGCAAGACCAACTATACGCCATGCCTCCTCTCAACCGCTTGTATTTCTATTCTGTTTGGGTTATTTTTCTCCATCATATTAGGATTAGTAGTCAGAGTCTAGTAGGGTATGTGTTAGTGTCAGGGATTCAGTATTTTGAATGGAAAATTGAAAAATGAATCCAATGTGTATGTAAATATGTGCTACACGAAAATCTTCCCACTCTCATCCAGAACAATGCCTTGACAACACCTACGGCCCAAGTATGACACAATCAGAGGAGAAAAGTTAGAAAATCCGTGAATACATATCTAGAATGGAATATGATCAGAAGTTCACAACCTTGGAAGTGGTAGAGGAGTTTCCAAAAGTAAGGGACAGGGTAAACCCTCCAAAAACTTGAAGGTCTGCTGGCCTAGAGACTTCTTGAGAAACTGCCTGTGAGGTTGGGCACTTGAAATATATGTTGTTGTCAGGAGCTTTAGCTTCCTTTCTAGTGAGACCATAAAAGCTGGGTCTGCATCAATGTGACCTGGAGGACATGGTTTCTTATTTTCCAATGAACATGAGACAGCAGTGCTGAATTTTCCATTGTAGGTAAACTGTGGCCCCTGGGGGCTGAATGTCTCCCTGTGTGGACGTTGAATCCATATAGTCATCCTCTATTTTCATGGTGTTTCTTGCTGCTGCACTGGGAGTTTGGTATTTGCTTCATGAAATACAAGGAGTTCAACGGGGACACAGTGCAGGAGGGATTTCTGTCACGTGCGGTGGGTCAGAGTCTGCAGGAGAATACAAGAACCAGGCCTCTATCCCACATAGCTTGCCCCCTTGACCATAGCAACCTGATTCTGAACAATGTCCTGAAACCTCTCTATGTAACAAGGTGCCTTTACATATAAGGGTCTGCTGGCTTCACCATGTCAGTCACAAGCCATTTGGAATCCAATGAAAGATCTACATGGCCCCACCACAGATGTTTTATCACACACCTGCCCACCATTGCTCTAGGCCCACTACTCAGCAGGATCCAACTTTCTGGCATCTCTGTTAAACACCATTTTCATGAAAACCAGTCAATCAAGGCACTGTCTGGTATACTCATTGTTGGGAAAAGTATAAACGGCAGCCATACCCCAGAGAAAAACCCCAACATGGTGCCTAAGGACTTCTTCTTCCTACCTTCTTTTTTCTGCAGTGGTGCCAAATGTTCCCACCCATGTGAACTCTCCCGCTGGCGCCAATTTGAAATCTCGCTGGTGGGGAACCTTAGCCCCAAAAAGAACTAATTCCTGGGCTCCAGAGCTGATATCTGAAAGAACTTACCAATAAACGGTTTGCCTGCCATTTATCTAAGCCCTTCCATCTTCCCCTTAGTTCTATATAAGCACACAGCTTTTTGCAATAAAATTGGAATTCTCCCAGCGAAGTGCCTTTGCGTGGGAAGTTCTTTCATTCTGGTGCCCCATGTGAGGATACGGGTGAGCTCTTTCTAACAAGAGCCCTGTCCCCTGCTCCCCCGGAGACACTCCGCCATGGTCCGCTCTTTTCAGACGCTGGCTTCCTGCACCCACCACAGATCTGATATATGTAAGCCTCCCCTGACCCTGGCTCTGCAACTCCCTTCGGGCTACCACTGGTTTTGTGACCTTGATCTTCCGGCACACTCTCGACGCCCTGTAGGGGGCAGGAAATTCCTGCCACTAAGACCTTTACTGGTCGCAGTGGACCTCTGGTGATCCGTTTTCCTTTGGGGCGTGAGGCTTCTGAGTTTACACAAGAGGCTCTGTGGTTTTTTCTCCTCTGCTGCCGCTGCCGCTGCTGGCTAGAGTTGCTGTTTGCTGCAGGGCTGCTGTGTCTGGCTGAAGCTGCCTCTCTGCTCGGGGAAAACTGAACTCCCGTCCTGGAACTACATTCTGCCGGAACCGGAGTTCTGTTTTCATTACTGACTTTTTCCGCTGCGTTCAAAAACTTTCCTGACGTCAGGTTGCCCGTGGCTCCGAACCCATTGGGTCTCACAGATCGCACTTCACTACTGACGCCCAGGTAGTGCCCTCTGTATTTCCTCATGACGGCTGGTCATTTTGGGGACGCCCACCTGACCCCCGTTTGCCCTGAGCTTCCTGAAAGCCGTTCCAGCCCAGGTTTTCTCTTTGTCTCTCTCGCTTACTCTTATTCTCTCTCTCTCTCTCTCTCTCTCTCTCTCTCTCTCTCTCTCTCTCTCTCTCTCTGTCTTCCTTCTCTCCCTGTGACTATGGGCACCTCTTCATCTGTACCTGAAGCCTCACCTCTCAAATGTCTAATAAAAAATCTGGCCACACTCTCCCTCACACCAGACATCAAGCCCAAACTTCTAATCAAATTCTGTACCCAAGATTGGCCTACATATCCACTGGATAATGGCAATCATTGGCCTCCAGAAGGCTCCTTACATCCAAACTTCATCTGTGACCTTTTTAACTACTGCCAGCATCTGAAAAAGTCGAGTGAGATTCCCTGCATTTAAGGTTTTAGCCTTCTCAGACAGCACCCTGTCGCTGCTCCTCCTGCCCTCCCTCTCAGGTCCTCCTTGTTTGCAAACCCTTCTCTTCCCCTACGTCTACTCTTGACTTCACAGATTCTTCCTCATTCAACCTAGCAGATGAACCCCCACCTTATCCCCCAGTCCTATCTGCCCCTTCTCTCCCACTATACCCTCCTCTTCCTCTGCCTGATTCCAGGGATCCTCAGCCTTCCATTTCATCCTCCTCCCCTCCGCCCTCTTCTGCCTGCTCCACCTGCTCCTCTTCCAAAGAGACACTCCCTGCCCCTCCCTCTCCTTCCTGTCCGCCTCCTGCCTCTTTCAGTCCTCCTGTTACCAGGTCTAAGGGACTCCTTCCCACCCCCAAGACAATCGCACCCCTTTGTGAGGTAGCTGGTCCCGAGGGTGTCATCAGAGTCCAAGTGCCCTTCTCCATGTCGGACATTACTCAGCTAGAGAGGAAGTTAGGCTCATTCACCACTGACCCCACCACTTACATTCGGGAGTTTCAATGGGTCCTGCAAGCATATAGTCTCACTCATCATGACATCTACATGCTCTTGGCCAATACACTTCTCGCTGAGGAAAGGCAATGGTCTGGGAGCTAGCCCAAGCCCATGCTGATGAAAATCATAGGACCAATCCTAACCACCCCACAGGTCCTCATGCTGTCCCAGAGCAGGATCCCCTATGGGATTACAACACCCCTGAAGGCTTACAGTCTAGTGACCTTTTTACATCCTGCCTCTTGGCGGGCCTGAAAAAGGCCATCCGCAAGGCTGTTAACTTTAAAAAGGTGCAGGAGGTCATTCAAAGGAAGGAGGAAACACCTTCAGAATTCCTGGATAGACTAACCAAGGCCCTTTAACAGTACACAAACCTCAACCCAGAAACCCCTGATGGCCGTCATGTCTTAATGAAATATGTTCTGGCCCAAAGCTACCCTGACATTAAAGCCAAGCTTAAAAAGCTTGAACAGGGCCCTGCTACTCCTTAGACTAAAATCCTCGCTGTCGCTTTCAAGGTTTTTTATGATAGAGAGGATGAATGTGAATGCCGTAGGCAGAGGGCTGAAAATGCCAAGTTCCAAATGTTGGCCCAGGTCATTCAGAGAAGGCCATCACCACACCATCCCAATATGACACCCCCGGGAGCTTGCTTCAAATGTGGTAAGGAGGGACATTGGGCCAGGGATTGTCCTTCACTGAGGACACCCTACAACCCCTGCCCAAAATGCCATCAAAGGGGACACTGGGGGGCAGACTGTCCAACAACCCGAAAGGGAGGTTGGTCAGCCGCCAGGCAACCACAGCCTTTCTTGGCCTTAGCAGAGGAGGAATGACGAATCCCTGGGCTTTCCCTCCAGACTATTACCATCAAGAATCAAGAGCCTAGGTTTACCTTCCTGATGGATGGATGCTTCATTACCTTCCTCTTGGATACTGGTGCCACTTTTTCGGTCTTAAGGGAGTACTGGGGTTCTACCACACCCTCAAAAACTCCTATTGTTAGGGTAGGAGGTAAACAGATTTTCCCTCAAACCCCCCATCATGTTATATGCAGGGATCCCTTTTGTCCTTCACTCACTTCTTTCTCTTTATGAGCCATTGCCCCATTCCCCTTCTGGGAAGGGACATACTCTCACTATTAAAAGTCACCATTCACATATCACCCCACACCTCTCCTACCTCTCATTTCCTCATGATGTTCCTAGGGGCAGATACACCTCCTTAATGCACTCTCCCATGACTCTCTAAACCAGTTAAGCCTGAGGTTTGGGACACAACTACACCCCTTATGGCTAAATGCAGTCCTATTCATATTGTCTTATGGGACCCTTCAAGATATATTAGTCAATCACAATATCCACTCACAACCACAGCCCTCCTCGAATTAGAACCCATCATCCAGGATTTATTACGAAAGGGGTATCTCAGGCCTACACACTCTCCTTTCAACACCCCCATTCTGGCACTTAAGAAACCTAAAGTGTCCTACAGGCTGGTTCAAGACCTTCTCCTTGTCAACTCCTCTGTGGTCCCCATCCACCCGCTAGTGCCCAACCCTTACACCCTCCTCTCTCAGATCCCTGCCACTACTACCCACTTCTCGGTCCTAGGTTTAAAAGATGCATTCTTTTCTATTTCCTTGTTCTCAGAATCTCAGAATATCTTTGCTTTTACATGGACTGACTCTCACATCCACCATTCTCATCAGCTTTCCTGGACTGTCCTCCCACAGGGATTCAGGGATAGCCCCCATCTCTTTGGCCAAGTTCTTGCCCAGGACCTCACATCCTTTCACCCAACCTGTCCTGACACTATTCTCCTTCCATATGTCAATGACCTTCTTCTATGTAGTCCCTCTGGGAACACTCTCAATCCCACACCGCTCAGCTTCTTAATTTCCTAGCAGACAAGGGATATAGGGAGTCTCCCCACAAGGCCCAGGTTTCCCATTCTTCTGTCACCTCTCTTGGTTTTTGCCTTAGACCCGGGAAAAAGGAAATAACACTGGATAGAAGCCAACTACTCTCTGATCTTCCAGTGCCCCATATGAAAGCCAAAATACTATCATTCATAGAAGTAGCAGGTTATTTTAGGGCCTGGATCCCAAATTATTCTCTTCTATCCAAACCCCTGTATGACCAAGCAAATGGACCCCCTAGTGAATCTCTTGTCTCCTCCCCCATCTACCACTTCCGCAGGTTTCAGCAACTCCTCTTAAAGGCACCTGCCCTTCACCTTCCTGATCTTTCAAGACCATTTCATCTATATGTCCATGAAAAAGGGGGGCAAGCACTTAGGGTCTTAGGTCGAAACTATGGGCCTACATTTGCACCTGTGGCATATTTTCCAAGAAACTAGACTCTACCATCCGTGGGTGAGCCCCTTGCTTAAGAGCTCTGGTTGCTGGACAAATTTTACACAAAGAAGCCTCTAAGCTGAGTTTTGGGGCACCTTGAACTATCCACTCCCCACATCACTTGAAAGATCTTTCAGCTTATAAGGGCCTTCAAACCCTTCCTCCATCCAGAGTTCTGTCGCTCCTCACTTCCTTTCTGGAAAACCCTAATATTACTTTCCTCCCCTGCTCTGCACTGAACCTTGCCTCACTGCTCCCAATGACTCCCACGTCTAACACACCAACTCATAATTGCTTGGAAACCTTAGAAGATTTCCTCCCCTGTCATTCTTCCATTTCTGAGGAACCACTCACCAAGCCTGACCTTATCTGGTTTACTGACAGCAGTTCCTTTAGGCAGAACGGCACTCATTACTCTGGATATGCTGTAGTTTCAGCCACTGAGATTATAGACACCAAAGCTTTGCCTTCAGGAACTACCAACCAGCAGATTGAACTTATAGCAGCCACTCGTGCCTGCCTTCTAGCACAAGGCAAATCCCTCACCCTCTATACTGATTCAAAATATGTCTTCCAGATCTTATTATCCCATGCTTCAATATGAAGGGAGCGACGCCTACTTACCACCAAAGGTAATGCGATCACTAATTCGGCTCTTATAACCAATCTGATGGAGGCCTCCCACTTACCCACCCAGTTGGGAGTTGTCCATTGTAGGTCCCATCAGAAGGACGGCTCTCTTATCACTGAGGGCAATGCCAAAGCTGACCAGGCGCCACGAATGCCTGCTACCACTTCCAATTATGGCCCCTATGGGGTACATATTATGGCCACTTTAGACAGCTCATCTGAAGCCCCTACTTCTTCCAGTAAGAACAAGGATCTTTTCAAGTTCCTTCATACTCTACACCATTCCAATTCTCAGTCTTTGACCCTTTTTTTACAGAGCTTCTTCTCCCTCAACCCTTCTGACATAGCCATGATAGAGAATATAGCCTCTAATTGTCAGATCTGTCAGCGGACCAAACCTCATACTCCTTTAAGGCCCAAACCTTTCCCTTTCCACCAAGCCCAGGGACACATTCCCGTTGCTGACTGGCAAGTAGACTTCACCAACATGCCCACAGTATGGCACACTAAATACCTCCTTGTCTTTGTGGACACTTTCTCTGTTTGGGTTGAGGCATTTCCCACTTCCAATAAAAAGGCTTCCACTGTAGCTTCAATCTAACTGACAGACATCATCCCTAGGTTTTGTATGCCCACTTCCCTACAATATGACAAAGGCCCTGAGATTATTTCTAGGATCACACAAAAGGTCTCTCAAGCCCTCTCCTTCAAGTGGCATTTCCACTGTCCATATTACCCCCAGGCTTCAGGGAAAGTGGAAAGGGTAAATCATACTCTGAAGGAAGTCCTTACCAAATTGACAATGGAATTAAACTTAGACTGGGTCAAAATCCTTCCCTTTGCTTTGCTTCGAATCAGAGCTCTCCCTAAGAAACCATCTTTACTGTCTCCCTTTGAGATAATGTATGGAAGACCTCTTATACCCTCTGGGTTGGTCACTTCACAAGGACCTCTCACCCGAGATTTGTCTTTGCCTCTCTTGTTTCATCTCCGCTCTGAACACTGGAAATGTCAGAACTGGCTTCTTCCGGACCCAGTCTCCTCTCCAAACACTCCTCCCTTAACACCTGGGAGTCTAGTCTATTATAATACCCCAGAGGAGAATGGGACTCTTGCACCAAAATGGGAAAGCCCCTATCTTTTCATTCTCTGTACCCCCACCGCCGCCAAACTCTCCTTACCAGACAACCGTCTCACTCCCTGGATTCCCATTTCTAGGTTGAAGCCATATCACCAGGAGGCCCCACCTGCTGACCACAGGACCATGCCAGAGGAACTCCAAGAATCACCTCCTGAAGCTCCCCTTTAATCCTGCTTTCCACACCCGTCTCACCCATTTAAGTTGCGGCTCACACGGTGTTCCCTGCAGCCCAATTCCTCTTAAAGAAGGCACAATGAGCTCTCCCAACACCCTAGTCTTCTCTAACTGCTTGTTTTTTGTGCTCTGCTTTTTTTCTGTGCTCTGTTGGGACTTGTCTTTACCCTCCTAACCTACCATGTATTTATTCACTCTTCGGGAACGATACTCAGAACATGGCATGCAGAAGGTCCGCGCAGTGGATGCAAGTACTTGCTTCATCCACAACTGCACCTCTATTTCCCTAAAATTGTCACCTTCAAGGACCTTCGTCCCTGGTAGCTGGAACTGGCCTTTCATTTGCTTCCTTTTTAATCAAACCAAAGACTATTGTCATTGGTGGCCTGAGATATATAATGGGTGCCCCTATTGGTCATGCAGGTTCCATGATGAACGTGGTAGCTGTTCTTACCACTCACTTGGCTACTCTGAAGGGTTGACTTCTAGTTACCTAAAGTGGCATAAAGGCTCTTCATCCGATAACAATGGATCGTATACTTCAGATATACCTGACCCCAAGGCCAAACGTTGGGGCTATGTTGAGTTTGCTGTCTATGCTCGGACAACCTCAGCAAGACCCACAGGGTGGATGACTGTTGGCCGCACCCTGATTACGCCACCTAAGGCAACCAATCATGTAGTCGAACACATTAAGGAGTCAGAATCAAAACTGGATAAAGGCCATTGCAACAGATGTTTTTTCGTCCTCTGCCTGAGGATCAAAAGAAGTATATTTCCTATATGCTTCCATAATTCTCTCCAGAATCATAGAGGGAGACTCATTAGGACGTTGGATTATCTCTCTTACCATGGCCAAATTAGTCGGCCCTCTGGCGGCCACTCGGAGCCCCGCTATTAGAGCCCTGTGATAAGTGGAAAGATGCTACCAACCTTCAAAGGTGTTGGGATCCCAGTTTGGTCGGTTCATGGGCCCATAAGGATGAAGAGGGAGCATCACAGTGGCTTCTGAGTTTTCTATTTTCCATAGCTGGCGGGTTTCTTTAGGTGGCCCAGCTTCCACCAGAAAAGGAGGGGCTGCTGCTGCTGCGGAGAAGTCCCTTGGAGGGCTTGGGTCTGGCCCAATTGCCTCTAGTGGCGGAGAGGCTGAGTCAGTGGCGAGAGAATCATCTGGAATGTGTTGGGGGTTGGGGAGCGAGGGCAGAGGATAAGGAGGGGGAGCATTGTCCAGTCTTGTGACTCAGGAAGAATGGGGGGAAGATGGGGAGGGAAAGGAAGGTTTGAATGATAGGATCCTGGGGAAGGGGTATATGGCTGTTGATCTGGGTGGCCACGTGGTCCCGGCTGAAAGACAATATCTCTGACTTTTCGGATTAGATTGAAGTAGAAGGATCCTTCTGGGGGCCACCCGACTTTGAGGATGGGCAATTCTGAAGCACAGAGAGTCTGCCAGGTCTGACATTTAACTGAAAAATAATGATTCTGGGCCCTTGAGCGGACATCAGTCCAAAGATCAAGGGTCAGGGACAGAAGCGTGAAAGTGCTTTGTCCCATAATGGGAGTTACTCAAAAAGAGACAGTGAAGACACAAACGCAACACAAACAAAGACAAACAGTAAACGTTTAACATGGGTCCAAGACAAATATTAGAACTCAGTAACTGGCAAAACCTGATGGGTTAGACAATAAAGACAGACAGTAAACTCAACATGAGTTCGGGACAATGAACAAAACTGTGTAGCCAGCAAAACCTGATGGGCTGGCAAACCGAATCCTGAAGCAAAATATAACCGAGTTGAGGAAACTAATATTCCTTGATTTCCCTCGTCCTCTGGAGTGTCCCCCAGGGACGTGGCCAGTAGCTCTGTGACACGTCTGCCACCCACTGTCAGAGAGAGCTAATGCTCTTCACCGACAGCCACTTTGCCAAGCCCTAACCTGAAACCCGAAACCAGAAAGAGGCGCCTTTCTTACCCCGAGAGGAGTCCCTTGGGGTCTTTCGTCCGCTGCTCCGGATATCTCACCTGGGGCCTCCAGATGAAAAGGTGGGGCGAACATCGGAGGAAAAGACCACCAACAGGCTTTCTCATGCAACACCAAAGGGTTTATTGGGGGTATAGCGTGCTGGAGCTCAGGGCTCACTTCAGAGGAACAAAGAACAAACAGCCCCGAGAACCACTTGAGCGGAGTTTATATACATTCTTTAGAGAGGGCAGGGACTTTACATACATCATAGCCTCCTTTAGCAAATCATCATATACCGCGGGAAAATCAAATAACAACTCTAAAACATGATTAGCACATTCATTGGCGGGAACAGGTTGGGCAGGGGGTGATTGGTCAGCCGTAAGAAGGGGTATACATTTAAATTGATTGGTGGATGCACTGTGATGTATACGTGGTGAGCTGCATGGTTTCTGGGAAGGGGCTGTTAAGTAACTAGGTCCTCAGGGAAGATTTCAACACACATCTAATGTGCAAATCCGGGAATTGTCTTAACTGCCACAGAAATTTCAGGTGCTGAGTGCAGCTTGGAAACTTTACAAAACCTGGTTCTTTACATTTCAATTTCAATTTCTTTTATTCTTTCAGAACCTTACAGAGGAAGGCGAGAGAGTTCATCGACAATTACTGCTCTTTTGGCCATTTTGGTTTTGGATGCACACATGGGATCTTTCTTTAGATCCATCTGGTGCTGATAATCTAAGCCACAGCCTCAAACAGGGCCAAGAGGCTGATTAAAACATATCCATTTCCAAAGCAATTACTACTCTGAAGTCAGTTACAGAACTCAGTCTTCTAGGAGAATCACGCCAGTGTTAAAGCCCAGGTGAACACAGTCATCTCTTCCAAAAGCCACACAAGTTACCACAATTAAAATCAAAACAATCCCACATGGCCCTCATCTACTTCCATATAGTCACTCATCATAATCTCTGGCTGGAGGTTTCCTTAAATGGCACAGCCCAATAGAGTGTCCATAATAAGCTCCCTTCTCCTCATTTACCTAAATTCAGGGTGGCCTGGACACCCTTCCTGTGAACCAGGATTGATCACATAGTTCTGCCATTAATAGTAATCTAATTCTCCAATTTGAGGCCTACTGACTATCAGGTATAGTATGTGATTTGGAGTCATTATTAAACCCAAGCACCTTTGCAGGGATTGGAAGAACTCATTTGACACAAAAAATCCCAATACTCCCTTGATGGAGGTCAAGAACCAAACACAGGAAGGCAAGAGACTTCACCCACAATGACTGATTTTTTGCCATTTTGGTTTTGGATGCACACATTGGATCTTTCTTTAGATCCATCCGATGCTGATAATCTAAGACACAGCCTCACACAGGACCAAGAGGCTGATTCAGACACATCCCTTTCCAAAGTAATTAAGCAAAGAGCCACTGGTGATGCCCATTCCTTTCCATTTTAAAACTGTTTTCTTCAGGCTTCACAAAGGGTGGCCTGAGGCAAAGACCTTCCTGACATTCAGGGCAACAGAACAATAGGTAAGCAAAAGGCCCAAAGCAGGTTTTCTCTACTGAGACTTTCCTGGTCACACTGATATCTGAGTTTTCTGAGATGCTTGCCATTCCCTTCAGCTATGGATTACATGGCCACGTCACAGAGTTTGGAGGTGGTACATATTTTGGACACAAAACCATGAGCCTATTGTGGAGAGTGGCCAGAATTCAGGAAGAAAACAGGAACTTAGGAAGACAGTACATGTTGTCCATCGATAAGGCAACCTGCTGTCCATTCCTAAAATGGGTAGGATGAATGCTGGGAAGCTTTCTACTAGACAGGACACATCCATTGATGCATTCTCTTTTCTAATGTCTACAACCACGGACACAGTGGGATACACAGACATAGAAACACTCGCCTTGTCAAAAGACTTTCTAGAAACATTCCACTCCAAACCAAGCAAGCCGCCTTTCCTACCTATTCTCAGAACATAAGACAAAACCACAAACTCACACCCACACTGAAAAAGGCACCTCCTTCCCCAAAGTAAGTCTGTGACTATCCAGAGTGTCCTCTGACTGGTGGGCCATACTATGTTCCCCAGAAATGACCTGTCCTGTCTCAGATCTGGTCTCCATGGCCAACTCTGTGAAATATCAGGGGCCCGCGGTGAGCCACTTCTTGCTTTCTCTGGAAAGGCCAGTCTTCAAAATTTCCTGGCATTTGGCCATCCTCATATCAGTAGGTACCAAAAAAGACTTACTCTGTCCTTGGTAAATCCAAACAAGTGATCCCACTGTACTGGGACTGGGACTGGTTCTGGATGCCTGGCTTCCTGGATCCCAAGTTCAGAGAGTTCCATCACCAAGGAAGTGAGATGAGGTCACTTCCTTCAGAAACTGAATGACGTCACTGCCTTAGCAACCACTTTTTCTGAACGGTTGCTTCCATACATCCTCTGACACTTTCACAAGTTAGATTGGTATCTCAACCATAGGAACCCGGGAACAGCTCTCCACAAAGGCCTTTGTTGGTCCATCTTTTCTACATTAAGGAGAGAGGGTGAATGAGACACAACCCTTCATCCTTACCAGGTTGTTTTCCATGGAAGATGACTTTTGCTCTCTCACATTCTTCATAGTTGCCTACATGTTCTCCAGGGATCATTTCTGCATGGACCTTTGAGGTTTTCAGCAGGTGGAAGATCCACTACATTCCTGTATTGTAAGACCAACTCTGTCCCTGCTGTTCTGTAATGTTAGATTGAGGGAACAGTGTATGGTTAGGGTTAATAACATGTGTGATTTGGGTTAGGAATAATTCTGCTGGATGAATAATGGTATTGGGAACCTGCGATATGTATGAGAATATATAGGTGAAATATATGTATGAAAACAGAAATCTAGGTAAGATTTGAAGCCCAAAAGAGCATTTTGCCCTTGATTGGAATACTTAGATTTGAATTAGGTTCTGCACAGATTGGTCAGATTAATCAATATACAATGGCATAGGACCTTGTACCTTGGATGATTGAATGTCGAAGAGAACATCCAGTCAAAAAGGGATAGTCGGAAGTGAAAGGTTAATAAAATAGGTATTTGTCACTTCCTGGGAAGAATGTTGTGTTTATTCCGAGCATAATGGAGTTGTAAAAAAAAATATGATTAAATTAAAAAGACACCTTGAAGAGTGTCAATGAGAGAGTGAGAGGACCAAAAAAAGCGGTTTGAGTCTTGGTTCACATAGTCCCCCTGTTTGACTACTTTTTTATCAACCCTGGCCTGTCCGATAATAATCTCCATATTATTGCTAACTATAAAACCCTGTTTGCTCAACCGTGTAATTTCTTTTCTCTAAGCTCAAATTGGACAAGTTAAACTCATGGTAATACCCCACTAGCAGACATAGAATGTGACACCCCACAATGATCACTTTTATGATTAAAAGTAGCTAGAAGAAGAAGTGGGGAATGAAAGATTAATAAAATAGGTACTTGTCACTTTTTTTTCTGTATGCTTAACAAAACACTGTTGAAATCTTGAGAACTGTTTGCTAATCTTGTTCCCAGAATGTCCTGTCCCCAAATGCCAAACTGCAGAATGTACTCCCTCACCCGGTTGAATGCAAACCGCCCACTCTCCCTCACCCATCAATAAACTTCACTCCCTGCCCTCCCCAAAGAAAGTATAGAAGCTCTGCTTAAGCTCTTCTCAGGGCTCTCTGCTCTATTCAAGTGAGCTCCGATCCCCTGCATGCTGACCCCCTATAAACCCTTTGCTGTTGCAATAGATAGTCTTTTGGTGGTCTCTTCCTCCGAAGCTCGCCCAGCGTTTACTTTGATGATTGGGTGTAGAAAAGAACATTCAGTCAAAAAGGGATAGTCGGTAGGATTAGGAAGATAGTTGTTAGGTTTAGGAAGAAGAATGAGTATAGGTTTTGGAAAAAAAATATTCCTTATCAATAGGGTTTTGTTTAGAGTGTGAATGTAAATGTTAGCCCACGTGAAGAGTCAGTCACAATAGTGAACCGGAGAAAATATGTAGGAAAACAGATATCAATAGAGATATTACGAAATAAGGCAAAATATAAAGTGGGTGATAGGATTAGACATTTTCAACAGGGTTGAATTTGAATATATGATCTTAGGAAGAAACCAATATGTAGTCACTAATTGGATTGATATTTGAGAGCATTAGGCAACCTGGACATGGCTGTGTTTAGTAATCCATGTTCATTTTCAATTTAGGCTTTGGTACAATAATAAGTGTGAACCTTGCATTTTGTCTGCAGAATATTACTGTGATAAAATGTATATGTAGATCAGGTGACATGAGTAATTTTTCCATCATTTCTGGGAGCAATATTTTGAAGATTAATAAGTTAGTATTGGGGGTACAAAGAGGTGTACCTTGTGTCTATGAATATAGAGCTAATGCATGAATAGACCATACTGTTAATAAATAATATAACTGGTCCACTTTAAATAATGCATTGGATTCATATCTTAAAATATATAAGAAATCTTATATTGATATACATACATTCATTCCAACTAGTTATACATCTAATAGTAAAATTAAGGTTATGGTTTATCATGAAAGGTGTGTGAGTTTTTCTTCAAAAGTGATTATGGAAATCAAAAATAATATGTTTCGAAAGAAGTCTCATGAAAAGACCAGTCAAGAACCATGAAAAAACACATGTGTTCTGAAGCAGGAAGTGATTGAAAGTGAAACAAATGCCTCTAAATTCGCGAACTTGTGGATGAAATATATATCCTATTATGTGCATAAACTGAAGAAATAGTAATGTACCAGTTTTGAATAAAAATGAACGTCAAAATACACATCATGTCCCATAGGAATCAATTTGCATTGATGTTAACCTGGGTCAGTTACTGTATTAATTTTAGGATTTGTAGGCACCATTCACTGAAGATAGTTTTCAGTACTAGGAAACAAATACGTATTTCAGGTGGATGAATATTTCTGACGATAATCTTGTGAAAAGTTGATTATAAATTCACATATATGAATATGAATGAATTTAGGAAATGTATAATAAGACACATGTATTTCATATTTTGAAAAATCTGGAAAGTTTGTATATATATATATATATATATATATATATATATATATATATATATACACACACACACATGCACACAGACATTAAAAAGTAGCAATATATATGCCAATTGAAATTCGCCATGAAATATATATCATCCACAGATTCAAAAATATTCATTTTACTGAACATGGATTTATGTATAATGTTGTTAAACTAGGAAGCTCACACAGAGTTCGAATTTTAACTTCCAACAGCATTTAGGAGAAGCGATCTCTTCTCACAATGTGTATCTGCCAAGTCAACCACCTCACAAGAATGTACGTGTTGTACCTTGTAGGATTCTATATGTGCATATAAAAATACATGTGCAAATAGGCTACAGAGAAAGGGAGACAGGAATTCACATATTTGTTAACTTTAAAAACACATGGAGAACAATTTCTACAGAAGTTGACTAGATTTATAACTCCTACACTACATAATGCAAAAGGCAAATTCAACTATACACCATGCCTCCTCTGAACTGCTTGTATTTCTATTCTGTTTGGATTATTATTCTCCATCATATTAGGATAAGTAGTCAGAGTCTAGTAGGCTAAGGGTTAGTGTCAGGGATTCAGTATTTCCAATGGAAAATTGGAAAAGGTATCCAATGTGTATGTAATTATGTGCTTTGAAAAATCTTCCCACTCTTATCCAGAACAATGCCTTGACATTACCTTTGCCAAAAGTAAGACACAATTACAGGAGAAGAGTTCGAAAATCTGTGCATATATATATGGAATGCAATATGCTCAGTTGTTCACAAACTTGGAGGTGGTAGAGGAGTTTACAAAAGTAATGGACAGGGTAAACCCTCCACAAAAATGGAGCTTTGCTGGCCTAAAGACTTCTTGAGAAACTGCCTCTGAGGTTGGGCACTTGAAATATATGTTGTTGTCAGGAGCTTAATCTTCATTTGTGGTGAGACAATTAAAGCTGGATCTGCATCTATGTGACCTGAAGGATCTTGTTTCTTATTTTCCAATGAACATGAGACAGCAGTGCTGAATTCTCTCTTTGTAGGTAAACTGTGGCCACTGGGGGCTATGTGTCTCCCTGTGAGGACTGTGAAACCATTTGATCATCCTCCAATTTTCGTGGTGTTTCTTGCTGCTGTACTGGGAGTTTGGTATTTGCTTCGTGAAATACAAAGATTTCAACTGGGACAAAGTGCTAGAGGGAGTTCTGTCTCGTGTGGTGTGTCAGGGTCTGCAAGAGAATGCACCAACCAGGCCTTTATCCCACATAGCTTGCCCCCTTGACCATAGCAACCTGATTCTGAACATTGCCCTGAAAACTCTCCATATAACAGGATGCATTTACATATAAGGGTCTGCTGGCTACACTATGTCAGTCACAAGCTATTTGGAAGCCAATGGAAGGTCCACATGACTCCACCACAGATGTTTTATCACACTCCTGCACACCACTACTCTAGGCCCACTACTCAGGAGGCTCCAACTTACTGGCATCACTGTTCTTCAACATTTTCATGAAACCCAGTCAATCAAGGCACTGTATTTTATACTCATGATCAGCAACAGGACATCCAAAGTTTCTCCAGTGCCACCTGGTCATGGGAATTTCAAAAATTTGATGGTATTCATCTAGCCATTTTTCAAGGATGAAGTTGGAGGCACTGTGGGTTTCAATTCATTCAGGAACCACTAAATGGTGAGGAAGTTCATTTCAATGAAATCTCTGGACAACACTCACAGGAAAGGCTTCCCAAAGAGTGGCCAAAAGGTCACATGAAGCCAGGCCCATTGAACTGTACAATGTGAGGTCCATGTGTGTTTTGACTCTCAACTATGGCTTCCATGTTTTTCATAATAAAATCATGTGATATCCTGGCTGAGATTCCCAGTGCTCTGTGGAAAACCAACCTGGGACTAGATTTCAGATTCCAAGGGTGAATCTCATGCGTGGCCTCCTAAAATCCCAACTCAATTCATGGCAATACTACTCTGAGGTCAGTTCCAGAACTCAGTCTATAAGGGGAATCACCCAAGAGTGAAGCCCTGGTGGACCCAGTCATCTCTTCCAACTGCCACAAAAATGACCACAATTATAACCAAAACACTCCCACATGGCCCTCATTTTCTTCCATATAGATATTCATCATAACTTCTGGCTAGAGGTTTCCATAAGTGGCGCAGCTCAAGACAGTGTCCAATATAAGCTTCCATGCCCCTCATTTGCCTAAAGTAAGTGTGGCCTGCACACTCTTCCTGTCAACCAGGAGTGATCAAATAGGCCTGCCATTAATACTGCTCTGCTTCTACTATTTGAGGCCTACTGACTGTCAGGTATAGATTCTTATGTGGTTTGTAGTCATGAGACAACACTAGCACATCTGCAGGGCTTTGAAAAACTCATTTTACTCAAGGGTCAATAATCACACTTGATGGAGGTCAGGAAACTAACAGAGGAAGGTGAGAGACTTCATCCACAATGACTGATCTTTTTGAATTTTGGTTATGGATGCACACAAGGGATATTTCTTTAGATCCATCAGGTGCTGACAATCTAAGCCCCAGCTTCACCGAGCGCCAAGAGGCTGATTCAGACACATCCATTTCCAAAGCAATTAAGCGAAGAGCCACAGGTGATGCCCACTCATTTCCATTTGAATACTGTTTTCTTCAGGCTTCACAATGGGGTGGCCTGAGCCAAAGACTTTCCTTACATTCAGGGCAACAGAAAAATAGCTAAGCAAATGGCCCAAAGCAGGGTTTCTCCACTGAGACTTTCCTGGTATCTGAGTTTCCTGATATCTGAGTTTTCTGACATGCTCCACTTCCCTTCAGCTATCCAGTACATGGCCATGTGACAGAGCTTGGAGGTGCTACATAGCTTGGACACAAAACTTTGAGCCTATTCTGGAGAGTGTCCGGAATTCAGGAAGAAAACAGGAACTTAGAAAGATAGTAGGTTTTGCCCGTTGATAAGGCTAGTCGCAGTCCATTCATAAATTGGCAGTATGAATGCTGGGAAGCTTTCTACTAGACAGAACACATCCATGATGCATTCTTTTTCTAATACTAAGACCACGGAGAGAGTGGGATACACAGTAATAGAAACACTCACCTTGTCAGAGGACATACTAGATACAGTCCTCTCCAAACCAAACAAATCGCCTTTCCTACATATTCTCAGAACATGAGACAAAACCACAAACTCACACCCACACTCAAAAAGACACCACCTTTCCCAAAGTAGGTCTGTGACTATGCGGAGTGTCCTATGATGGGTGGGACATACTATATTTCCACCAAATGCACTGTGCTGTCTCAGTTCTGGTCTCCTTGGCCAACTCTGTGAAGTTGTCAAAAGTCACTGGTGAGCCACTACCTTCTTTCTCAGGAAAGGCCCCTCTTCTTAGCTTTCCTAGCATTTGGCCATCCTCACATAACTAGGTACCAAGAAAGACTGACTCTGTCCTTGGTTTACCCAAACAAGTGAGACCACTGGAACTGGGACTGGAACTGGCTGTGGTTGCCTGGCTTCCTGAATCCCAAGTTGAGAGAGTTCCATCACCAAGGAAGTTATGTGAGGTAACTTCCTTCAGGAAGTGAATGAAGTCACTGCCTTGGCAACCACTTTGTCCTAACAGTTGCTTCCAAGGGTCCCATGAGATGGAGGGTGCACCTACTTGCTGTGACGTTTTCACAAGTTAGAATGGTATATCAACCATAGGCACCTGGGCACAGCTCTCCACACAGGCTTGGTTTGGTCCATCTTCTCTACATTAAGATGAAAGAGGCTGATTCAGACACATCCCTTCACCCTGACCAGGTTGTTTGCGATGGAAGTTGACTTTTCCTCCCTCAGGTCCTTCATTGCTGCCTACATCTTCTCCATGGATCATTTCTGTATTGACCTTTGAGGTTCTCAGCAGGTGGAAGATCCCCTACACTCCTGATTGTAAGACCAACTCTGTCCCTGCTTTTCTGTAAAGTTAGATTGAGGGAACAGTGTATGGTTAGGGTAATAACAGGTTCGATTTGGGTTAGGAATCATTCTGCATGATGAATAATGGCATTGGGAACCTGTGATATTTACAAGAATATACAGGTGAAATATAAGTATGAATACAGAAGTCTAGGTAAGATTTGAAGCCCAGAAGAGCATTGGGTCCTCGATTGGGATACTTAGCTTTGAAATACCTTCTGCACAGATGTCTCAGATACATCGATAAACAATGGCATAGGACCTTGTAAATTGGATGATTGAATGTAGAAGAAAACATCCACTTAAAAAGATTAGTCGGTAGGATTGGAAAGATAGTCAGTAGGTTTAGGAAGAAGAGTGAGTATAGGATTTGGTCCAAAAGTTCTTTAGCAATAGGGTTTCTCGTAGAGAATGAATGTAAATGTCAGAACATGTGATGAGTCAGTCACAATGATTAACTGGGGAAAATATATAGGGAAGCAGATATCAATAGAGACATGAAGAAATCAGGCAAAGTATAAATTGATTGATAGGATTAGACATTTTCAACATGGTAGATGTTGAATATACAATCTTAGAAAAAAACAAATATTTAGCACCAATAGGATTAACATTTGAGAGCATTAGGCAATCTGGACTTGGATGTTTTTAGTAATCCATGCTCACTTTCCATTTAGGTTTTGGTACAATCATAAGTGTGAACTTTGCATTTTGTGTCCAGAATATTACTGTGATAAAGTGTATATGTAGATCAGGTGACATGAGTATTTCTTCCACCAATTCTGTGGTCAATATTTTGAAGATGTATAAATTAGTATTGGGTGTACAAATAGGTCTACCCTGTGTCTACAAATATAGATAAAATGAATGAATTGACCATACTGTGAATAAATAATATAACTGGTTCCAACTTTAAATTATGGATTGAATTGATATCTGAAAATATACAGGAAATCTTATATTGATATACATACATTCATTACAACCATTTATAGATCTAATGGTAATATTAAGGTTATGGTTTGTCATGAAGAGTGTGTGAGGTTTGCTTCAAAAGCGATTATTGAAATCTAAAATGAAAAGTAGTCTCATGAAAAGACCAGTCAAAAAACATGGAGGAATACATGTGTACTGAAGCAGGAAGTGATAGAAAGTGAAACAAATGCCTATAAATTTGAAAACTTGTGAATGAAATATATATCCTATGATGTGCATAAACTGAAGAAATAGTCATGTAACATTGTTGAATAAAAATGAATGTCATAATACACATCATGTACCATAGTAATCTACTTGCATTGATGTTAAAGTGGGTCAGATACTGTAGAAAAATTAGGACTTCTATGCACCATTCACTGAATTTAGATTTCAGTACTAGAAAACAATATGTATTTGAGGTGGATGAATATTTCTGAGAATAATTTTGTGAACATTTGATTATAAATCCACATACATGAATATGAATGCATTTAGGGATTGTATAATAAGACACATATATTTTATATTCTGAAAAATCTGGAGAGTGTGTATATATATATATATATATATATATATATATATATATATACACACACACACACACACACACACACACACACACGCACAGACATTAAAAGGTAGCGATATATATGCCAATCGAAATTTATTATGAAATATATATCTTTCACAGATCCAAAAATATTCATTTTACTGAACATGGATTTATGTATTATCTTGTTCAACTAGAAAGCTCACCCGTAGTTTTAATTTTCAGTTCCAACAACGTTCAGGAGGAGTGATCTCTTTTGACAATTTGTATCTGCCAAGTCAGCCACCTCACAAAAGTGTACATGTGATACCAGGTAGGATTCTATATGTGCATACAAAAATACATGTACTGAATAGGATACAGATAAAGGGCGACAGGAATTCACGGATTTGTTATCTTTAAAACACATGGAGAACTACTTCAATTTAATATTGACTTGATTTATAACACCTACCCTTTATCATACAAAAGGTAAGTCCAGCTATACACCATGCCTCCTCTGAACTGCTTGTATTTCTATTCTGTTTTGGTTATTTTGCTCCATCAATTTAGGATTGACACAGTCTGGCTGGGCACAATTCAGGAGCCACTTGTCAAAAGCTAACTTTATTTTTAGAACCACACACGCCAAAAAATAGCTCCTCGGGAAAAACACTCAGAGCACAACTGCCACCACCGGCTTCCCACAAGCTCTCAACCTCCCCTCTCCTCCTGCTCTTGAGGTCGATTGGCTGGGTTGTTTGAGCAGAGCCAAAAAAGTCCCCCAAAAAGCAGCTCCATAATTTGAAAGGGTGGGGAAACAGCCCAATGGGCATCACTGCAGAGGAGCCAATCAGCTAGATGTTGCTGGGGCCGCTGTGAGCCAACCATCAGCAGGCAGTCTGAAAGTTTGCTTTGGCCCCTTGGGCTGTGGCTCTCAACATCTAACCCTCTGTGTTTAAAAAACAAGCATGTGGCTTAGGGACCATGCCTGCCTTAGGTTGTCCAATAGTACATATGGTTCTTACCCATTATCGAATGACCTGACCTCAAGGTGTCAGCCTCCTGTCTTAGATTGGTACCATTGTAATTGGATCTTACCCGTCACTGACTACAGGTCCAGTATACATCCACACCTGTGGAGAGGTCTTTGTACCAGCGGGCGGGTGAGGCTCTTTGCCTCATCTCTGTTGGGCCCCTAATTTTAGCTGAACAACCATGACAAGCAGAAGGGAGGAAGATACACCAAGGCAATTGATGGCTCTTTTTGAAAAAATTGTACCACCGATGACATCATCAGAGAAATACCCCAACACTACCACACGTCACTGCACCAACAGATAGTTCACAATGCAGGCAGGTGAGTTCACAATGCATACAAGTGATACATAGTCCAGGCAAGTTCTGCAAGCAGTTCAGTGATGGCTATTGCAGAAGCTGTAGATTGGTTTTATCTTTGACTTCACATGCACTGGGATGAAGATAGAAATTCTGGCAACAATGCCTAAAGAAAGAATTATGTGACATTCCAAAAGGCACTAAAAGAAAACAATTTTCTTAACAATTTACATTGTCTAGAAGAGAATTATTAAATATAATGAAAAGAAAAGGTGGATCCAACATGGCGGCAGGCAGAGAGGCTGCGATTTTAATGCACTCCCAGTGATGGGGTCATAAAGTCGCAAGGATAACTCTTGGATTCTACCAACGGAAATTCTCCTAGCAAAATTCCACTGAAGGGAGACTGCCCGGGAGCTACAAGAATTTTTTTGAAGCGTCTGTGTGACCCGGACGAGTGGGACCCTGCCACTAGACGCGGAGTTCGAGATTCACCAGCCACAGTCTGCGCACCGCGGGCACAGCTGCAGATCCGTCCACCGGCCCGCAGCCAAAGTGACTGGGTCCTGCTAGACGCCGAGACACAGCTTGGCAGGAAGAAGTCTTTAGCCAAGCCTCCACGCGCCAGGAGCTGAGGTGAACCGGGCCGGACCAGTCCCACCCCTCCCCTCGGTCAATCCGGCAAGAAGCCTGGGGCCCACCATAGCAGAGAGGTGACATCATCGGAGTTCGGCCGGCGAAATTCCTTCCCAGCAAAATCCACTTTAGCAGGTGTGTGACTCCCCATACTGATACAAGCAGCCAGGAAACTTCATTGACTTCTCAGGGGTCGTGTCCGTAGGGAAGCAGAGGGGAGCCCAGAACCCAAGGCCCCCATATCACCAGTGGTGACCCCTAAGGTCTTATCCGCCAGTTTACCACAGCACTGAGGCTTAAAAGGGGCACTCGGTGGGGCTGCAAGTGTAACTAGATCTCTGGAGAATCACTTCTGGGGAACAGGACCTGGCTGGCAGGCTGACAGGAGGAAGGGGGTTAAGAGCTGGAGAAGTGAAATGGCTCTGGATTGACAAGTCTGAGAGACCCCCAGAAGACGCCCTACAGGGATAGCTCTCGGCAGGTAGAGAGCAGACACTCCGCTTGGAAGGCACAGCTCCGCCTACTGGAAGAGAAGAAGGTGGATCTCTAAGACTTTAATTTTTTTGTTGTTGTTGTTGCTGTTGTTGATATTTTTTTCTCTCCTTCTTCTCTCCCTGTTCCTTTCCCCCCTTTTCTTTCTCTCTTTCTATCCCATTTCAAGTTTTATTGTTCTTTTCATTCCCCTCTAATCTATCTCTCCCTCTATCCTTTTTTTCTTTTTAAGAGCACCTTCATTCTCCTACCCCCCAACTCTCATTCCAAGCATTACATCTTCCATTGTGTGTAATTGTCTAAATGCAAATAGGTGAATGTCTCGAGGCTGTCTATAAGACTCCTAAATACCTAGCTACTACCAACACCCTGATCCAATTGCCTGGTAGTATCCACCTTCAGTGGAGCAATCTTCTAAAGTAGCCGAGACATACTAACCATTGTACCACCAGAGCACCCAACCTAAACATATAGTCGTAAGAACAAACAGCAAATCATTATATGCATACAGAACCTAGAAGCCTTATATGAATTGAATGAATCAGCTTTAAAGTACAACAAAGCCCAAAATTTTTAGGCATAATCTTCCACCACAAAAGAGAGACAACAGAGATATACAAAGCCAAAACAAATGTATAGGAGAAAGCAGTTACAAAGCAGTCAAACAGAGCTGGAAAGCAACGTGAACAATATGAAAAAACAAGGGAAAAAGGGGTTACAAACAATGCAGGACAATCTAAATATACAGGAGGACCTAGAAGAATCAGAAATATGGACAGGGAAAGAAATCAAGGCATTCCTAATTCAGATGGAACGGAATATTAGAGAAGACATGAGACAGCAAATCCAAGCATTGAAAGTATATTTTGAAGAGGAACTAACCACACAAATTAAATCCGCAAAGAATGAGCTTTATCAGGAGATAGAGGTGTTAAAAAATAATCAAGTTGTAATCATAGAAATGCAAGAAACCGTAAATCAGATTAAAAGCGCTAATGAGAATATTACAAACAGACTAGATCAAGTAGAAGTCAGAACATCATATAATGAAGACAAAGTATATCAACTTGAAAAGAATATAGTCAACACAGAAAAGATGTGAAATCAAACATATAACACAAAACACAAGTGCACACATAATATAATACATACAACACATGACATAATATTAAAGGCCTTATGACTTTTTACAGGTGAAATCTCCATTGCAATGTCTAAAAACTCTATTGTCCAAAAATAGAACTGATCAGCAAAACATTAACCTAGTTCTGTATGAGCTAAAAAAACAAAATAAAACTTCATGATATGAGAAAGGGGAATAATAAAATAGATTTGAAAAAAACATTCTGGTTCTGTCACAGATGTAAGAACAGCCAAACTGGAGTTCTGCATATCAGCTCTTATTGATTTGAGCCAAATCATCTTATTTTTGGTCTGTAGAAATCTCTTTAGTTAATCTCTCTGGAATCCAAATTGGCTACTGTTCTCCCTGTGGAAACACAAAAACAGACCCCGGACTCCAGACAATTACTTGGTCAGGACCTTTCCATTGTCCTGTTAGAATATCCTTCCAAAGTACCTTGGGCTTATGTACATTTTTTGGACATATATGCCTTTCTGCAGCACTAAGCCCTGATGAACCCAAATTTAAAAAGTTTAGAGTAAAAGGGTTATTTTAAGTTTACCTTTGGGGAATATATACCCCTTCCCAATTTGTTCTTTTTGTTTTAATATGTACGTTTTAATAGTTTCATGTGCTCTTTCAACTATGCCTTCTCCCTGTGGATTGTATGGGATTCCTGTTATATGAGTAATGCCAAATGATGAGCAAAATTGTTTAAAAGAAGTAGAAGTATAAGCAGGGGCATTATCTGTTTTTAACTCTTTTGGAACGCCCACAGTGGCAAAATTTTGTAAGCAATGAGCTATAACATCTTTAGTTTTTTTCTCCAGCAAGAAGGGAGCCCATCAAAAATCCAGAAGAAGTATCAACTGTAACATGCAAATATTTTAATTTTCCAAATTCTGGCAAGTTTGTGACGTTCATCTGCCAAATATGGTTAGGTATCAATCCTCTAGGATTGACTCCAAGATTAACTTGTGGTAAAAAGGTCACACAATTTTGACATTGTTTTATTATTTGTCAAGCTTGTTCCTTAGTTACTTTGAAACGCTTTTGTAAAGTATTAGCATTGACATGGAACTTTTTATGAAAATTTGTAGCTTCTTCTAGTGTAGAGAAAATATGTATGAATGTCATGTGTTGTTTTATCTGCTAAATAATTGCCCAAACTAAGGGCTCCAGGCAATCCTGTATGTGTCCTGAAATATCCTATAAAAAACGGATCTTTCCTGTCCCAGATTAGACTTTGTATAGTCGAAAGCAAAGAGAAAATAGTAGAGGAAGGGGAAATCCTTCTACCATCTTCAAGTGATACTATAGCACTAACTATATACTGATTATCGGAAAATAAATTAATTACAGATTCTTTAAGCATCACAAAAGCTTGTAATACTGCATTAAGCTCTACATTTTGAGCTAATTTTTTTGGGTACTAAAAATGTAAAAGTTTGATCAGGTGTAAATATTACTGCTGTACCATTATTTGACCCATCAGTGAATATATTTGTAGCATTTATAATAGGTGTTTTTCTTGTCATTTTTGGAAAAATTACATGATGTGATGACCAAAAAGACAATAAAGGATTAGATGGTAAGTGGTTATCAAATGAAACATTAGATTTGCACATGATTATTGCCCAAGTATTTAACTAATTATCTAAATCATCAATTTGATTCATAGTATATGGAGTAATAATTTTATCTTCTTTGGTTGTATTATAGTTATAGTAGAAATATTCAAGTAAAAGAGAAGGTCTCTCGAGCTAGTCAGACAGAGATAAAAATTCAATTAAAAGAGAAGGTCTCTCTAGCTAGTTAGACAGAGGAAAAAATCAAGTGATTGATCCTGATAATGTGTCTGAATCAGCCTCTTGGACCTGTGTGAGGTTGTGGCTTAGATTCTCATCACCTGATGGATCATTCCGTGTGTGAATCCATACCCAAAATGGCCAAAAGAGCAGTCCCTGTGGATGAAGTCTCTTGCCTTCCTTTGTAAGTCTACTGAACTCCATCAAGTGAGAATACGCATCCTTTGTGTCAAATGAGTTCTTCAAAGCCCTGGAGAGTCTAGCACATAGGTTCTTGGGTTTTCTCATGACTCCAATTCACATAAAAATATCTATACCTGACAGTCAGTAGGCCTCAAATTGGAGAAGCAGAGGTGTATTAAGGGCAGGCCTATTTGATCACACCTGGTTCACAGGAAGGGTGTCCAGGCCACCATGACTTTAGGCAATGAAGGGCAAGAAAGCTTATTTTGGACACTGTCTTGGACTTCGCCACTCATGGAAACCTCCAGACAGAGCGTAGTATGAGAGTGTATATATGGAAGAAAATGAGGACCATTGGGAGTGTTTGGTTTTAATTGTGGTCATTTGTGTGGTAGTTGGAAGATATGACTGGGTATACCTGGGCTGAACTCTGGTGTGATTCCCCTTAGAGACTGAGTTCTAGAGCTGACTTAGAGAAGTGTTATCATGAAATATGTTGGGATTTTAGTTGGTCACGCATGAGAGTCGCCCTTGGAAACCGAGATCTAGGCCCAGGTTTGCTTTCCACAGAGCACTTGGAATCTAATCCAGGATATCACATGGTTTTATTCTGAAAGACATGGCAGCCGTAGTTGAGAGTCAAAACACACATGTACCTCACATTGTAGACAGCAATAGGTCTGGCTTCCTGTGAAATTTTGGCCACTCTTTGGAAGCCTTGCCTGTGAGATTTCTCCAGAGCTTTCATTGAAATGAGCTTCCTCACCATTTAATTGTTCCTGAATGAAGTTAAACACACAGTGCCTCCAACATCATTCTTGTAAAATGGCTAGATAAATACCATGAAATTTTTGAAATTCCCATGACCATGAAAATGGTGTAGAACAGAGATGCCAGTAAGTTGGAGCCTGATGTGAAATGGGCCTAGAAAAGTCGTGTGCAGTTGTGTGATAAAATATCTGTGGTGGGGCAATGTGGATCTGCCATTGGCTTCCAAATGGCTTGTGACTGACATGGTGCACCCAGCAGACCCTTCTATGTAAAGGCATCTTGTTATGTGGAGAGTTTTCAGGGCAATGTTCAGAATCAGATTGCTATGGTTAAGGATGCAAGCTATGTGGGATTGAAGCCTGGTTGGTTCATTATCCTGCAGAACCTGACACACCACACGTGACAGAACTCCCTTTAGCACTGTGTCCCAGTTTAACTCCTTGTATTTTGTGAAGCAAATACCAAACTCACATTGCAGCAGCAAGAAACACATCGACAAGTGGAGGATGGCCAGATGGCTTTACAGTCCACACGGAAAGAGTTTGCCCGCAGTGGCCACAGTTTACCTACAAAGAGAGAATTTAGCACTGCTGCCTCATGTTCATTAGAAAATAAGAAACCATGTCCTCCAGGTCACTTAGATACATACCTAGCTTTGATGGTCTCTCTACAAAAAAGCTAAAACTCCTGACAACAACAAATATTTCAAGTGCCCAAACTCAGAGGCAGTTTCACCAGAAGTCTTTAGTCCAGAAGAGCTCCATTTTTGTGGAGTATTTACCTGTCCCTTACTTTTGGAAACTCCTCTACCACCTTCAAGGTTGTGAACTCTTGAGCATATTACATTCCAGATATGTATTCACAGATTTTCTAACTCGTCCACTCTAATTGTATTTTAATTGGAGTGAAGGTAAAGTCAAGGCATTGTTCTGGATTAGAGTGGGAAGATTTTTGTGAAGCACATATTTACATACACATTGGATTCATTTTCCTATTTTCAATTCAAAATGCTGAATGCCTGACACTAACGCATACCCTACTAGACTCTGACTACTAATTCTAATATGATGGAGAAAAATAACCCAAACCGAATAGAAATACAAGCAGTTTAGACGAGACATAGTGTATTGCTGGACTTGCCTTTTGCATTATACAGGGTAGGACTTATAAATCTAGTCAATATTTTGTTGAAATAGTTCTCCATGTGTTTTTAAAGTTAACAAATAGATGAATTCCTCTCTGCCTTTCTCTGTAGCCAATTCAGCACATGTTATTTCATATGCACATATTGAATCATACCTGTTATCACATGTACATTCTTGTGAGGTGGCTGACTTTGCAGATACAAATTGGGAGAAGAGATCACTCCACCTAAACACAGTTGGAACTGAAAATTCAACCTATGGGTGAGCTTCGTAGATGAACAACATGATAAATAAAATCATGTTCAGTATAATGAATATTTTTGGATCAGTGGATGATATACATTTCATGATGAATTTCGATTTCCATATATATTGCTACTTTTTAATGTCTGTGTGTGTGTGTGTGTGTGTGTGTGTGTGTGTGTGTGTACACTCTCCAAGTTTTTCAAAATATGAAATATATGGGTCTCAATGTTCACTCCCTAAATTTATTCGTATTCATGTATGTGGATTTATAATCAAATATTCAAAAGATTATTCTCAGAAATATTCATCCACCTGAAATACATATTTGTTTCCTAGAAATAAAAACTAACTTCTGTGAATGGTGCATACGAATCCTAATATTTCTACAGTAACTGACCCAGTTTAACACCAATGCAAGTAGATAATTATGGAACGTGATGTGTATTTTGATGTTTATTTTTAGTCAACACTTGTACATTACTATTTCTTCAGTTTATGCACATCATAAGATATATATTTCATACACATGTAAGCAAATGTATTGGCATTTGTTTCACTTTCAATAACTTCATTCTTCAGAACACATGTATTCCTCCATGTTTTTTAACAAGACTTCTTTCTAAACCCATTATTTTCGATTTCCATAATCACTTTTGAAGCATAACTCACACACTCTTCATGATGAAATATCACCTTAATATTACCATTAGAAGTATAACTGGTTGGAATGAATGATTTTATATCAACATTAGATTTTCTGTATGTTTTCAGATATCAACTCAATCCATTATTTAAAGCGGATCAATTATATTATTTATTCACAGTATGGTCTATTCTTGCATTATCTCTATATTCTTAGACAGATACTACACCACTTTCTACCCCCAATACTCATTTATACGTCTTCAAAATATTGTTCCCAGAAATGGTGGAAGAAATACTCATGTCACCTGATCTACATATACATTTTATCACAGTAATATTCTGGAAAATAAAGCAAAGGTCACACTTATGATTGTACCAAAGCCTAAATTTAAAGTGGTCATGGATTTCTAAAAACATCCATGTCCAGGTTGCCTAATTCTCTCAAATGTCAATCCAATTGTTGACTACATATTTGTTTCTTTCTAAGATTATATATTCAAACTCAACCCTGTTGAAAATGTCTAATCCTATCACTCACTTTACTTTGCCTGATATCCTAATGTCTCTATTGATATCGGCTTTCCTTCATAAATTCCCAGTTCATCATTTTGACTGTTCATTTGTGCTGACATTTACATTCACTCTCTACCTGAAACCCAATTGCTAAATAACTTTTGGTCCAAATCCTATACTCAGTCTTCTTTCTGAATCTACCAACTATCTCCCAAATCCTACTGACTATCCTTTTTTGAATGGATGTTCTCTTCGACATTCAATCATTCAAGGTACAAGGTCCGATGCCATTGTGTATTGATTTATCTGAGACATCTGTGCAGGACATAATTCAAAGCTAAGTCTCCCAATCAAGGGCCCAATCCGTTTCTGGGCTTCAAATATTACTTAGATTTCTGTTTTCATACATATATTTCACCTCTATATTTTTATAAATATCACAGATTTCCAATACCATTATTCATCCAGCAAAATGATTCCTAACCCAAATCGAACATGTAATTAACCCAAACCATATACTATTCCCTCATTCTAACTTTATAAAAGAGCAGGGAAAGTGTTGGTCTTACAATATAGGAATGTAGGGGATATACCACCTGCTGAAAACCTCAAAGGTCCATGCAGAAATAATCCCTGGAGAAGATGTAGGCAGCTATTAAGGACCTGAGAGAGCAAAAGTCATCTTCCATGGAAAACAACCCTGTCTGGAGAGGGGTTGTGTCTGACTGAGTGTCTCTGTTCCTAATGTACAGAAGATGGACCAATCCAGGCCTGTGTGCAGAGCTGTTCACGGGTGCCTATGGGTGATATAGTATTCTAACTGGTGAGAGGGTCACGGGAAATAGGGGCAGCATCTATCTCATGGGACCCTTGGAAGAAACTGTTAGGAAAAAGTGGTTGCAAAGGCAATGACCTCATTCAGTTCCTGAAGGAAGTGACCTCATCTCTATTCCTTGGTGATGGAACTCTCTGAACTTGCGATCCAGGATTCCAGGCACCCAGAGCCAGTCCTAGTCCCAGTCCCAGTGGGCTCATTTGTTTGGATTTTGTAAGGACAGAGTCAGTCTTTCTTGGTATCTATTGATGTGAAGATGGCCAAATGCCAGGAAAGCTTTGAAGACTGGCCTTTCCAGAGAAAGCAAGTAGTGGCTCACCACGGGCTCCTGACAATTTCACAGAGTTGGCCAAAGAGACCAGATCTGAGACAGGACAGGCCATTTTGGAGGTACATAGTAAGGCTCACCAGTGAGAGTACACTCCGAATAGTCACAGACCTACTTGGGGGAAGGCGTTGCCTTTGTGGTTTTTGTTGTGTGTTTGTGGTTTTATCTCATGTTCTGAGAAAAGGTAAGAAAGGCGGTTTGTTTGGTTTGGAGTGAACTGTTTCTAGTAAGTCGTTTGACAAGGCAAGTGTTTCTATGTCTGTGTATCCCAATGTGTCTGTTGTTGTAGACATTAGAAAAGAGAATGCATCAATGGATGTGTCCTGTCTAGTAGAAAGCTTCCCAGCATCAATCCTGCCCAATTTATGAATGGATTGTGGCTTGCATTATCGAAGGGCAACACCTACAAACTTCCTAAGTACCCATTTTCTTCCTGAATTCTGGCTACACTCAAGAATAGGCTCATGGTTTTATGTCCAAGATATTTACCACCTCCAAGCTCTGTGATATGGCCATGTACTGGATAGCTGAAGGGAATGGCGAGCATCTCAGAAAACTCAGATATCAGTGTGACCAGTAAAGTCTCAGTGGAGGAACCCTGCTATGGGCCTTTTGCTTACCTATTGTTCTTTTGCCCTGAATGTCAGGAAGGGCTTTGCCTCACGCCACCCCTTTCTGAAGCCTGAAGAAACCAATTTTCAAATGGAAATGAGTGGGCATCACCTGTGGCTCTTTGCTTAACTGCTTTGGAAAGGGATGTGTCTGAATCAGTCTCTTGGCCCTGTGTGAGGCTGTGGCTTAGATTACCAACACCTGATGGATGTAAAGAAAGATCCCATGTGTGCATACAAAATCAAAATGGCAAAAATTCGCAGTCATTGTAGATGAAGTCTCTCGCCTTTCTCTGTAAAGTTCCTGACCTCCATCAAGGGGAATAGGGATCCTTTGGGTCAAATGAATTCTTCAAAACCATGCAGAGGCAAATCCATAAGTGCTTCGGTTTTTTCTTGACTCCATTTCACATAAAGAATCTAAACGCCAAAGTCAGAAGGCCTCAAATTGGAGAAGTGGAAAAGTATTAATGGCAGACTTATTTGATCACTCCTGGTTCACAAGAAGGGTGTCCAGGCCACCGTGACTTTAGTCACACACACACACACACACACACACACATATATATATATATATATATATATACTCTCCAGATTTTTCAAAATATGAAATATGTGTCTTATTTTACACTCACGAAATTCATTCATATTCATATACGTAAATTTATAATCAACTTTCCAAAGATTATTCTTAGAAATATTCATTAACCATAAAAACATATTTCTTTCCTATACTGAAAAGTAACTTGAGTGAATGGTGCACACAAATCCTAATATTTCTAGAGTACCTGACCCAGTTTAACATCAATGCAAGTAGATTCCAATCGGACATGATGTGTATTTTGACGTTCATTTTTATTCAACACTGGTAGATTACTATTTCTTCAATTTATGCACATCATAGGATATATATTTCATCCACAAGTTAGAAAATTAATAGGCATTTGTTTCACTATCAATCATTTCCTGCTTCAGAGCACATGCATTCCTCCATGTTTCTCGACTGGTCTTTTCATGAGAAAAGGGATGGACAAGGCAAGGTAAGGCAACTAAGATAGCACCGAAGACACGGAAACAGTCCTATTTGGTTGCAACCGGATTTAGAGGGCATTGCTTCTGTTGTAATCATTTAATCCCCTGCACCCCAAGTTTAAATTGTTTCAGAATTTTGTACCCAACATGGATGGGAGGGGCTCAGAAGTTCACAATCTGCAGAAGTTTATAAAAAGCAGTTTTTGTTTCTGTTTTTTTTTTCTCTGTTCTGGGCAAGTTAACATTTTAAGGATACCGGGAATGGGGCAGAGCTATTTTCTTCTCTTTTTTTTCTCTCAGCCAGATGTTACCATGGAGCCCAGTTGGTAACTTCTTTATCTTAGAAATGTAGCCATCTCTGTGAAGCCCCAGCTCAAGGCCAGAGGCCTTGTTTACATATTGCCAGCATTATGACTGACTCTTTCCAAACACATTATTTTCGATTTCCATAATCACTTTTGTAGCAAAACTAACATATCTTCATGATAAACCGTAACCCTAATATTAATATTAGATGTATCATTGGTTGGAATGAATGATTGTATATCAATATAAGATTTCTTATATATTTTCAGATATCTATTCAATCCGTTATTTAATGTGGAACTAGTTATATTATTTATTCACTTATGGTCTATTCATGCATTATCTCTATATTCAATGACACAGTGTTCACCTCTTTGTACCCCCAATACCCATTTATATGTCTTCAAAATATTGCTCCCAGAAATGGTGGAAGAAACACTCATGTCACCACATCTACATATGCATTTTATGACAGTAGTATTCTGGAGACAAATGTAAAGGTCACACTTTTGATTGTACCAAAGCCTAAATGGAAAGTGAGGATGGATTACAAAAAACATCCATGTCAAAGTTGCCTAATGCTCTCAAATGTCAATCCTATTGGTGACTACATTTTTGTTTCTTCTTAAGATTATATATTCTAACTCAATTCTGTTGAAAATGTCTAATCGTATCACGCACTTTATACTTTGCCTGATTTCGTAATGTCTTTATTGATATCTGCTTTCCTACATATTTTTCCCACTTCATTATTGTGACTGTTCACATGTGCTGACATTTACATTCACTCTCTAACCGAACCCCTATTGCTAAAGATATTGTTTTCCAAATCCTATACTCACTCTTCTTCCTAAACCTACTGACTATCTTCTTAATCTTACCGACTATCCGTTTATGACTGGATTTTCTATTCTACATTCAAACATCCAAGTAATGTTCCTGCAAGCGTCGGTGGAAGAGATCACCAAGATAGTGTCTCATGCAACAGCAAGGGGTTAATTGGGGGTCCAGCAAGCTGGGGCTCAGAGCTCACATGAATAGAGCAGAGAGCCCTGAGAACAGCTTAAGCAGAGCTTATATACTTTCCTTGGAGAGGGCAGGGATGGAAATTTATTGATGGGTCAGAGCGAGTGGGTGGTTAGTGTGAAACTGGGTGAGGGAATACATTCTGCAATTTGGCAGTTGGGGACAGCACAATCTGGGAACAAGATTACAAACAGTTCTCAATATTTCAACAGTGTTTTGTTAAGCATACAGAAAAACAGGAAGTTACAAGTACCTTTTTTATTAACCTTTCATTCCCCACTTCTTCTTCTTGCTACTTTTAATCATAAAAGTGATTATTGGGACGTGTCACATTCTATGTCTGCTAGTGGGGTATTACCATAAGTTTAACTTATCCAATTTGAGCTTGGAGAAAAGAAATTACATGGTTAAGCAAACAGGGTTTTATAGTTAGCAATAATATGAGGATTATTATTGGACAGGCCAGGGTTGATAAAAGCGTAGATAAGCAGGGGGACTGTGTGAACCAAGACTCAAACCACCCTTTTTGGGCCTCTCTCTCTCGTTGATGCTTTTCAAGGCATCCTTTTATTTTACTCAAAGGTTTTTTTTACAACCTCAGTATGGTCGGCATCAAAACAACATTCTTACATCAATGCAGCACAAAGGCCCCCTTCTCTCATGAAGAGGAGGTCCAACTCTCAACTGGAGTGTAAAACAACTTCAGAGAGACATGTTAAAGATTCCTGCAAAGCTGTGATGGAGGTTTCTATTATCTTTAAGTTTTGGTCTCTTGCTGCTTCTATTTGGGTCATTTGTTGTGTACCATGGAGCAGGGCAGTGGTTCCTGTGACTACCACTGCCGCAACTCCAATTCCTAATATGATGGCTAAAGTGAGGGATATATGTTCCCAGTGGAACCGGGTTGTATGCCCCCGTGTTTGAACTTCAAATGAACCTGGGTCATTATAGAGCAATCTGGGACACATCTTCACCATTACACAATTAATCACATCTGTTGACCATTTCATGAAAACATGAACAATGTTTAAGTATATAGAATTATACTGTTGTATGGACGGACAAGGCACGGCACTTAAGATAGCACCAAAGACAGGGAAACAGTCCTATTTGGTTGCAACCGGATTCAGAGGGCATTGCTTCTGTTGTAATCAATTAACATCCTGAACCCCAAGTTTAGGTAGTTTCAGAATTTTGTACCCAACATGAAAGAGAAGGGACTCAGAAGTTCACAGTCTGCAGAAATTCACAAAAAGAAGCTTTTTTTCTGTTTTTTCCTTTATTGTGGGCAAGTTAACTTTTCAAGGACACCTGGGAGGCAGAGAGCTTTTTTTTCCTTTTCTTTTATCCCCCTGCCAACTGTTACCATGGAGCCCAGTTTGTAAATTTTTATCTTAGAAATGTAGCCATCTCTGTGAAGCCCCAGCTCAAGGCCAGAGGCCTTGTTAACATATTCTGTGAAAAACTATTAAGGGGGTGTCTAGCTTAGGAGTGCTGATTTTTCCAGCCAGTAGCCAAGTAGAACAGGGCAACAGAAAAAGAGGAAGTTAATCTACACTGAACTCATTTATAGAGACTCTTTTGCTGAAAGTCCTAAAGTCAGCCATGGTGAAGACTTCTGGAGAAGTTCAGTGAAGATTTTTCTGTGGGCCTGGTACAGAGGGGGAAGACGGGGAAGGCGGGGGGTGAGAGCAGCTCCGTGGATCTGAGAATAAGGAAGGAGAGATGTAAAGGAATAATGGGAAAGGGGTTTGGGATTTTCCTAGCAACATAAATTGAGCAGTAGAATCGGTAGAGCAGAAAGGAAGACGGGAGTGAGTATCCCAAAAAGCCTGTGAGGGACTTTAAATTCTTAGTAACCTGTTTTCAGTGATGACAAAGCAACTTTAAAGGCCATTTTCATTACATCTTCGATAGGGGTCTGAGGGCTCTCCTAAGATGGTTTGAGCTTTGGGTTAAGTGGTAAGAGGACCTGGTGGGACCCGGTGTGGGCACTGACAGGAAAAGAGAGAAGTGAGTGGATGGATGGGTACCTCAGTACCTGCTACCTCAGCAAGGGGGCAATGCTCTGAGAACCGGCAGAGGTTTCGGTTTTTGATCTAGTAATTGGAGAAGAGAAATCAGCTTTGCTGAGGTGGGACTGACAGCAGAGAGTCTGGAGCAGAAGGCTGAGTTTGAGGAACTATTGGAGAAGCATAGTTCAGGATGTGAGCGAAAGAGGAAAAAGGCCTTCACATAGGGGAATTTCCTTTCACCCTTTTGAGCACTTGCAGAAGTTAAAAAGGTCACACAGAATTTGAGGATCTAGAGACTCCTCTGTTGGCCATCAGTTTGGGTTTTCTAAGTGGAAATATGGCCAATGCTGTGTACTGAATTTGATGAGGATTTTGGGTTCCACCAGGCAGCCCCTGTATGCTCAAATCCCCATGACTTACAGAAGAAGTCGGCTTTTCCCCCACACAGCCGTGGCGGTTTGTGGCTTTGATAGTCTGCCGGGCAAACATACTAATATAGGCTAGCCAACCTGCATCTGGCTTGCCTGTCCCTACAACCATAATGTTTGTTTCCATTATCTATGGTACGGAAAGGATTTAATGGAATTTTAGTGAGATCCTCTTCATCAGGGATATCCTAATAGGAAAGACCTATAGCCAGCTGACAAATGTCTGGGTGGAGAGATGGCCACCAGGTCCCTAAGGGGGCTGTATGCAAGATAGACCATACTTCTTGTCTAGTAGTATTTGTGATCAGCCATCGCTGCTGAAGGGACTGATGAGCGTTAGGACTACGGGTGGCCAAGGAGAGAGTCTATAGCCTTACCCACGTGGCGAATATGCAATTTGAAAGGGTTAACAGTCTTTTCCTGTTTTCAGCCAGAGTCTGGACATGGCACAGGCTTGAGATGAGAGGCATGGATCCAGGAAGTGATTCCCTCTACTTTTACTGCTGTAGGTGTTATAAGTAGCACCTGGAATGGTCCTTTCCAGCGGGGTTCCAGGGATGACACCTGATGTCATCTTATGTAGAGGAAGTCTCTTTCTTGATATCAATGTGGATTCCCCTTGTCCCCAGGTTGGAAGGCAGTGGCCAGCTGTTTCCACAGGTATAGCTGAGTTCTTACAAAAGATTTAAGTATGTCAAGCAAGGGTGTGTGGAAGGGATCCTTAGGTCTTAGAGTCGGGGTTAGGTCTCTTAGTGTAGGAAGGGCCCCATAGAGAATTTCATAGGGGGTGAGGTTACACAAAGAAAGAAATGGAGTATTTCTTGCATGAAACAGTGCATAAGGCAGGAGCATAGTCTAATCTTTTATGCCGGTCTCTAAGCTTAATTTTGTTAAGGTCTCTTTAATGGTTCTATTTATTTTTTTTACGTGACCTGAGCTCTGGGGTCTATAAGCACAATGTAACTTCCAATTAATCCCCAGGGTCCTGGCTAACCCCTGATTTACCTGGCCCATGAAGGCTGTTCAATTATCAGACCATATTAAATTAGGCAGGACGTGTCTTTGATAAATATTTTTCAGGATCTTCTTGACCACAATTTGTGCCGGTTTTCTTTTCTTTTTTTTTTTTTTTTTGGTGGGAAAGGCTTCAATCCATCCTGAAAATGTATCTACAAAGACTAGGAGATATTTAAGTCCATACCTTGCTGGCTTAATTTCAGTAACGTCCACTTCCCAGAATTGTCCTGGTCTGGTTCCTCATAGGTGCTTTCCTGCTGGAAGCTTGGAAGGGTAAGCATTAACCAATTGACAGAACTGACAGGCTTTTGTTACCCATTCAATTATTTCCTTTCACTGTGAGTGAATTAGTCTAAAACTCCGTTCTTGATCCTACAGTAATGCCGGCAGTTTTTTTGAACCAAGTTGATTGAGTTGATGTACATTTTTAATGTAGTGTAGGGCTTTCTGAAATTGCAGGCTGGGCTCAGTGAAGTTGAGGAGTTCAGTGTCAGTGTTCTTAGATGTTATCAAAAGCTTGCTGGTGCTCAAGGGTCCATTGGAATTGGGCATTCTCATTTAACAGCGGGTACAAAGGAGCAGCTAAGAACACAAACCCAGGTCAATAACCTGCTAAAGCCAGCAGTCCCAAGAAACTCTCTATGTTGTCTCCTGTTAAATGGGGGTGGTATCTGCACAACGGTTTGTTTTCTGGGCTCAGTGAACCATCATTTACCGCGCCTAAGGAAATACCCCAGGAAGATTACTTCTTGCTTGCAAATTTGGGCCTTTTTGTCCAAAGCTCTCTACCCAAGTTGAGCAAGCTCAGATAATAGTGCTTGGGTCTCAGACTCACAGTTTTCTTTGGTGTTGGCTGCCAGTAGCTGGACATCCACATATTGAAGCAGAATGACTTCGGGGTGCGTAGTTCTGAAGTTGTAGAGATGTCTGTGAAGGGCTTCATCAAAGAGAGTGGGGGAGTTTTTGAACCCCTGTGGAAGTCTAGTCCAAGTTAGTTGACAAGACGTTCCGGTTTCTGGGTCTAACTACTCGAAAGCAAACAGCAACTGACTATCTTTATGCAGAGGCAAGCAAAAGAAAGCATCTTTTAAGTACAGAACAGTATAGCATTTTCACTCGGCCACAGCAAAGAGGTTATTGGGGGTCCAGCATGCTGGGGCTCAGAGCTCACTTGAATAGAGCAGAGAGCCCTGAGAACAGCTTTAACAGAGCTTATATACTTTTCTTGGAGAGGGCAGAAAGGGAAATTTATTGATGGGTCAGGGCGAGTGTGCGGTTTGCGTGCACCCGGGTGAAGGAGTATATTCTGCAGTTTGGCAGTTGGGGACAGCACATCCTGGGAACAAAATTAGCAAACAGTTCTCAAGATTTCAACAGTGGTTTGTTAAGCATACAGAAAAACAGGAAGTGACAAGTGCC
The DNA here is from genome assembly GCF_048772815.1 of Callospermophilus lateralis. NCBI lineage: Eukaryota > Metazoa > Chordata > Mammalia > Rodentia > Sciuridae > Callospermophilus > Callospermophilus lateralis. The sequence continues at coordinate 631,773 of NW_027516466.1, forward strand.
TATTAACCTTTCACCAAAGCAAAATGGAAAGTGAGCATTGATTACTAAAAGCAACCATGTCCAGGTTGCCTAATGCTCTCAAATGTCAATCCTATTGGAGGCAACATATTTCTTTCTTCCTAAGATTATATATTCAACCTCAACCATGTTGAAAATGTCTAACCCTATTACATTATACTTTGCCTGATTTCCTAATGTCTCTATTGATATCTGCTTTCCTACATATTTTCCCAAGTTCATCATTGTGACTGACTCTTCATATGTGCTCATATTTACGTTCACTCTCTACCCAAAACCCTATTGCTAATGAAACTTTCGTTCAAATCCTATATTCACTCTTTTTTCTAAACCTACTGACTACCTTCCTAATCCTGCCGACTATTCCTTTTTGACTGGATGTTCTCTAGGACATTTAATCATCCAAGGTACAAGGTCCTTTGCCATTGCACATCGATTTATCTGAGATATCTGTTCAGAACATAATTCAAAGCAAAGTATCTCACTAAAGGGCCCATTGCCCTTCAGGGCTTCAAATCGTACCGAGATTTCAGGTTTCATACTTATATTTCACCTATATATTCTTGTGAATATCGCAGGTTCCCAATACCATTATTCATCCCGCAGAATGTTTCCTAACCCAAATAGAATATGTTATTAACCCTAACCATACACTGTTCCCTCAATCTAACTTCACAAAAGAGCAGGGACAGAGTTGGTCTTACAATACAGGAATGTAGGGGATCTTTCACCTGCTGAGAACCTCAAAGTTTGATGAGAAATGATCCCTAGAGAAGATGTAGCAGCTATGAAGGACCTGAGAGAGCAAAAGTCATCTTCCATGGAAAACCACCTGTTCAGGATGAAGTGATGTGTCTGAATCAGCCTCTCTCCTACTGATATAAAGAAGATGGACCAAACCAACCCTGTGTGGAGAGCATCTCCTTGGTGTCTACGGTTGATATACCATTCTAACTTCTGAAATTGTCACAGGAAGTAGGGGCAGCCTCCATCTCAAGGGACCCTTGGAAACAAGTGTTAGGACAAAGTGGTTGCCAAGGCAGTGACCTCATTCCCTTCCTGTTGGAATTGACCTACCTCACTTCTTTGGTGATGTAACTCTCTGAACTTGGGATCCAGGAAGCCAGGCACACAGAGCCAGTCCCAGTCCCATTCCCAGTGGACTTACTTGTTTGGATTTACCAAGGAGAGAGTCTGTCTCTCTTGGTACCTAATGGTTTGAGGATGACAAAATGCAAGTAGAGCTCTGAAGATGGGCCTTCAATGAGAAAGCAGGTAGTGGTCAGCACAGGCTCCATACAACTTCACAGAGATGGACAAGAAGACCAGACCTGAGACAGGACAGGCCATTTTGGGGGAACATAGTATGGCCCACCAGTCAGAGGACACTCTGGATAGTCACAGACTTACTTGGGGGAAGGAGGTGACTTTTTGAGTGTGGGTGTGAGTTTGGGGTTTTGTCTCATGTTCTAAGAATAGGTAGGAAAGGTGGTTTGTTTGGTTTAGAGTGGACTGTTTCTAGAAAGTCCTTTGACAAGGCGAGTGTGTCTGTGTCTGTGTATCCCACTGTGTCCTTGGTTGTACATATTAGAAAACAGAATAGATCAATGGATGTATCCTGTCTAGTAGAAAGCTTCCCAGAATTCATCCTGCCCATTTTAGGAAAGGACTGTTGGTTGCTTTTCGATGGGCAACACCTACTATCTTCCTAAGTTCCTGTTTTCTTCCTGAATTCTGGCCACTCTCCAGAATAGGCTCATGTTTTTTTGTCCAAGATATGTACCATATCCAAGCTCTGTGACATGGCCATGTACTGGATAGCTGAAGGGAATTGCAAGCATCTCACAAAACTCAGATATCATTGTGACTAGTAAAGTCTCAGTGGAGAAACCCTGCATTGGGATTTGCTGACTTATTGTTCTGTTACCCTGAAGTCAGGAAGGTCTTTGCCTCAGGCCACCCCTTTGTGAATTTTGAAGAAAAAAGTTTTCAAATGGAAGTGAATGGGCATCACCTGTGGCTCTTTGCTTAACTGCTTTGGAAAAGTATGTGTCTGAATCAGCCTTGTGGCTCTGTGTGAGGCTGTGGCTTAGATTATCAGCTCCTGATGGATCTAAAGAAAGATGCAATGTGTGCATCCAAAACCAAAATGGCAAAAAGATCAGTCATTGTGGATGAAGTCTCTCACCTTCCTCTGTAAGTTTCCTGACTTCCACCAAGTGAGAATAGGGATCATTTGGGTCAAATAAGTTCTTTCAAGCGCTGCAAAGTTGCTTTGGTTTCCTAATTACTCCAAATCACATAAGGAATCTAAACCTGACAGTCAGTAGGCCTCAAATTGGAGAAGCAGAGCAGTATTAAAGGAAGAACTATGTGATCAATCCTAGTTCACAGGAAGGGTGTTCAGGCCACCCTGAGGTTAGGCAAATGAGGGGCAAGGGAGCTTATTTTGGACACTCTCTTGGGCTGCGCCATTCATGAAAACCTCTAGCCAAAGGGTATAATGAGTGTATATATGTAAGAAGTTGAGTGCCATGTGAGAATGATTTGGTTTTAATTGTGGTCATTTGTGTGGCAGTTGGAAGAGATGACTGGGTCCACCTGGTTTTGAACACTGGTGTGATTCTCCTCAGAGACTGAGTTCTGAAACTGACCTCAGAGAAGTAATTGCTTTGGAAAGAGATGTGTCTTAATCAGGCTCTTGGCCCTGTGTGAGGCTGTGGCTTAGATTATCAGCAACAGACGGATCAAAAAAATGATCCCATGTGTGCATCCAAAACCAATATAGCCAAAAGAGCAGTCATTGTGAATGAAGTCTCTCACCTTCCACTGTAAGGTTCTGAAAGAATAAAAGAAATTGAAATCAAAATGTAATGAACCAGGTTTTGTAAAGTTTCCAAGCTGCACTCAGAACCTGAAATTCCTGTGGCAGTTAAGACAATTCCTGGAACTGCCCATTAGATGTGTGTTGAAATCTTCCCTGACCACCTAGTTACTTAACAACCCCTTCCCAGAAGCCGTGCATCTCACCACGTATACATCTCAGGGCTTCAACCAATCAGTTTAAATGTATACCCCTTCTGAGGACTGACCAATCACCCCCTGCCCCAACTTTTCCCGCCAATGAATGTGCTAATCATGTTTTAGAGTTGTTATTTCATTTTCCCGTGGTACATGATGATTTCCTAAAGGAGGCTATGATGTATGTAAAGTCCCTGAGCTCTCTAAAGAATGTATATAAACTCTGCTCAAGTTGTTCTCGGGGCTCTTTGTTCTTTGCTCCTCTGAAGGGAGCTCTGAGGCCTAGCATTCTGGACCCCCAATAAACCCTTTGCTGATGCATGAGAAATCCTCTTTGTTGTCTTTTCCTTTGATGTTCGCAGCACCTTTTCATCTGGAGGCCCCAAGTGAGATATCCAGGAGCGGTGAATGGAAGACCTCAAGGGAGTCCTCTCGGGGTAAGTAAGGTGCCTCTTTCTGGTTTCGGGTTTCAGGCTAGGGCGTGGCAAAGTGGATGTTGGTGAAGAGCATTAGCTCTCTCCTATGGTGTGACAGACGTGTCACAGAGCCAAGATCACGTCCCTGAGGGACACTCCGGAGGACTAGGGAATTCAAGGAATAGTAGTTTCCTCAACTCGGTTATGTTTTGCTTCAGGATTTGATTTGCCAGCCCATCAGGTTTTGCCGGTAACTCAGTTTTGGTCATTGTTCTGATCTCATGTTGAGTTTACTGTCTGTTTTTATTGTCTAACCCATCAATATTTTCCAGTTACTCAGTTCAGATCTTTGTCTTGGACTCATGTTAAACGTTTACTGTTTGTCTTTGTGTTGTGTTTGTGTCTTCACTGTCCCTGTTTGAGTAACTCCCATTATGGGACAAAGCACTTCCTCTTCTCTGTCCCTGACCCTTGATCATTGGACTGATGTCCGCTCAAGGGCCCAGAATCTTTCTTTTTCAGTAAAACACCGTACCTGGCAGACTCTCTGTGCTTCAGAATGGCCCATCCTCGAATTCAGATGGCCCCAGAAGAATCCTTCCACTTTCCTCTAATCCGAAAATTCAGAGATATTGTCATTCAGCCGGGGCCACGTGGCCACCCAGATCAACAGCCATATACTCCTTCCCCCACATTCCTATCATTCAAACTTTCCACTCCTCTCCCTCTTCCTTCCATTCTCCCTGAGTCACAAGACTGGACACTCCACCCCCTCCTTATTGTCTACTCTCCCTCCCCAACCCCCAACACAGTTCCTGATGATCCTCCCACCGCTGACTCAGCCTCTCCACTGCTAGAGGCAATTGGGCCAGACCCAAGCCCTCCAGGGGACTTCCCCACAGCAGCAGCAACCCCTCCTCCCCTGGAGGAAGATGGGCAACCTAAAAGAACCCACCGGCGATGGATAATAGAAAACTCAGAAGCCCCTGTGATGCTCTCTCTCCATCCCTATGGGCCCATGAACCGACCCAACTGGGACCCCAACACCTTTGAAGGTAGGAAGCATCTGTCCACTTATCGCCGGGCTCTAGTAGCGGGTCTCAGAGTGGCCGCCAGAGAGCCGACCAATTTAGCCAAGGTAAGAGAGATTATCCAAGGTCCTAATGAGTCTCCCTCTATGTTTCTGGAGAGAATTATGGAAGCATATAGAAAATATACTCCTTTTGATCCTCAGGCAGATGACCAAAAGGCATTTGTTACAATGGCCTTTATTGAGCAGGCTGCCCAAGATATTAAGAGAAAGTTACAATGTCTAGATGGGTTACAAAATACGACCTTAAGAGATTTAGACAGAGAAGCTGAGAAAGTATATTATAAGATATATATTGTAAGTATATATTTTAAGTATATAAGTATATTATAAGAGAGAAACTGAGGAGGACACGGAACAGAGGAGAGAGAAGGAAAGGGAACAAAAAAAGGATGAAAGGAGCAAAAGGCAGACAAAAGCATTGGCTAAGATTTTCTTCACAGCAGCAAATACGCCAGAAATTAAAAAGCAGGGAGTCAGAAAGGGATACTTGGGCCCACGCCAAAGGCTGTCCCTGGCCTCAGATCAATGTGCCTACTGTAGAGAAAAAGGACACTGAGTCAAAGAGTGCCCCAAAAAGAAGAAGCCACGGCAGCCCGCCATGCTGACTCTAGAAGAGGACTAGGAATGTCAGGACTCGGATCCCCTCCCCGAGCTCAGGGTAACATTTGAAGTGGAGGGGACTCCAGTGAACTTTGAAGTGGATACAGGAGCAGTATACTCAGCGTTTAAGGCTTCACTGGGCCCCATATCAAATAAATGGTCCCTAGTTCAAGGGGCTAATGGCACTACTTATCGGGCTTGGACAACTAAGAGGATTATGGAAGTAGGAAAATGAAAAGTCCACCACTTTCCTAGTAATCCAAGAATGCCCAGCCCCATTGATGCACAGGGATCTGTTTACCAAACTCGGGGCTAGAGTAACCTTTAACCCTGATGGTCCCCAAGTGGATGTTCTAAAACCTTCAGTAAAAACTCCCATAGTCACAGAATTGACTATGTCCGTAGAAGATGAACATCAACACTTCGTGCCCCCTAGGACTGATCAAAGAGGCAAACTACAACAGAAATGGATAAAAGATTATCCTAATGCCTGGGCAGAAACTGCTGGGTTAGGTCTAGCCATAAAACAACCTCCAATAGTAGTAGAATTAAAAGCCTCTGCCTCTCCAATCAGTGTTAAACAATATCCTCTAAGCAAAGAAGCTAAGGATGGGATAAGTCACCATATTCAGAAATAATTGGCCCTTGGGGTCCTAAGGCCCTGTCAATCAGCCTGGAATACCCCCCTGCTACCAGTAAGAAAGCCAGTAACTTGGGACTACAGTCCTGTTCAAGACCTAAGAGAGATCAACAACAGAGTGCAGGACATTCACCCCACAGTACCCAATCCATATAATTTGCTTAGCACTCTGAATCTGGACTGGGAATGCTACACTGTGCTGGACTTAAAAGATGCTTACTTCTGCTTGCCCCTACATAAGGACAGTCAGTTGCTGTTTGCTTTCGAGTGGATAGACCCAGAAACTGGAACATCTGGCCAAGTAACCTGGACTAGACTCCCACAGGGGTTCAAACCCCCCCCACTCTCTTTGATGAAGCCCTCCACAGGGACATAAACGACTTCAGAACTGCACACCCCGAAGTCACACTACTCCAATATGTGGATGATCTGCTACTGGCAGCGGACACCAAGGAAAACTATGAGTCTGGGACCCAAGCACTATTATCCGAGCTTGCTCGGCTTGGACATAGGGCTTCTGCCAAAAGGCCCAAATTTGTCAGCAAGAAGTAATCTTCCTGGGTTATTCTCTTAGGGGTGGCAAATGATGGCTAACTGAGAACAGAAAACAAACCATTGTGCAGATACCACCCCCATCTAATAAGAGACAACTCAGAGAGTTTCTTGGGACTGCTGGCTTTTGCAGGTGATGGATTCCTGGGTTCGCCTCTCTGGCTGCCCCTTTATACCCGCTGATAAAGTGGAATGCCCAATTCCAATGGACCCCTGAGCACCAACAAGCTTTTGATAATGTCAAAAAAAGGTGCTGCTATCTGCTCCGGCCTTAGCACTCCCAGATATAGATAAACCCTTCACTCTCTACATCGAGAAAAAGAAAGGAATAGCATGGGGAGTGTTCACTTAGACTTTGGGACTTTGGAAAAGGCCGGTAGCATTCTTATCAAAAAAACTGGACCCAGTGGCTACTGGGTGGCCCCGTTGCTTAAGAGCTATAGCAGCGGCAGCGCTTCTAATAAAAGATGCTCATTAATGAACGTTGGGACAGAAGCTATCCATTATAGCCCCCCATGCCCTGGAGAGCATCATCTGTCAACCTCCAGATAGGTGGCTATCAAACTCCAGAATAAACTACTACCAGAGCCTCTGGATTAGCAAAGACAGAATAACTCTTGGACCTTCTGCTCCACTCAACCTGGCTGCCAGAAGAATCATCAGGACCTGTCGCTCATGAGTGTCAACACATACTGGCAGAGGAAACCAGTATAGGACGAGACTTGAAGGATCCAGCCACTGCCTCACCCTGAAGTCGTATGGTTTACGAAAGAGAGCAGCTTCCTCCAAGATGGTATGTGGTGGGCTGGAGCAGCAGTAGTTAGCAAAACTAATGTCATCTGATCCTCTGGTCTCCCAGAAGAGACATCAGTCCAAATGGCAGAACTGATTGCCCTTACGAAAGCATTGGAACTAGCAACAGGCAAAAGGGCCACCATATACACTGATAGCCACTATGCATTTGGCAATGCTAATGTGCACAGGGCTATTTACCAGCAAAGGGGGCTATTAACCTCCACTGGGAAAAAAATAAAGAACAAAGTTGAGATTCTCCACCTTCTCTCAGCAGTGAAGGGCACTAAGGAACTAGCTATAGTGCACTCTCCAGGGCACCAGAAGGGAAACGACCTTGTTGCAGTTAAAAACAGAAGGGCAGATGAGGAAGCTTAATTGGAAGCCCTAAACGGAGTGACTCTGTTAACTTTTTCCACACCAGGGGGATCAACATTCAGGAGACTTGGCCACACTGGAACATTCAGGCAACTTATCATCTGAGGAGACAGATACAGAACTCTGGGACCCTACAGAGCCAAGTTTACAATTTCAAAAAGCCCACCTTTATGTCAAAGACGTACACTAGCTCACCCACTTAAGCTCAAAGAAGTTATAGGCACACTTAAAGGACCGAAGAAAGGATTTATTATTGACTGACTTACAGAGGGAAGAAATAGCTTAGCAGGTGACAAGAGCTTGTCAAGTCTGCCAATTAGTTAATGCTTACCCATCCAAGCTTCCTGCAGGGAAGCGCTTATGAGGAACCAGACCAGGACAATTTTGGGAAGTGGACTTTTCCTGAAATTAAGGCAGGAAGGTATGGACTTAAATATCCCCTAGTCTTTGTAGATACTCTTTCAGGATTGGTTGAAGACTTCCCCATGAAGAAAGAAACGGCTCAGACGGTACTCAAAAAGATTCTAGAAGACATTTTTCCAAGGTTCGGCCTGCCTAAGGTAATAGGGTCCAATAATGGACCGGCATTTGTTGCCCAGGTAAGTCAGGGATTCACCAGGACCCTGAAGATTAATTGGAAGTTACATTGTGCTTATAGATGCCAGAGCTCAGGACAGGTAGAAAAAATGATTAGAACCATCAAAGAGAATTTAAAGAAATTAAGCTTGGAGACCTGCATAAAAAAATTGGACTATGCTCCTACCTTAAGCACTGTTTCGTGCAAAAAGTACACCCTCTGCCTCTTTGTGTAAACTCACCACTTATGAAATTCTCTATGGTGCCCCTCCTTTAGTAAGGGACCTAACCCCAACTCTGAGACTTAATGATTCCTTTCACACCCCCTTGCTTGACAGACTTAAAGCCCTTGAACAAACACAGCACCCAGCGATACCTGTGGAAACAGTTGGCCAGTGCTTATCAGCCTGGAGACGAGGGAACCCCACATCGATATCAAGTGGGAGTCTTCGTCTACGTGAGACGGCATCAGGTATCATCCCTGGAACGCCGCTGGAAAGGACAATACCAGGTGCTGCTTATAACACTTACAGTGGTGAAAGTGGATGGAATCACTTCCTGGATCCATGCCACCCATCTCAAGCCTGCACCCTGTCCAGCCTCCGGCTGGAAACTGGAACAGACTGGTAACCCTCTCAAGTTGCGTGTCCGTCGTGTGGGTAAGGCTATGGATTCTTCCCCTGACCACCAGCAGTCCTAATCCCCATCAGCCTGTTCAGCAACAATGGCAGCTATAAATCCTACTGGGCAAGTAGTGTGGTCTATTTCACATACAGCCCTCTTATGGACTTGGTGGCCATCTCTCTACCTGGACATTTGTCAGCTTGCCATAGGCCTCTCTGACTGGGATCTCCCTGACATAGAGGACTTCACACGGATCCCACTCAAACCCAAACCAGGGCAACATAGACCATCTTACCCCATGAATTATGGATATCATCTTCCCCAGCTCAGGTGTAAACTAGCCAGTCTTGATTTTTATGTGTGCCCAGCTGATTTCTGAAGTCGCAAACAGGCCCAAACCTGTGGAGGACCCAGTGACTTTTATTTAAGATCTTGGGGTTGTGAACAAACGGGAGCTACATGGTTGAACCCAAACTCCGCAGACAGTATCATTCAGGTAGGAAAAAATGACACCTGGATTGATCCCAAGAAATGTGCCGCTAGCCAAGTTGTGTCAAAAACTCGCTGTGGAAAGAATAGTCTATGTTACCCCCTCAATATAACTTTCACTTCCAAAGGAAGGGGCTACCTCAGAACAACATGGTCTATGGGAAATACATGGGAAATGCGATTCTATATTTATGGCCCTCGTTATGACTTTGGTCACTGGTTCACCATCCTGCTTAAAAAGGAAGAAAATCCCACAGCAATAGGGCCCAATCCCCTCAAGCCAGGAATTAAGCCTCCAAAACCTCCCATGCCTAGATCTACCAGAACCCTTCAACCATCTCATACTTCCCAGTTTCCATCTTTGCCTACTTCCCCAGTCCAGAGTACAGCTGACTCCTGCCCCTGGGAACTAATTAAAGGAACCTTAATTGTACTGAACTCCACACAGTCAGAACTCCTTGCATTTCAACCCATGTATTTGACAGCTTTGTAAATTATTGTTTAATGGTGCAGATACTCCCCAGGGTGGTTTATTATGATGCAGAATCATTTTAAGGTCTACTAGGGGGACAAACAACCTGATTTTGCTGGCATCCAGTGTCCCTTACTATAGCCATCCTATTGAGGATAGGAGCTGCTGCAGGAGTGAGTACAGGAACAGCTGCTATGATCCATGGGTCACAAAAAATGGCCTGATTAGAAACAGCAATAGATCAAGACTGGAAGACATTAGAGACCTCCATCACAGTGCTGTAGGAATCCTTAAACTCTCTCTCTGAAGTTGTTTTACAGGACAGGCGAGGATTAGACCTCCTCTTCATGAGGGAGTGGGGCCTCTGTGCTGCACTGAGAGAAGAATGTTGTTTTTATGCTGACCATACTGGAGTTGTAAAAGAATCCATGAGTAAATTGAGAAAATGCCTTGAAGAGTGCCAGAGAGAAAGGGAGATTCAACAAGGGTGGTTTGAGTCATGGTTTACCCAGTCCCCCTGGTTAACTACACTCCTATCAGGCTTAGCTTGACCCCTGATCATCCTTATGGTGTTGCTAACTTTGGGACCTTGTTTGCTTAACCGCATAGTTTCCTGTCTCCAGGTTCAAATTGGGCAGGAAAAACTCATGGTAATCAGACAGAAATACGCTCCACTGGCAGAAATAGAGTGTGAGACCCCGCAATAATTATGATTCATTACTTTTAAGATTAAATGTAGTAAGAAAAAGGAGTGGGAAATGAAAGAATAAAAGAAATTAAAATTGAAACATAAAGAACCAGGTTTTGTAAAGTTTCCAAGCTGCACTCAGAACCTGAAATTCCTGTGGCAGTTAAGACAATTCCCGGAACTGCCAATTAGATGTGTGTTGAAATCTTCCCTGACCACCTAGTTGCTAAACAACCCCTTCCCAGAAACCGTGCAGCTCATCACGTATACATCTCAGGGCTTCAACCAATCAGTTTAAACGTATACCCCTTCTCAGGGCTAACCAATCACCCCCTGTCCGACCTCTTCCTGCCAATGAATGTGCTAATCATGTTTTTGGGTTGTTATTTGATTTTCCCGTGGTATGTTGATTTGCTAAAGGAGGCTATGATGTATGCAAAGTCCCTGCCCTCTCTAAAGAATGTAAATAAACTCTGCTCAAGTTGTTTTTGGGGCTCTTTGTTCTTTGCTCCTCTGAAGTTAGCTCTGAGCCGCAGCATGCTGGACGCCCAATAAACCTTTTGCTGTGGCATGAGACAGACTCTTGGTGGTCTTTTCCTCCGACTTTTGACCGACCTTTTTACCTATGAAGGACCTGAGAGAGCAAAAGTCAAATCCATGTCAACTTCCATGTCAAACATCCTGGTCAGAATGAAGGAATGTGTCTGAATCAGCCTCTCTCTTCTTAATGTAGATTAAATGGACCAAACCAGGCCTGTGTACAGAGCTGTTCCCGGATGCCTATGGTTGATATACCATTCTAACTTGTGAAAGTGTCACAGGAAGTAGGGGCAGCCTCCATCTCATGGGACCTTTGGAAGCAACTGTTAGAACAAAGTGGTTTTCCATCACAGTGATCTCATTCAGTTCCTGAAGGAAGTGACCTACCACACTTCCTTGGTGATGGAACTTTCTGAACTTGGGATCCAGGAAGCCATGCACCCAGAGCAAGTCTTAGTTTCAGTCCCAGTGGTCTCAATTGTTTGAATTTACCAAAGACAGAGTTAGTGTTTCTTGGTACCTACTTATGTGATGATGGCCAAATTTCAGGAGAGCTCTGAAGAGTGGCTTTTTCTGAGAAAGCAGGTAGTGGCTCAACCATGGCTCCTGACAACTTCTAAAAGTTTGCAAAGAAGACCATATCTGAGATTGGACAGGCCATTTCGTGGGAACATATTATGGCTCACCAATCAGAGGACACTCAGGATAGTCACAGCCACACTTGGGGGAAGGAGGTGCCGTTGTGGGTGTCAGTGTGAGTTTGTGGTTTTGTCTCATGTTCTGAGAATAGGTAGGAATGGCGGTTTGTAGGTTTAGACTGGAAAGTTTCTAGAAAGTCGTTTGACAACACGAGTGTTTCTATGTCTGTGTATCCCACTGTATCCGTGGTTGTAGACATTTGAAATGCGAATGCATCAATGGTTGTGTCCTGTCTAGTATAAAGCTTCCCAGCATTCTTCCCACCCAATTTAAGAATGGAGTGCGGCTTGCCTAATGGATGGTGAACAGCTACTATCTTCCTAAGTTCCTCTTTTCTTCCTGAATACTGGCCACTCTCCAGAGTATCCTCATGGTTTTGTTTCCAAGATATGTACCACGTCCAAGCTCTGTTACATGACCATGTACTGGATAGCTGAAGGGAATGCGAGCATCTCAGAAAACTCAGATATCAGTGTGACCAGTAATGTCTCAGTGGAGAAACCCTGCTTTGGGCCATTTTCTTACTTATGTTTCTATTACCCTGAATGTCAGGAAGGTCTTTGCCTCAGGCCACCCTTTTGTGAAGCCTGAAGAAAACAGTTTTCAAATGGAAATGAATGGGCATCACCTGTGGCTCTTTGCTTAATTGCTTTCGAAAAGGATGTGTCTGAAACAGCCACTTGGCCCGGTGGGGTGGCAGTGGCTTAGATTCTCAGCACCTGGTGGATCTAAAGAAAGTTTCCAAGTGTGCATCCAAAACCAAAATGGCCAAAAGAGCAGTCATTGTGGATGAAGTCTCTCACTTTCCTCTGTAAGCTTCCTGAGCTAAATCAAGTGAGAATAGGGATCATTTGGGTCAAATCATTTCTTCAAATCCCTGCAGAGGCTAGCCGATAGGGGCTTGGGTTTTCTATGATACCAATTCACATAAAGAATCTATACCAGACAGTCATTAGGCCTCAAATTGGAGAAGCAGATCAGATATAGGGCAGGCCTATTTGATCACTCTTGGTTCACAGCAAGGGTGTCCAGGCCACCCTGACTTTAGGCAAATGAGGGGCAAGGGTGCTTATTTTGAACAGTGTATTGGGCTGTGCCCTTCATGGAAACCTCCAGCCAGAGTTTATGATGAGTGTCTATGTGGAAGAAGATGAGGAGCTTGTGGGAGTGTTTTAGTTTTAATTGTGGTCATTTGTGTGGTGGTTGTAAGAGATGCCTGGGTCCACCTGGGCTTGAACTCTGGTGTGATTCCTCTTAGAGAATGCGTTATGGAACTGACTTCAGAGAAGTATCGCCATGAATTGTGTTGGGATTTTAGGAGGCCACACATGAGAGTCGCCCTTGGACACCGAGATCTAAGCCCAGAGTGGCTTTCCACAGAGCACTGGGAATCTCAGCCAGGATATCACATGATTTTTTTTCTGAAAGACTTGGAAGCCATAGTTGAGAGTCAAAACACACATGGACCTTACATTGTAGACCTCAATGGGGCTGGCTTCATGTGACCTTTTGGCCAGTCTTTGGGAACCCTTGCCTGTGAGAGTTCTCTAGATTATTCATTGAAATGTGCTTCCTCTAAATTTAATGGTTCCTTTATGAATTGAAACCCACAGTTTCTCCAACTTCATCTTTGAAAATGGCTAGATAAATACCATGAAATTTTTGAACTTCCCATGGCCACCTGCCACTGGAGAACCTTTGGATGTACAGTTGCCGATCCTGAGTGTACCAGACAGTGCCTTGATTGAGTGGGTTTTATGAAAATGGTGTAGAACAGAGATGCCAGTATGTTGGGGCCTGCTGAGTAGTGGGCCAAAAGCTGTTGTGTGCAGCTGTGTGATAAAACATCTGTGGTCGGGACATGTGATTCTGCCATTGACTTCCAAATGACTTGTGGCTGACATGTTACAGACAGGAATCACTTATATGTCTGAAACCTCTCCATAAAAGGCATTTTGTTATATGGAGACGTTTCAGGGCAATGTTCAGAATCAGGTTGCTATGGTCAAAGGGTCAAGCTATGTGGGATAGAAGCCTGGTTGGTGCATTCTCCTGCAGACCCTGACCCACCACACGTGACAGGACTCCCTACATCACTGTGTACCAGTTGAAGTCATTGTATTTCATGAGGCAAATACCAAACTCCCAGTGCAATAGAAAGAAACACCATGAAAATTGGAGGATGACCAAATGGCTTCACAGTCCACATGCGGAGACACTTAGCTTTCAGTGGCCACAGTTTACCTACAGAGAGAAGTCAGCACTGCTTCCTCATGTTCTTTGGAAAAATTGAAACAATATCCTCCAGGTCTCATAGATGTAGACCCAGCTTTGATGGTCTCATTTGAATGGAAGCTAAAGCTTCTGACAACAACATATATGTCGAGTGCCCATCGTCAAAGGCAGTTTCTCAAGAAGCCTTTAGTCCGGCAGAGCTCCAGGTTTGTGTAGTGTTTACCTTTTAGACCAGGTTGCAAGAAAAGACCACTGACTCCAATTAAAATCAGATTAAAGCAAGCTTATTATTTCCACCACCCTGGCTGCCTCTCCCTCCCAAAACGTTGGGAACAGGAGAGCAGCCCAGCTTTATAGCCCAGAAAGTTACACAAAAGTGGGGTTAAAAATAACAGAAATCTGACAAGCATCACACTAATGGTATTTTACATTTTTGTTTGCTGGCCCCAACATCAGAATTTATGAGGACCATTAGAGCCTCAGAGAGTGTCGTCTGGCCAAGGAAGGCCAATATTTATGAGGTGTCAACAAAGTTTCAGAGAGGGCTGTTATCTGGTCAGAGAGCCAGGCATGGGTGAGTTCAAGGCACGGGCAGGCTTTCCAAGCAGGTTCAGATCTTGCTGCAATTTATAGTTAAGCCAAAATTATCTTTTCACGGCTTTGTGGCAAGATGGCTCCCAATTTTAATAAAAGATCAGGTTGGGTCAATCATTCCCCCCTTTTCTAATGTGTTTTTTTCATATATTTGATTGGGTAGGAAGAGCACTGTGGGAATTTTAATCCCTCAGGTAATAGTCTCCCGATTTTTTGAACTCACCCAAAAACAGGTCTCCCTGATTTTACCTGACTTAATTAATTACTTATATTGATATTCTATTTATTTTTGTCTCCATTGTTGTAAGAAGAGAGGCGTCACTCATTTAGACTTCTTCTGAGCTGAGAGAGGGTGACGTGAGGGGGCACCGCCTGAGGGACATTAGTCACCTTTTAGAAGTCAGTTAGGTTTGAAGTCTGGATGGGGAAGAACAGGTAGTAAAGTCATCTGGGGATGGGTTCTTCTATGAGAGAAACAAAAAAAACATGAGTACTTAATAAATGTTGCAGCAGCTGGAACATGTCACTGTATAGAAGTTCCCTCACCAGTCTTTAATATCCCCAGTTATCAGGACTGTCAACTTAATATTTAACTTTTAGTGTTACATTTGTCCCTCCCCATAAGATTCAGTTTAATAATTTAATGTCATCTGATCTTGCAAAATATTTTTACTAGTATGACATCTGTGTCTAATAGAGAAACCTTTAATTCTCTTACTCATTGCTGGATAATCATACTAACAAATACCAAGCCTATGTGTTTAGGTTAAGAATATCTGTAGGGCTTAAACTAAAAACTTCTGCCACTGGCAGATAATCTTGATAGCCTCTTTTTATAGTTATCAGGCATTCCTGTCTGAGAATCCTTCTTTGTAGCCTCCACTCTTACTTATTTTGGGAGGCTAACATAAAGTGTATACCTTAAAATATTATTATTACTATTATTATATAAAATGCCCAGAAATGGCTGTAATTTGTTTTTAACTGTCTTTTCTAAGTGTTTAAGATGAAGCAGTCAAACTGACTTTTGTTTCTATCTATTCTGAACAGTCAGCTGAGATTTTATGGGAGTCATTCCTGGGGAAACTTGAGAGCAGCTTCTCGGTTCTGCTAGTGCCATTTGCACTAGGTGGGTCCAGGTCTTGCTTGACCATGTGGCTTCCCTCGGAAGCATCAGGGATGTTTCCCTTCTCTGATGACTCTCCTCTTCGTAGCAAATGCACTGATTGGCTTTCTGTTCTCCAGTGGTCTCATTAATCTCCCTGATCAGGAGGTTATGCGGTTCAGAGTTGCAAAGCTCTTTAGAGAAGTCCGCTGTTCCCTGGATACAGACTGACTCAGAGGGCAAGAGCCAAATATTGGTTTTCTTGTCCCTTTTCATATAACTTTAATTTTAAATCCTAATCTTAAACATCCATCAAATAAATTTTAACAGACTTATATAAAGAATACTGGGCTTTAATGTCTATAATTTAAAATTATTTATCTTTTTATTATTTGGGATCTGTATATTCTGTCTGTCTTGTAGGTGATGGCTAATTATCTTAAATTAACCAATGTTGTGTTCTTAAAGCAACACTGCTGTAAAACACTAACAGGGAATCTTTATATCACCCATAAGGAAATTACAAAATAAAATTAACAACAGTAAACAAACTTAGTTCGTGTAATAGCTACCCTAAAATTTTTGGCTGAGTTATACATTATATCCTCTGTTTGAGATGCTAGTAATGTTGACAGGAAAAAAAAAAAAAAAAAACTTTTGAAAATAACTTTAAATGAAATAACATCTGACCTACTGCTTTCGCAGTCATTCTCACATAATAAGATGGGACACAGAGCCTTATCTCAGGTAAGGCAGGGCTCTTTATTAATCTTAAGTGTTTTAATTCTAAAGCTAATCTTTGTTTTTTAAATATCATTTTACAAAGTTTACATAAATTATTTGAGGTCACATGAACATTAGCTAACACCATATGATATAGCTTTTAAAACATGAATTAAAAAAAGGCTGAAAGTTTTTAACCTTTACATAGATTAGGCTCTCATTAACTTAAAATACATTTAAATTGTTCCCCAATATAAAAAGTAACATAAAAGTTTACATATCTTATTGACAACAGGTAAATAAATCCCATATATATATATATATATATATATATATATATATTTTACCATACAACTTCAGAACACCACCTTGATATAATGCTCTTTTAAAGTTTCTACCTTACAGACTTGTATACCTGGAAGATATGAGCACATTAATAGCATCACAATTGCATTGATGTTTCTACATTAACCAAGTTTAGCTTTTAAAGAAATGGCAGTACAGTGCTCTAAAATAACAGTTCTTATTTAATCAGTTGTTTAATTTTTATGGTTGCTTGCTCTAGAAAAATAAAACTTAATAACCACAATGTTATGGGTAAACTTATGTTTTGAGAAATTTTTGTCTCTTTAACACATGACTGATTTTTACAATCTTATACAGACTTTAGGACAAACTTATACAGACCTTAGTAAATCAATCAGATATCTAACAAAAGTACTCATGAATGAGTAATCCCATATCAAATTTACTTTACTTATTTATCAAAATATTAGACAAATGTATTGAACAGTGTACCATTTTTTGTTGAAGAAAAAGTTCCATAACCAAGGCATATTAGACCTTTTGTCGGCATTAATATTTTATTAGATTTTTGAACACCTAGAAAAACTTGTAAGGTTAAATTTAAAGACATTTATTTTTATCTGTTTATCCAATTTAAATTGTACCAATTAAATCATGTGAATTTAAGATCTTTGGATCCACGTTTTAAAATTTGTTTATATGAGTGCTTTTTTTATGAGTGCTCCTTATATGTGTTAATTTGTATAACATATATATGATATACGGATATATGTATATATAGACATACAACACTAACAAACGTGTGCACACATAATAATAGTAAAGGCCTTGTAGCTTTTTGCAGTTGAAATCTCCATTGTAATGTTTCAAAAACTCCACTGTTGGTCAAAGATAGAGCTGATCAGAAAAACATTAACCTAGGTCTGTAGGATCAAAATCATGAGCTCAAAAAAAGAATACAGAATCTAAGGAAAAAAATAAGAGTCCTAGAAAAAATGACTGGCCAGTAATTAGTAAATACCATACAATTTACCTTTTTTCCTGCCTTAGGCCTCAGATCAGTCTCCTACTGAGCTTGCAGGCTTCTTTCATTTGCATTTCAACAAAAGTCCTTGCTGAGGTCTGAAAGGAGCAGGGTAAAACTGCTATTCTGAGCAGACACCTCAGGCCTAAGGCATTTTAACCATAATTTTGAGGTTCGGATGTTGAAAATTATGATACAATTTTAAGATGAAATTCACAAAATTTTATATCTTTACATCTTGTTTTGTCAACAGATACCATAATATGATTTACTATCCTTGTCCAAATTAATGCACTGGTACACACTGTGATATTTTCTCAGTCTACCCAATTCAAAATTGGTGAAAAATAAAACTGAATGTTTGGGAAGTTACTTGCCAACTTGGAAGTAGAGTGCTTTAGTTTTCCATCCTAAGCATTTAAGTTATCTGGCATGAATTATCTGAAATCATAAACTAAACAATTACCTAAACCCGACTTTTAACTGCAAGATTGAGCAATGCTACAAAAACCCATCCAGATACCAGATTGTTACAATAAAACATCATCATTTAGACACACATTGAACTAATATCATTCCCAAGAAACAATTTATAATATCAGCACATTATTGCACATGTCTTAAAGGGCCAGAAACAAAGACACAAGACAGACAGAAAGGAGCTCCAGACTATGGCTGACAGACAGAAGCCTTTAAAACAGAGCAGATAAGAGAAAAATCTCCTACACCAGTGGCAGGATAGATGTCCTCACAAGGGGATCAGATGTTTTCACAGACGGCAACCTGAAATGTAATATCAAGGGTTTCCATGGTGACTTTACTGCATTTAGTGTCTCCTTTTTCTTTTTCTTTTTTTTAAGAAGACAGAGGTGGCATAATCCTTACAGTGCAGGGAACGAAGGAAGGAATTCCCTGAAGCAACAGGGCTTTGGTAGATCCTGGGAGTCCCTCAGTCCCTCCTTTTACTTATAGGATTAGCTCCTCTGGTTTGGTTCCACCCCAATCTCGCTCCATCTCCTAACATTTCAGTAGTCAGCTCTCAAAAAGTTCCAGGGTCGGGGGGTTATCAAAATTTGTAACTTAAATTTCGGTTTCTGACCTTGAAGCGAATTAATACCTATTTAATAATGAGGACAGGGTTTGAGAAAAATAAAAAGGGAGGTTTACTGCTTTGCTAACAAAGCAGAAACACAGGGGACTCTGCCCAAAGGTTGTGACTCTCTTGAACTGGAGCAACAAGGGGTTTTAAAGGAGTTTCCATTGTTAACCTGGGAGATACTCTGTTCTTTGGTGGCCAGCAGGCATTGCCCTCTGCAGTGGGTGAGTTCCAGGCTGCCAGCTAGGGGCTTCTCTCATCCTGCTTAACAAAGGGGGGTAAACTTCAACACAGTTTTTTAGAACACAGTCCAAAGGGTGTAAGGCTTACTTGCTTTATTACCCATTTTGACGTCCAATATCTTTAAGTTTTTACCACAGAAATCACACAACAAAATGCACAAAAACAAACAAACAAAAAAAACATATAGAACACAGAACAAAACACAAAGAAACAGAAACCTGGTGAAGATACTGAAAAACAGAGGAGCAATGAAATGTCTTGCTGAAGCTCCGGGGTAGGAGCTCCTGCGTGCCTGGCTGCACCTTTCTACCCTTTCAGAGAAATTCCATACAGAACAGAACAGAGGACAGAACAATTCTTGTTACTGTCCTGGACAGGAGTACATGTGAGCCTCCCCAGGCCACCTCTCTGTCATCAGAAGACATCTCCCTTAACCGGATATCAGATGTTATAAAGGCACCACCTACCTATGGAGGCCTCCTCCACCAGGTGCTTGCTAATAGTTTTAGTGCGATGGTTCACTGCAGTGCTCCCTGGACCGAATGCTCACTCCAAGGCTTTGGAACTTGGCTCTCCAGACCTGAGCCCTGGAGGAAAGGCCAGCGTCAGAATTTCCAGCAGTCTGGTCTTATGATCTGGTCACGTCATCTCGCTGCGGAAGTCCAAAATGTTAGACCAGGATGCAAGAAAATACCACTGACTCCAATTAAAATCAAATTAAGGCAAGCTTATTAGTTCAACCGGCTAGGCTGACTCTCCTTCTCAAAACGGCAGGAAAAAGACAGCATCCCCACCTTTCCTACACCCCAGCTTTAAAGCCCAAAAAGTTACACAAAAAGGGAGTATCAGAAAACAGAACTTTGACAAGCATCACACTAATTGTAGTTTACATTTTTTATTTGCTGGCCCCAGCATCAGAAATTATGAGGACCATTAGAGCCTCAGAGAGGGTCGTTGTCTGGCCAGGGAAGGCCAATATATATGAGGTTTTAGTAAGGTTTCAGAGAGGGCTGTGATCTGGTCAGTAAGACACGCATGGGTGAGTTCAAGGCATGGGCAGGCATTCCAAGCAGGTTCAGAATTTGCAGTAATTTATAGTAAAGCAAAAATTATCTTTCCATGGCTTTGTGGCAAGATGGCTCCCAATATTAATGAAAGATCAGGTTGAGTGATCACCCCTGTCCCTTCCTTTTGGAAACTCCTCTACCACCTCCAAGGTTGTGAACTCCTGAGCATTTTCCATTCCAGATAAGTATTCACAGAATGTCTAACTCTTCTCCTCTAATTGTGTCTTACTTGGGGCAAAGGTAATGTCAAAGCATTGTTCTGGATGAGAGTGGGAAGATTATTGTATATCACATATTTGCATACACATTGGATTCATTTTCCAATTTTCCATTTGAAATACTGAATTCCTGGCACTAACCCATACCCTACTAGACTCTGACTAATAATCCTAATATGATGGTGAAACATAACCCAAGCAGAATAGAAATACAAGCCGTTCAGAGGAGGCATGGTGTGTAGTTGGAATTGCCTTTTGCATTATATAGTATAGGAGCTATAAATCTAGTCAATTTTTTGTTGAAATAATTCTACATGTGTTTTTAAAGTTAACAAATATGGGAATCCTCTCTCCCTTTCTCTGTAGCACATGTATTTTTATATGCACATAGAGAATCCTACCTGGTATCACACGTACATACTTGTGAGGTGGCTGAATTGGCAGATACAAATTGTGAGAAGAGATCACTACTCCTAAACGCTGTTCAAACTGAAAATTCAACCTATGGGTGAGCTTCCTAGTTCAATAACATTATACATAAATCCATGTTCAGTAAAATGAATATCTTTGCATCTGTGGATTATATATATTTCATGATGAATTTCGATTGGCATATATATTGCTACGTTTTTTCTTTTTTTGCTTGTTCAAAACGTTACAAAGCTCTTGACATATCATATTTCATACATTAGATTCAAGTGGGTTATGAACTCCCATTTTTACCCCAAATAAAGATTGCAGAATCACATTGGTTACATATCCACATTTTTACATAATGCCCTATTAGTTAATGTTGTATTCTGCTACATTTCCTATACTCTATGATCCCCCCTCTTTCCCCCTCCCATCTTCTCTCTCTACCCCATCTACTGTAATTAATTTCTCTCCTTGTTTATTTTCCCATTCCCTTCACAACCTGTTATATGTAATTTTGTATAACAATGAGGGTCTCCCTTCATTACCATGCAATTTCCCTTTTCTCTCCCTTTCCCTCCCACCTCATGTCTCTGTTAATGTAAATCTTTTCTTCCTGCTCTTCCTCCCTGCTCTGTTCTTAGTTGCTCTCATTATATCCAAGAAGACATTTGGTATTTGTTTTTTAGGGATTGGCTAGTTTCACTAAGCATAATCTGCTCTATTACCATCCATTTCCCTGAAAATTCCATGATTTTGTCATATTTTAGTGCTGCGTAATACTCCATGGTGTATAAATGCCACATTTGTTATCCATTCATCTATTGAAGGGCATCTAGGTTGGGTCCACAGTGCAGCAACTGTGAATTGTACTGCTAAGAACATCGATGTGGCAGTATCCCAGAGTTACACTATTTTAAGGTCTTCAGGAAATAGTGCAAGAAGGGCAATAGCTGGGTCAAATTGTGGTTCCATTCCAAGCTTTCCCAGGAATCTCCATACTGCTTTCCAAATTGGCGGCACCAGTTTGCGGGAACAGCTCTCCTCATAGGCCTCATTTGGTCCATCTTCTCTACATTAAGAAGAGAGAGGCTTACTCAGACACAACCCTTCATCCTGACAAGGTTGTTTGCCAGGTTGTTTTGGTCTTTCAGGTCTTTCATAGCTGCCTACATCTTCTCCAGGGATCAAATATGCATGGACCTTTGAGGTTCTCAGTAGGTGGCAGATCCCCTACATTGCTGTATTGCAAGACGAACCCTGTCCCTTCTCTTTTGTAAAGTTAGATTGAGGGAACAGTGTATGGTTAGGGTTAATAACATGTTCAATTTGGGTTCGGAATCATTCTGATTGATGAATAATGGTATTGGGAGCCTGCGATATTTATAAAACTATAGAGGTGAAATATAAGTATAAAAACAGAAATCTAGGTAAGATTTGTAGCCCAGAAGGGAATGAGGCCCTTTATTGGGATACTTAGCTTTTAATTATGTTCTGCACGTTTGTCTCAGATAAATTGATAATCAATGGCATAGGACCTTGTACCTTGGAAGATTGATTGTAGAAGAGAACATCCACTCAAATTTGGATAGTCGGTAGGATTAGGAAGAGAGTCGGTAGGTTTAGGAAGAAGAGTGAGTATAAAATTTGGATCAAATGTTCTTTAGCAATACGGTTTCATTTACACAGTGAATGTAAATGTCAGCACATGCGAAGAGTCAGTCACAATGATGAACTGCGGAAAATATAGGAAAGAAGATATCAATAGAGACATTACAAAATCAGGCAATTGTAAAGTGAATGATAGGTTTACACATTTTCAACAGGATCGAGATTGAATACATAATTTTAGGAAGAAACAAATATGTAGTCACCAATAGAAATGACATTTGAAAGCATTATGCAAACTGGAAATGGATGTTTTTAGTAATCCATATTCAACTTCCATTTAGGATTTGGTGCAATCATAAGTGTGACCTTTGCATTTTGTGCCCAGAAAATTATTGTGATAAAATATATATGTAGATCATGTGACATGAGTATTTTTTCCACCATTTCTGTGAGCAATATTTTAAGATATATAAATTAGTATTGGGGGTACAAAGTGGTGTACCCTGTGTCTATGAATATAGAGATAATGCATGAATAGAACATACTGTAAATAAATAATATAACTGGTTCCACTTTAAATAATGGATTGAATTGTTATCTGAAAATATATAAGAAATCATATATTGACATACAATCAATAATTCCAACCAGTTATATATCTAATTGTCATCTTTGGGTTATTGTTTATCATGAAGTGTGTGTGAGTTTTGCTTAAAAATTGATTATGGAAATCGAAAATAATGTGTTTGGAAAGAAGTCTCATGAAATTACCAGTCAAGAAATATGGAGGAATCCATGTGTTCTGAAGCAGGAAGTGATTGAAAGTGAAACAAATGCCTATAAATTTGCTAAATTGTGGATGAAATATATATCCTGTGATGTGCATAAACTGAGGAAATAGTATGTACCAGTGTTGAATAAAAATGAACATCAAAGTACACATCATGTACCATTGGAATCTACTTGCATTGATGTTAAACTGGGTCAGTTACTGTAAAAATATTAGGATTCGCGTGCATCACTCACCGAAGTTAGTTTTCTTTTTTTTTTAATTTTTATTCATGCTTGTTCAAAACATTACATAGTTCTTGATACATCATATTTGTCACTTTGATTCAAGTGGGTTATGAACTCCCATTTTTACTCCGTATACAGATTGCAAAATCACATCAGTTACACATGCATTGATTCACATATTGCCATACTAGTGTCTGTTGTATTCTGCTGCCTTACCTATCCTCTACTATCCCCCCTCCCCTCCCCTCTCCTCCCCTCTTCTCTCTCTATCCCCTCTACAGTAATAAATTTCTCCCCCTTGTATTATTTTTCCCTTTCTTCTTGTATGTAATTTTGTATAACCCTGAGGGTCTCCTTCCATTTCCATGCAATATCCCTTCTCTCTCCCTTTCCCTCCCACCTCTCATCCCTGTTTTAATGTTAATCTTCTTCTCATCCTCTTCATACCTATTCTGTTCTTAATTAATCTCCTTATATCAAAGAAGACATTTGGCATTTGTTTTGAAGGGATTGGGGAGCTTCACTTAGCATAATCTGCTCTAGTGCCATCCATTTCCCTGCAAATTCTATGATTTTGTCATTTTTTAATGCAGAGTAATACTACATTCTGTATAAATGCCACATTTTTTTATCCATTCATCTATTGAAGGGCATATAGGTTGGTTCCACAGTCTTGCTATTGTGAATTGTGCTGCTATGTACATCGATGTAGCAGTGTCCCTGCAGCATGCTCTTTTTAGATCTTTAGGGAATTGACCGAGAAGGGGAATAGCTGGGTCAAATGGTGGTTTCATTCCCAGCTTTCCAAGAAATCTCCATACTGCTTTCCAAATTGGATGCACCAATTTGCAGTCTCACCAGCAATGTACAAGTGTACCTGTTTCCCCACATTCTCACCAACACTTGTTGTTTGACTTCATAATGGCTGCCAATCTTACTGGAGTGAGATGTTATCTTAGGGTGGTTTTGATTCACCTTTCTCTGACTACTGGAGATTGTGAGCATTTTTTCATGTACTTGTTGATTATATGTCCTCCTCTGAGATGTCTGTTGAGGTCCTCGGCCCATTTGTTGATTGGGTTATTTGTTATCTTATTGTTTAATTTTTTGAGTTCTTGTATACTCTGGATATTAGGGCTCTATCTGAAGTGTGAGGAGTAAAGATTTGTTCCCAGAATTTAGGCTCCCTATTTACCTCTCTTATTGTTTCTTTTGCTGAGAAAAAACTTTTTGCTTTGAGTAAGTCCCATGTGTTGATTCTAGTTATTAACTCTTGTTATTAACTCTTGTGCTATGGATGTCCTATTGAGGAATTTGAAGCCCGACCCCACAGTATGTAGATCGTAGCCAACTTTTTCTTCTATCAGACGCCATGTCTCTGATTTGATATCAAGGCCCTTGATCCATTTTGAGTGAACTTTTGTGCATGCAAGAGAAAGGGATTCAGTTTCATTTTGTTACATATGGATTTCCAGTTTTTCCAGCACCATTTGTTGAAGATTCTATCCTTCCTCCATTGCATGCTTTTAGCTCCTTTATCAAATAGAAGATTGTTGTAGCATTGTGGATTAATCTCTGTGTCCTCCATTCTGTACCATTGGTCCACCCGCCTGTTTTGGTACCAGTACCATGCTGTCATTGTTACTATTGCTCTGAAATTTAGTTTGAAATCTGGTATCGCTATACCGCCTGATTCACACATCCTGGTTAGAATTGCTTTTGCTATTCTGGATCTTTTATTATTCCATATGAATTTCATGATTGCTTTCTCTATTTCTAAAAGAAATGCCGTTAGGATTTTGATTGGCATTACATTAAACCTATAGAGAACTTTTGGGAATATCACCATTTTGATGATGTTAGTTCTCCCTATCCATGAACAGTGTATATTTTTCCATCTTCTAAGATCTTATTCTACTTCTCTTTTTAGGGTTCTGTAGTTTGCATTGTATAAATCTTTCACCTCTTTTGTTAGGTTGATTCCCAAGGATTTTAGTTTTATTTTTTGAGGATATTGTGAATGGAGTGTTTTTTTTTTCTCATTTCCGTTTCAGAAGTTTTGTCACTGATATACAAAAATGCCTTTGACTTATGAATGTTGATTTTATATCCTGCCACATTGCTAAAATCATTTCTTACTTCTAGTAGTTTTTTTTGTAGACCCTTTTGGGTCTTCTATATATTGAATCATATCAGCTGCAAGTAGTGATAATTTAAGTTATTCTTTTCCTATTTTCATGCCTTTTATTTCTTTCATCTGTGTAATTGCTCTGGCCAGTGTTTCGAGAACTATATTGAATAGAAGTGGTGGTAGAGGACATCTCTGTCTTGTTCCAGATTTTAGAGGGAATGCTTCAATTTTTCTCCATTGAGAATAATGCTAGCCTGAGGCTTAACATAGATAGCTTTTACAATGTCGAGGTAAATTCCTGTTATCTCTAGTTTTTCAAATGTTTTGAACATAAAGGGATGCTAAGGGTCTATCCTTCTTATTTATTTTTTGCAGAACCAAGCTTTAGTTTTGTAATTTTTTCAATAGTTTCTTTTGTTTCAATTTTGTTGTTTTCCGCTCTGATTTCAGTTATTTCTTGCCTTCTGCTACATTTGCTGTTGTTTTGCTCTTCCTTTTCTAGGGCTTTGAGATGAAGTGTGAGCTCATTTATTTGTTGTTCTTTCCTATTTTTGAGGAATGACGTCAAGGTGGTGAATTTCCCTCTTAAAACACCTTTCATTGTGTCCCATAGACTCCGATATGTTGTGTCTGTATTTTCATTTATCTTGAAGAATTTTTTGATTTTCTCATTTATGTCTTCTGTAACACATTAATCATTCAGTAACATGTTGTTCATTTTCAATGTGATGTAGGATTTTTCCTTCCTTCTTTTTCATTGGTTTCCAGATTCATTCCATTATAATCCAATAAAATTCATGGTATTAAGTCCACCCTTTATATTTACTGAAGGTTGCTCTATGGCATAATATATGGTCTATTTTTTAGAAGGATCCATGTGCTGCTAAAAAATATTATATCCACTTGATGATGGTTGATATATTCTATATATGTCAGTTAAGTCTAGGTTATTGATTGTGATATTGATTTCTATAGTTTCTTTATTCAACTTTTATTTGGAGGATCTGTCCAATGGTGAGAGAGGTGTGTTGAAGTCACCCATAATTATTGTGTTGTGGGCTATTTGATTCTTGAACTTGAGGAGAATTTGTTTTATGAACGTCACAGCACCATTTAATGGTGCGTAAATATTGATAATTTTTATGTCTTTTTGGTGAATGGTTCCTTTTAACAGTATATAATTTCCTTCATTATCCCTTTTGATTAAATTAGTCTTGAAGTCGATTTAATGTGATTTGAGGATGGCCACCACTGCTTGCTTATGAGGACCGTGTGCATGGTATATTTTTTCCCAACCTTTCACCTTCAGCCTGTGTATGTCTTTTCCATTCAGATATGTCTCCTGGAGGCAACATATTGTTGGATTTGTTTTTTGAATCCAAGTTACAAGCCTATGTTGCTTTATTGGAGAGTTTAAGCCATTAATGTTTAGAGTTACTATTGATATATGGTTTCTACTGCCAGCCATGTTTGAATATTTATCGCTTTTTTAAATTTACTTTGTTTCTCCATGATTAGCTTTTCCCCCGCCCTCTGTCATTACTGAGGCACTTCCCACTGATGGTTTTGGTTGTTGTTTTTCATTTCTTTCTCGTGTAGTGTTTTGCTCAAGATACTTTGCATTGGTGGTTTTCTGGCTGCAAATTCTTTTAGCTTTTGTTTATCATGAAAGATTTTTATTTCGTTGTCGTACCTGAAGCTGAATTTTGCTGGATACAGAATTCTTGTTTGGCATCGATTGTCTTTCAATGTTTGAAATACGTTGTTCCAGGATCCTCTCACTTTCAGTGTCTGTGATGAAAAATAGGTTGCTAACCTTATTGGTTTACCCCTGAATGTAATCTTCCTCCTTTCTCTTGAAGCTTTTAATGTTTTCTCTTTGTTCTGTATATTGGATAGCTTCATAACAATGTGTCTTGGCGTTGGTCTACTGTGATTTTGTGTGCTCTGTGTCCTGTAAGCATCTTCAATTTGTATATCCATTTCCTTTTTTATTTCTGGAAAATTTTCATTCCCATAGGTTGAATCTCTGTACCTTCCTCTATCCAGATGACTCATTAGTTTGGTTTTTTTATGTTATACCATATCTCTTGGATGTTTTTCTCATGATTTTTTACCAGCCTTTCTGTGTTGGCTAGACTCTTTTCAAGATGATATATTTTGTCTTCATTATGTGACATTCTGTCTTCTACTTGCTCCACATGGTTAGTGATACTCTCAATTGAGTTTTTAATTTGGTTTATCATTTCCTTCATTTCTAGAAATATTCTTTGAATATTTATAATCTCTATCTCCTGATAAAGAAGATTAACTTCTTCTTTTATCTGTTTATGTAATTCATTTTCAATGTGTTCTTTCACTGTATTTATTTGCTCTCTTGCTCTCTCGTGTCCTCTTTAAGGTTCCATTTCATCTGTCTAAGGTATTCCTTGAGTTCTTTATATGACCATTTTTCTGATAATTCTAGGTCCTCCTGAATATTTAGGTTATCCTTCATTGTTTGTACTCCTTTTCTTTCTTGCTTTTTGATGCTGCTCATGTTACTTCTTGTTCTGTTTGAGTGCTGAGTTACTTCTTATTCTTATAAATTTATTTGAAGCTTGGGAGGAAAGATATTAGATGGGATGGGAAGAAGTCACTAAAGAGAATGAGAATAGGCAGGTAGAATTCAAGGATGGGGGAATAAGAAAATTGAAAAGAAATGAAAAAACAAAAGAAAAAAATAGAAAATAAAGAAAGAAATAATTTTTTAAAAAATAATAATGATAATTAAAAAATGAAAATTAAAATTTAAAATAATAATAATAGTAAAATTAAAAAAATAAAAACATTAAAATAAGTTAAAGAACAACACAAAAAATTTAAATGAAAGAAAAAAAATAAAAATAAAATAATAATAATAATAATACATGCAGTCATAGAGTTCAATTAACTTCTCTTCCAGTAGGTGGAGCTGTGCTCACTGGGCCAAGCTTCTCCTCTCAATAGGTGGGAACCAATCACTGTGCAGCAGCTCTTCCTCCCAGACTGGGCGGGTCTCTAATCCTGAGTGCCTAGGACCTTCTCTAGTGTTTCCTCAAGCCAGGCTCCGCTCAACTGTGACGCTCACCACAATACTTGCTACACGTCAGGTCTCTGCTCCTGGTAGCCCTGTTTTCATCAACGCTTGGCACTCTCTCCCTGTTTGCCTCCCTCAGACCCTAAGTTTGTAGAGCTTGGGGCTGGGAACCCCCAGCGAATTTGCTTGCTCTCTGGTATCCATGCCCACATTAGCTGGTGTAAGAGACCTCAGTTGTCATCACTGGTAGGAGCGGTAGCCAGGAATTCCACGCCACAAGTCCCACAGCACACATGATTCCCTCGGTCTGGCCATCTTTCTCACGGGAGACCTGGGAGGGCCCCTTAAGGGAGAGCTGGGAGGGGCCCTTAATGTTTCCCCGCTGTGTGGAGAGAGATGCATAGGGAATTACACACCTGTCGTACTGGTTTCAATGAAGTTATCTCCTCTGCCCATGACATCAGTTCTCTTCCACGGTGGTATCCCATGCAAATGGTGACCATTCGTTCCTTTTGCCAGGTGACCAATGCAATGGATGGGTCCTGACTGTGTCTCCAAAGCCCCATTTCAATCCAGTGGCCTTTTACCTCTGTAAATTCAGAAGGGCCGACCAGTTATTTCAGAGGGAACGTTAGTTCTGAGTCACAAGAAGCAGGCAAATCTGAGCTTCTATGCAGCCCATCCGGTCTCTGTGTGTTTTCTCAGGGGCCCAGACTGTTCGCACCAGATCCACGTCAGGTCAGCATTGCCTAGTGATTCTGAACAAACAGCATTTAGACAGTTTACGACTCCCTATGCCTGCGCAGCTAATGAGGTCAGATACTTGATTTCTCCATGTCCGCCACCATGTTGGATCTCCTATATTGCTACTTTTTAATGTCTGTGCGTGTGCGTGTGTGTGTATATATATATATATATATATATATATATATATATATATATATATATATATATATCAATATAAGATTTCTTATATATTTTTAGATATCAATTCAATTCATTATTTAAAGTGGAACCAGTTATATTATTTATTCACAGGATGGTCTATTCATGCATTATCTCTATATTCATAGACACAGGGTACACCTCTGTGTACCCCTAACACTAATGTATATGTCTTCAAAATATTGCTCCCAGAAATGGTGGAAGAAATACTCATGTCACCTGATCCACATATATATTTTATCACAGTAAAATTATGAACAAAAAATGTAAAGGTCACACTTATGATTGTACCGAAGCCTAAAAGAAAAGTGAAAATGTTTAACTAAAAGCATCCATGTGAAGGTTGCCTAATGCTCTCAAATGTCAATCCTATTGGTGACAACATATTTGTTTCTTCCAATGATTATATATTCAAATTAAACCCTGTTGAAAATGTCTAATCCTATAACTCACTTTATACTTTGCCTGATTTCATAATGTCTCTATTGATACCTGCTTTCCTACTTATTTTCCCCAGTTCATCATTGTGACTGACTCTTCATATGTGCTGACATTTTCATTCATTCTCTAACCGAAACCCTATTGCTAAAGAACTTTTGGTCCAAATACTATACTCACTCTTCTTCCTAAACCTACCGACTATCTTCCTAATCCTACCGACTATCCATTTTTGACTGGATGTTCTCTTCTACATTAAATCTACCAAGGTACAAGGTCCTGTGCTTCAAATCATACCTAGATTTCTGTTTCCATACTTATATTTCACCTCTATGTTCTTGTAATTATCGCAAGTTCCCAATACCATTATTCATCGCACAGAATGATTCCTAACCCAAATTGAACCTGTTATTAACCCTAAACATACACTGTTCCCTCAATCTCATTTTACAGAAGAGCAGCGACAGAGTTGTTCTTAAAATACAGGGAATTAGGGGACCTTCCACCTGCTGAAAACCTCAAAGGTCCATGCAGAAATGATACCTGGAGAAGTTGTAGGGAGGTATGAAAGACCTGAGAGAGCAAAAGTCCTATTCCATGGCAAACAACCTGGTCAGGATAAAGGGATGTGTCTGAATCAGCCTCTCTCTACTTATGTTAGAGAAGATGGACTAAACCAGACCTGTGTGGAGAGCTGTTCCCAGGTGCCTATGGTTGATATACCATTCTAACTTGTGCAAGTGTTCCAGGAAGTAGGAGCAGCCTCCATCTCATGGGACCCTTGGAAGCAAGTGTTAGGACAAACTGGTTGCCAAGGCAGTGACCTGATTCATTCAATTCCAAAGAAAGTGACATACCTCATTTCCTTGGTGATGGAACTCTATGATCTTTGTATCCTAGTGGCCAGGCACCCAGACGCTATCCCATTCCCAGTCACAGTGGTCTCACTTGTTTGGATTTACCAAGGACAGAGTCAGTATTTCTTGGTACCTACTAATGTGAGGATGGCCAAATGCCAGGAGAGCACTGAAGAGGTACCTTTTCTGAGAAAGCCAGTAGTGGCTCACCACTTTTTCCTGACAACTTCACAGAGTTAGCCAAGGAAACCAGACCTGAGAGAGGACAGACTATTTTGAAGGAATATAGTATGGCCGAGCAGTTAGAGGACACTCCAGATAGTCACAGATCTACTTGGGGGAAGGAGGTGCCATTGTGGGAGTGGGTGTGGGTTTGTGGTTTTGTCTCATGTTCTAACAAAAGGTAGGAATGGCGGTTTGTTTGGATTGAAGTGGACTGTTTCGAGTAAGTCATTTGACAAGGTGAGTGTTTCTATGTTT
Source organism: Callospermophilus lateralis (assembly GCF_048772815.1). Lineage (NCBI taxonomy): Eukaryota > Metazoa > Chordata > Mammalia > Rodentia > Sciuridae > Callospermophilus > Callospermophilus lateralis. Next base: position 662,933 of record NW_027516466.1, read on the forward strand.
GTGTATCCGACTATGTCCATTGTTGTAGACATTAGAAAAGAGAATGCATTAATGGATGTGTCCTGTCTAGTATAAATCTTACCATAATTCATCCTGCTCAATTTATGAATGGACTGCACCTTGTCTTATCGATGGGCAACACCTGCTATCATCCTAAGTTCCTGTTTTCTTCCTGAATTCTGGCCAGTCTCCAGAATAGGCTCAGGGATTTGTGTCCAAGATATGTACCACCTCCAAGCTCTGTGACATGGCCATATACTGGATAGCTGAAGAGAATGGAGATCATCTCAGAAAACTCAGATATCAGTGTGACCAGGAAAGTCTCAGTGGAGAAACCCTGCTTTGGGCCTTTTGCTTACCTTATGTTCTGTTGCCCTGAATGTCAGGAAGGTCTTTGCCTCAGGCCACACCTTTGTGAAGCCTGAAGAAAACAGTTTTAAATTTGAAATGAATAGGCATCACCTGTGGCTCTTTGCTTAATTGCTTTGGAAAGGGATGTGTCTGAATTAGCCTCTTGGCCTTGTATGTGGCTGTGATTTTTATTCTCAGCACATGATGGATCCAAAGAATGATCGCATGTGCGCATCCAAAACCAAAATGGCCAAAAGATCAGTCATTGTGGATGAAGTCTCTCGCCTTCTTCTGTTAGGTTCCTGACATCCATCAAGTGAGAATACTGATCCTTTGGGTCAAATGAGTTCTTGAAATCTCTGCCGAGGTGCTTGGCTTTTCTCATGACTCTATTTCACATAAATATTCCATACCTGAAAGTCAGTAGGCCTCAAATTGGAGAAACAGAGCAGCATGAACGGCAGGCTTATTTGACCACTCCTGGTTCATATTAAGAGTGTCCAGGCCACCCTGACATTAGGCAAATGAGGGGCAAGTGAGCTTATTTTGGACACTACCAATGGCTGCACCCCTCATGGAAACCTCCAGCCAGAGGTCATGATGAGTGACTATATGGAAGAAGATGAGGGCCATGTGGGAGTGTTTTGGTTTTAATTGTGGTCATTTGTGTGGCGGTTGGAAGAAATGTCTGGGTCCACCTGGGCTTGAACTCTGGTGTGATTCCCCATAGAGACTGAGTTCTGGAACTCACCTCAGAGAAGTATTGCCATGAATTGTTTTGGGATTTTAGGAGGCCACGCATGAGAGTTGCCCTTGGAAACTGAGATCTGGCTTTCCACAGAGCACTGGGAATCTCAGCCAGGATATCACATGATATAATTGTGAAAAACTTGCAGCCATAGTTGAGAGTCAAAACACACATGGACCTCACATTTTACACCTCAATGTGCCTGGCTTCATGTGTCCTTTTCCCCACTCTTTGGGAAGCCTTGCCTGTGAGAGTTCTCCAGAGTTTTCATTTAAATTAGCTTCCTCAACATTTAGTGGTTCCTGAATGAATTGAAACCCAGAGTTTCTCCAACTTCATCCTTGAAAAATGGCTTGATAAATACCATGAATTTTTGGAAGTTCCCACAACCAGGTGGCACTGGAGAACATTTGGATGTCCTGTTGCTGATCATGAGTATACCAGACAATGCCTTGATTGACTGGGTTTCATGAAAATGGTGTAGAACAGAGATGCCAGTAAGTTGGAGCCTGCTGAGTAGTGGGCCTAGAGAAGTGGTGGACAGGTGTGTGATGAAACATCAGTGGTAGGGCCATGAGGATCTACCATTGGATTCCAAATGGCTTGTGACTGACATGGTGCAGCCAGCATTCCCTTATATGTAAAGGCATTTTGTTATATGGTGAGGTTTCAGGGCAATGTTCTGAATCAGGTTGATATGGACGAGGGGGCAATGGGCCAAGCTAGGAGGGATAGAAGCCTGGTTGGTGCATTCTCCTGCAGACCCTGACCCAACACACGTGACAGAACTCCCTCGAGCAATATGTCCCAGTTGAGCTCCTGGTATTTTGTGAAGCAAATACCAAACTCCCAGTGCAGCAGGAAAAACACCACAAAATGTAGGAGGACCAAATGGCTTCGCAGTCAACACGGAGAGACACTTAGTCGTCAGTGGTCACAGTTTACCTACAAAGAGAGGATTCAGCATTGCTGCCTCATGTTCATTGGAAAATAAGAAACCAAGTCCTTCAGGTCACATAGATGCAGAACCAGCTTTGATGGTCTCACTACTAAAGAAGCCAAATCTCCTGACAACAACATATATTTCAAGTGCCCAAACTCAGAGGCAGTTTCTCAAAAAGTTTTTAGGCTCTCAGAGCTCCCTGTTTGTGTTGTGTTTACCCTGTCCCTTACTTTTGGAAACTCCTCTACCACCTCCATGGTTATGAACTCTTGAGCATTTTCCATTCCAGATATGTATTCACTGATTTTCTAACTCTTCTCCTCTAATTATGTTTTACCTGGGGTGAAGGTAATGTCAAGGCATTTTTCTGGATGAGAGTGAGAGGATATCAGACCTTAACAGATATTTGTGAAGCACATATTTGCTTACACATTGACTTCATTTTCCAATTTTCCTTTTGAAATACTGAATCCCTGACACTAACCCATACCTACTAGAATCAGACAACTCATCCTAATATAATGGAGAAAAATAACCCAAACAGAATAGAAATTCAAGCAGTTCAGAGGAGGCATCTTGTATAGTTGGACTTGCCTTTTGCATTATATAAGGTAGGAGTTATAAATCTAGTCAATTTTTATTTGAAATAGTTCTCCATGTGTTTTTAAAGATAACAAATGTGTGAAATCCTGTTTCCCTTTCTCTGTAGCCAATTCACACATGTATATTTATATGCACATATAGAATCCTACCAGGAATCCCACGTACATTTTTGTGAGGTTTCTCACTTGGCAGATTCAAATTGTGAGAAGAGATCACTCCTCTTAAACGCTGTTAGAACTGAAGATTCAAACTATAGGGGAGCTTTCTAGTAGAACAACATTATACATATACTCATGTTCAGTAAAATAATTATTTTTGCATCTGTGGATGATATATATTTACTGATGAATTTTGATTTTCATATATATTGCTGCTTTTTAATGTCTGTGTGTAGTTTGTGTGTGTGTGTGTGTGTGTATATATACACACACACACACTATTCAGATTTTTCAATATATAAAATATATGTGTCTTATATACACTTTCTAAATTCATTCATGTTCATGTATATGGATTTATAATCAACTTTTCACAAGATTATTTTCCGAAATATTCATCCACCTGAAATACATATTTGTTTCCTAGTACTGAAAACAAACTTCAGTGAATGGTGCCTACAAATTCTAATAATTTTACAGTAACTGACCCAGTTTACCACCAATGCAAGTAGATTCCTATGGGACATGATATGTAATTTGAGGTTCATTTGTATTCAACACTGGTACATTATTATTTCTTCAGTTTTTGCACATCATACGATATATATTTCATCCACAAGTTCACAAATTTACAGGCATTTGTTTCAACTTTAATCAATTCCTGTTTCAGAACACAAGTATTATCAGGGTTTCTGAACTCGTCTTTTCATGACGCTTCTTTCCAAACAAGTTATTTTCGATTTCCATAATCACTGGTGAAGTAAAACTCACACCCTTCGTGATAAACCAAAACACTAATATTACCATTATATGTATACCATTTTGGAAAGAATGATTGTATATCAATATAAGATTTCCTGTAATTTTTCAGATATCAGTTCAATCCATTATTTATAGTTGGAACAAGGTATATTATTTATTCACAGTATGTTCTATTCATGCTTTATCTTTATATTCATAGACACAGTGTACACCTCTTTGGACCCCCAATACTAATTTTACGTCTTCAATATATTGCTACCAGAAATGGTGGAAGAAATACTTATGTCACCTGATCTACATATACATTTTATCACAGTAATATTCTGAAAAAAAATGTAAAGGTCACACTTATGACTGTACCAAAGCCTAAAAGGAAAGTGAACATGGATTAATAGAAACATCCATGTCCATGCTGCCTAATGCTCTCAAATGTCAATCCTATTGGTGACAACATATTTGTTTCTTCCTAAGATTATATATTCAAACTCAACCCTGTTTAAAATGTCTAATCCTATCACTCACTTTATATTTTGCCTAATGCAATAATGTCTCTATTGATATCTGCATTTCTACATATTTTCCCAGTTTATCATAGTGACTGACTCTTCATATGTGCTGACATTTACATTCACTCTCTAACTGAAACCATATTGCTAAAGAACTTTTGGTCTAAATCCTATAATCACTCTTCTTCCTAAACCTACCGACAATCTTTCTAAACCTACTGACTATCCCTTTTTGACTGGATGTTCTCTTCTACGTTCAATCATCCAAGGTACAAGGTCCTATGCCATTGTATATTGAATTATCTGAGACATCTTTAGAGAACATAATTCAAGCTAAGTATCCCAATCAAGGGCCCAATGCCCTTCTGGGTTTCAAATTATACCTAGATTTTTATTTTCATACTTATATTTCACCTCTACATTCTTGTAAATCTCACAGGTTGCCAATACCATTATTCATCGCACAGAATGATTCCTAACCCAAATTGAACCTGTTATTAACCCTAAACATACACTGTTCCCTCAATCTCATTTTACAGAAGAACAGGGACGGAGTTGTTCTTACAATACAGGAAAGTAGGGGACCTTCCACCTGCTGAAAACCTCAAAGGTCCATACAGAAATGATACCCGGAAAAGTTATAGGCAGCTATGAAGGACCTGAGAGAGCAAAAGTCATCTTCCATGGCAAACAACCTGGTCAGGATGAAGGGATGTGTCTTAATCAGCCTCTCTCTTCTTATTGTAGAGAAGATGGACCAAATCAGGCCTGTGTGGAAAGCTGTTCACGGGTGCCTATGGTTGATATACCATTCTAACTTGTGAAAGTGTCACAGGAAGTAGGGGCAGCCTCCATCTCATGGGACCCTTGGAAGCAACTGTTAGGAAAAAGGGGTGCCAAGGCAGTGGCCTCATTCAGTTAGAAAGAAAGTGACATATCTAATTTCCTTGGTGATGGAACTCTCTGAACTTGCTATCCAAGAACCAAGACACCGAGAGGCAATCCCAGTCCAAGTCCCTGTGGGCTCACTTGATTGGATTTTCCAAGGACAGAGTCAGTCTTTCTCGGTACCTAATGATGTGAGTATAGCTAAATACCAGGAGAGCACTGAAGAGGTACTTTTCCTGAGAAAGCAGGTAGTGGCTCGCCACTTTTTCCTGACAACTTTACAGAGTTGGTCAAGGAAAGCAGATCTGATAGAGGACACGCCATTTCGGGGGAACATAATATGGCCCACCAGTCAGAGTTAACTCCGGAGAGTCACAGACCTACTTGAGGGAAGGAGGTGCCTTTGTGAGTGTGGGTTTGTTGTTTTGTCTCATATTCTGAGAATAGGTAGAGAAGGCGGTTTGTTTGATTTGGAGTGAACTGTTTCTAGTAAGTCGTTTGACAAAATGAGTGTTTCTATGTCTGTGTATCCCACTGTGTCCGTGGTTGTAGACATGAGAAAAGAGAATGCAACAATGGATGTGTCCTGTCTAGTAGAAAGCTTCCCATTATGCATCCTGCCTAATTTATGAATGGAGTGCGGCTTGCCTTATGGATGAGCAATACCTATTACCTTCCTAAGTCCCTGTTTTCTTCTGAATTCTGGCCACTCTCCAGAATAGGCTCATGGTTTTGTGTCCAAGATATGCAACAACTCCAAGGTCTGTGACATGGCCAGGTACAGAATAGCTGAAGGGAATGGCCAGCATCTCAGAAAACTCAGATATCAGTGTGACCAGGAAAGTCTCAGTGGATATACCCTGCTTTTGGCCTTTTGCTTACCTATTATTCTGTTGCCCTGAATATCAGGAAGGTCTTTGCCTCAGGCCACCCCTTTGTGAAGCCTGAAGGAAACAGTTTTCAAATGGAAATGAATGGGCACCACTTGTGGCTCTTTCTTAGTTGCTTTGGAAAGGGATGTGTCTTAATTAGACTCTTGGCCTTGTATGTGGCTGTGACTTTGATTCTCAGCAGCTGATGGATCTAAAAATGATCCCATGTGTTCATCCAAAACCATAATTGCCAAAAGATCAGTCATTGTGGCTGAAGTCTCTCGTCTTCCTCTGTTAGGATCCTGACCTCCATCAAGTGAGAATAGGTATTCCTTGGGTCAAATGAGTTCTTCAAATCACTGCAGAGGTGCTTAGGTTTTCGTATGACTCCAAATCACATAAAGAATCTATACTTGAAAGTCAGTAGGCCTCAAATTGGAGAAACAGAGCAGTATTAACGGGAGGCTTATTTGATCACTCCTGGTTCACAGAAAGGGTGTCCAGGCCAACATGACTTTAGGCAAATGAGGGGCAAGGGAGTTTATTTGGACACTGTCTTTGGGTGAGCCCTTCATGGAAACCTCCAGACAGAGGTTACGATGAGTGACTATATGGAAGAAGATGAGGACCATGTTTGAGTGTTTTGTTTTTAATTGTGGTCATTTGTGTGGTGGTTGTAAGAAATATCTTGGTCCACCTGGGCTTGAACTCTGTTGGGATTTCCCTTAGAGACTGCGTTCTGGAACTGAACTCAGAGAAGAATTGCCATGAATAGAAATACAAGCAGTTTAGAGGAGGAATGGTGTATATTTGGACTTGCCTTTTGCATGATACAGAGTAGGAGTTAAATCTAGTCAATTTTTTGTTGAAATAGTTCTCCATGTGTTTTTAAAGTTAAAAAATTGTGAATTCCTGTCTCCCTTTCTCTGTAGCCTATTCAGCACATATATTTTTATATGGATATATAGAATCATACCTGGTACCACACATACATTCTTGTGAGGTGGATGAGTTGGCAGATACAAATTGTGAGAAGAGATCACTCCTACTTAACCGTGTTGGAACTGAATATTCAACCAATGGGTGAGCTTGCTAGTTGAACAACATTATACATAAATCCATGTTCAGTAAAATGAATATTTTTGGATCTTTTTATGATATATATTTTATGAAAATTTTGATTGACATATATTTTGCTATTTTTTTTTTCTGTGTGTGTGTGTGTGTTTTGTGTCATTCGCCTGTTCTGTAAAACAACTTCAGAGAGAGAGGTTAAAAATTCATGCAAAGCTCTGATGGAGGTATCTAATATCTTAGTTTTGGTCTATTGCTTCTTCTAATTGGGTCATTTGTTGTGTCCCATGGACGAGGGCAGTGGTTCCTGTGCCCACCCCTGAAGCAACTCCTATTCCGAAAGGATGGCTAAAGTGAGGGATATATGTTCCCAGTGGAAACGGGTTGTATGCCCCTCTATTTCATTTCATCATGACAGAGCACTCTGGGAAACATCTGCACCATTACACAATTAATCACATCTGTTGACAATTTCTTTAAAACATAAACAATGTTTAATTATATACAATTATGCTGTTGTAGGGACGGACAAGGCAAGGCACCTAAGATAGCAACGAAGACAGGGAAACCGTCCTATTTGGTTGCAACCAGATTCAGAGGGCATTGCTTCTGTTGTAATCAATTATTCTCCTGAAACTCAAGTTTAGGTAGTTTCAGAATTTTGTACCCAACATGTAAGGGAAGGGGCTCAGAAGTTCACAGTCTTCAGAAGTTCAAAAAAGCCGTTGTTGTTTCTGTTTTTACCTCAGTTCTGGGCAAGTTAACTTTTCAAGGACACCTGGGAGGGAAAGAGCTTTTTCCTACCTTTCTTATTTTTCGCCCCTGACAGCTGTTACCATGGAGCCCTGATGGTAACTTCTTTATCTTAGAAATATATCCATCTCTGTAAAGCCCCAGCTCATGGCCAGAGGCCTTGTTCATATATTTTGTGGAAAACAAATAATGGGGTGTCTAGCATAGAAGTGCTTATTTTTTTAGCCAGTGGCCAAGTAGAACAAGGCAACACTAAAAGAGGAAGTTTATCTACATTGAACTCTTTTATAGGGACTCTTTTGCTGAAAGTCCTAAAGTCAGCCATGGTGAAGACTTCTGTAGAAAGTCAGTTAAGAATTTTCTGTAGGCCTGGTACAGAAGGGGAAGACATGGAAGGTGGGGCTGACAGCAGCTCCGAGGATCTGAGAATAAGGAAGGAGAGATGTAAAAGAATAATGGGAAAGGGGTTTGGGATTTTCCTAGCAACAAAAACTTGAGCTGTAGAACAGGTAGAGCAGAGGGGAAGACAAGAGTGAGTATCCCAAAATGCATGTGAGGGACTTTAAATTTTTAGTAAACTGTTTTCAGTGATGACAAAGCAACTTTAAAGGCCATTTTCATTACATCTTTGATAGGAGTCTGAGGGCTCTCCTCAGCTAGTTTCAGCTTTGTGTTAGCTGGTAAGAGGACCTGGTGGGACCCGGGGCGGGCACGGACAGGAGAAGAGAGGAGTGAGTCGGTGGATGGGAACCTGAGTACCTGCTACTTCAGCAAGATGGCGATGGTCTGAGAACCAGCAGAGATTTGGGTTTTTGATCTAATAATTGGAGGGGAGAAATCAGGTTGCTGAGGTGAGAGTTACAGCAGAGACTCTGGAGCACAAGGCTGAAGGTGAGGATTGATTGTATAAGCATAGTTCAGGATATGAGTGAAGGATGGAAAAGGCCTGCCCATAGGGGAATCTCCTTTCACCCTTTTGAGCACTTGCAGAAGTTAAAAAGGTCACACAGGGCTGGGGATGTGGCTCAATTGTAGCACGCTCGCTTGGCATGCGTGCGGCCCGGGTTCGATCCTCAGCACCACATACAAACAAAGATGTCGTGTCCAGCAAAAAACTAAAAAATAAATATTAAAAATTCTCTCTGTCTCTCTCTCTCTCACCTCTCTCTTTAAAAAAAATGGTCAAGCAGAATTTGAGGATCAAGAGACCCCTCTGGGGGCCATCGGTTTTGGTTATCCAATTGGTAATATGGCCAATGCTGTGTACTGAATTTGATGAGGAGTTTGTGTTCCATCAGGCAGCCCCTGTATGCTCACATCCCCATGACGTACAGCAAAAGTCTGCCAGGCATTCTGGGATTACTAAAAAGGAGTGATGGATTTTTCCTTTCCCCAAGTCCATGATCCTCTTAGTTATACAAGTCCGATATTTACTGCCATTAGCCCCTTGAACTAGAGACCTTTAATTTGATAGAGGGCCCAATGGGGCCTTAAGGGCTGAGTTTATTGCCCCTGTATCCACTTCAAAGTTTACTGGTGTCTCCTCTACTTCAAAAGATACGCTGAGCTCAGGGAGGGGATCTGAGCCCCGAATTTCGTAGTCATGCTGAAGAGTCAGAATGGCTGGCTGGCGTGGCTGCCTCTTTCTAGGGCACTCTTGAACACAGTGTCCTCTTTCTTTACAGTAGGCACATTGATCTGAGGTCAGGGGTGGCCTCTGGCGTGGGACCAGGTATCCCTTCCTGTCTCCCTGTTTCTTAATTTCTGGCCTTTTTGTTATTGTGACCGGGACCTTAGTCAACTCCTTAGTCTGTCTTTTGTTTCTTTTATCCTCCTTTTGCTCCCTTCTCTTCCTCAGTTTCTCTCTTATAGTATACTTTCTCGGCTTCTCTGACTAAATCTCTCAAAGTCATATCTTGTAATCCATCTAAGCATTGTAACTTTCTTTAAATATCCAAGGCAGCATGCCCAATAAAGGACATTGTGACAGATGATTTTTGATCCTCTGCATGAGGATCGAAAGGAGTATATCTCCCATATGCCTCCGTAATTCTCTCTAGAAACATAGAGGAAGATTCATCAGGCCTGCAGGCGTGGTACCCACGTCACCCCAAATGGAGTAGGGAAAGAGCAGTGCCACTGCCTGCGCCCGGATCAGGCCCAGCCACCAGCTGGTGTGGTAGTCACGTCACCCAAATTGTAGTAGGGGCCAAGCAGGCGGCCCCCCGCGCCCGCCACAAAAGCAGACCTGTGACTGACCTTCGGAACAGGCCCAGCGGCCTGCCACCATGGTAGACATGACACCCCAATTGGAGTAGTGGCAGAGCAGAGCTTTCTCCCGCACCCAGTACAAGCACAACGGCCCACCGGCGTGGTAGTCACGTCAACCCAATTGGAGTAGGGGCAGAGCAGAGTCTTTGCCCGCACCCGGAACAGGCCCAGCGATCTGCCAGCATGGTAGTCACGACACCCCAATTGCAGTAGGGCCAAAGCAGAGCCACCACCCACTCCCGCAAGGTAGGCAGACCTGCAACTGACCGGCGGAACAGGACTAGCGGCCTGCAAGCACAGCAGACACATCAACCCATTTGGTTCTTTGAAAAAATAAAAAAAATCTACAGACCCTTAGCCATGCTAACGAAGACAAAAAGAGAGAGAACTCAAATTACTAGCATACAGGATGAAAAAGACAATATCATAACAGATATTTCAGATATACAGAAGATAATCCGAAATTATTTTGAATCTTTGTACTCTAATAAAATAGAAGACAGTGAAGGCATCGATAAATTTCTTAAGTCATATGATCTGCCCAGATTGAGTCAGGAGGATATAGACAGCCTAAACAGACCAATATCAATTGAGGAAATAGAAAAAACCATCAAAACACTACCAAGTAAGAAAAGCCGAGGACCTGATGGGTATACAGCAGAGTTTTACAAAACCTTTAAAGGGGAACTAATACCAATACTTTTCAAGCTATTTCAGGAAATTGAAAAAGAGGGAGAACTTCCAAATTCATTCTATGAGGTCAACATCACTCTGATTCCTACACCAGACAAAGACACTTCAAAGAATGAAAACTACAGACCAATATCTCTAATGAGCCTAGAGGCAAAAATCCTCAATTAAATTCTGGCAAATCAGATACAAAAGCATATCAAAAAAATTGTGCACCATGATCAAGTAGGATTCATCCGTGGGATGCAAGGCTGGTTCAATATACAGAAATCAATAAATGTTATTCATCACATCAATAGACTTAAAAATAAGAACCATATGATCATCTCGATAGATGCAGAAAAAGCATTCGACAAAGTACAGCATCCCTTTATGTTCAAAATTCTAGAAAAACTAGGGATAACAGGAACATACCTCAATATTGTAAAAGCAATCTATGCTAAGTCTCAGGCTAGCATACTTCTGAATGGAGAAAAATTGAAGGCATTCCCCCTAAAATCTGGAACAAGACAGGTATGCCCTCTTTCACCACTTCTGTTCAACATAGTTCTCGAAACACTGGCCAGAGCAATTAGAGAGATGAAAGAAATTAAAGGCATATAAATAGGAAAAGAAGAACTTAAATTATCACTATTGCAGATGACATGATTCTATTCCTAGCAGACCCAAAAGGGTCTACAAAGAAACTAGTAGAGCAAATAAATGAATTCAGCAAAGTGGCAGGATATAAAATCAACACTCATAAATCAAAGACATTCCTGAATATCAGTGACAAATCCTCTGAAACGGAAATGAGGACAACCACTCCATTCACAATATACTAAAAAAAAAAATAATTGGGAATCAACCTAACAAAAGAGGTGCAAGTTTTATACAAGGAAAACTACAGAAACCTAAAGAGAAAAATAGAGGAAGATATTAGAAGATGTAAAAATGTACCCTGTTCATAGATAGACAGAACTAACATCATCAAAATGGCGATATTACTAAAAGTTCTCTATAGGTTTAATGCAATGCCAATCAAAACCCAACGGCATTTCTTGTAGAAATAGAGAAAGCAATCATGAAATTCATATGGAAAAATAAAAGACCCAGAATAGCAAAAACAACACTAAGCAGGAAGTGTGAATCAGTCGGTATAGCGATACCAGACTTCAAACTATACTGCAGAACAATAGTAACAAAAATAGCATGGTACTGGTACCAAAACAGGTGGGTGGACCAATGGTACAGAATAAAGGACACAGAAACCAATCCAAAAAATACAACTATCTTACATTTGATAAAGTGGCTAAAAGCATGTAATGGATGAATGATAGCATCTTCAACAAATGGTGCTGGGAAACCTGGAAATCCATTTGTAACAAAAAGAAACTGAATCCCTTTCTCTCGCCATGCACAAAAGTTAACTCAAAATGGATCAAGGAGCTTGATATCAAATCAGAGACATGGTGTCTGATAGAAGACAAAGTTGGCTACGATCTACATACTGTGGGGTCGCCTCCAAATTCCTCAATAGGACACCCATAGCACAAGCGTTAATAACTAGAATCAACACATGGGACTTACTCAAACAAAAAAGGTTTTTTCTCAGCAAAAGAAACAGTAAGAGAGGAAAATAGGGAGCCCACATCCTGGGAACAAATCTTTCCTCCTAACACTTCAGATAGAGCACTAATATCCAGAGTATACAAAGAACTCAAAAAATTAGTCAATAAGATAACAAATAACCCAAACAACAAATGGGCCAAGAACCTGAACAGACACTTCTCAGAGGAGGACATACAATCAATCAACAAGTACATGAAAAAATGGTCACCATCTCCAGCAGTCAGAGAAATGTGAATCAAAACCACCCTAAGATACCATCTCACTCCAGTAAGATTGGCAGCCATTATGAAGTCAAACAATAACAAGTGCTGGCGAGGATCTGGGGAAACAGGTACACTTGTATATTTCTGGTGGGACTGCAAATTGGTGCAGGCAAATGGGAAAGCAGTATGGAGATTTCTTGGAAAGCTGGGAACGGAACCACCATTTGACCCAGTTATTCCCCTTCTCGGTCTAAAACCTAAAGACCTAAAAAGAGCATGCTACAGGGACACTGCTACATCGATGTTCATAGCAGCACAATTCACAATAGCAAGACTGTGGAACCAACCTAGATGCCCTTCAATAGAAGAATGAATGAAAAAAATGTGGCATTTATACACAATGGAGTATTACTCGGCATTAAAAAATGACAGAATCATAGAATTTGCAGGGAAATGGATGGCATTAGAACAGATTATGCTAAGTGAAGCTAGCCAATCCCTAAAAAACAAATGCCAAATGTCTTCTTTGATATAAGGAGAGTAACTAAGAACAGAGTAGGGACGAGGAGCATGAGAAGAAGATTAACATTAAACAGGGATGAGAGGTGGAAGGGAAAGGGAGAGATAAGGGAAACTGCATGAAAATGGAAGGAGAACCTCAGGGTTATACAAAATTACATACAAGAGGAAGTGAGGGGAAAGGGAAAAATAATACAAGGGGGAGAAATTTATTACTGTATAGGGGGTAGAGAGAGAAGAGGGGAGGAGACTGGAGGGGAGGGGGGATAGTAGAGGATAGGAAAGGCAGCAGAATACAACAAACACTAGTATGGCAATATATGAATCAATGGATGTGTAACTGATGTGATTCTGCAATCTGTATACGGGGCAAAAATGGGAGTTCATAACCCACATAAATCAAAGTGTGAAATATTATTTATCAAGAACTATGTAATGTTTTGAACAACCATATATAAAAATTTAAAAAAAGAGATACCTAAATTCGGTGAATAATGCACGAGAATCCTAATATTTCTACAGTTTAAAATCAATGCCAGTAGATTCCTATGGGACATGATGTGTATTTTGACGTTCATTTTTATTCAACAATGGTACATTACTATTTCATGAGTTTATGCACATCATAGGATATATATTTCATCCACAAATTAGCAAATTTATAGGCATTTGATTGAATTTCAATCGCTTCCTGCTTTACAATATATGCATTCCTCCAGGTTTCCTGACTGGTCTTTTCATGAGACTTCTTTCCAAACATATTATTTTCAATTTCCATAATCACTTTTGAAGCAAAACTCACACACTGTTCATGATAAACCAAAACACTAATATTACCATTAGATGTATAATTGGTGGGAATGAATGATTGTATATCAATATAAGATTTCCTGTAATTTTCCAGATATCAGTTCAATCCATTATTTAATGTTGGAACAAGTTATATTATTTATTCACAGTATTGTCTATTCATGCTTTATCTCTATATTCATAGACACAGGGTGCACCTCTTTGTACCCCTAATACTAATTTTACGTCTTCAATATATTGTTTCCAGAAATGGTGGACGAAATACTCATGTCACCTGATCTACATATACATTTTTTCACAGTAATATTCTGGACAAATAATGTAATGGTCACGGTTATGATTGCACGAAGGACTAAATGAAAAGTGAACATGGATTACTAAAAACATCTATGTCCAGGTTGCCTAATGCTCTTAACTGTCAATCCTATTGGTGACTACATATTTTTTTCTTCCAAAGATTATGTATTCAAACTCAACCCTGTTGAAAATGTCTAATCCTATCACTCACTTTATACTTTGCCTGATTTCATAATGTCTCTATTGATATCTGATTTTCTACATTTTTTCCCAGCTCATCATAGTGACTGACTCTTCATATGTGCTGACATTTACATTCACTCTCTAACCGAAACCCTATTGTTAAAGAACTTTTGTCCAAATCAAATACTCACTCTTCTTCCTAAACCTACCGACTAGCTTCATAATCTTACTGACTATCCCTTTTTGACTGGATGTTCTCTTCTACATTCAATCATCCAAGGTACAAAGTCCTATGCCATTGTGTATTGAATTATCTGAGACATCTTTGCAGAACATAATTCAAAGCTAATTATCCCAATCAAGGGCTCAATGCCCTTCTGGGCTTCAAATCATACCTAGATTTCTGTTCTCATACTTATATTTAACCTCCATATTCTTGTAAATATCGAAGGTCCCCAACACTATTATTCATCACACAGAATGATTCCTAACACAAATCGAACCTGTTATTAACCCGAAACATACACTGTTCCCTCAATCTCATTTTACAGAAGACCAGGGACAGAGTTGTTCTTACAATACAGGAAAGAAGGGGACAGTCCACCTGCTGAGAACCTCAAAGGTCCATGCAGAAATGATACCTGGACAAGTTGTAGGCAGGTATAAAGGACCTGAGTGAGCAAAACTCATCTTCCATGGCAAAACACCTGGTCAGGATGAAGGGATGTGTCTTAATCAGCCTCTCTCTTCTTATTGTAGAGAAGACTGACAAAACCAGACCTGTGTGTAGAGCTGTTCCTGGGTGCCTATCGTTGATATTTCATTCTAACTTGTGAAAGTGTCACAGGAAGTAGGGGCCGGCTCCATCTCATGGGACCCTTGGAAGCAACTGTTAGGGAAAAGTGGTTGCCAAGGCAGTGACCTCATTCAGTTCCAAAGAAAGTGACATACCTCATTATTTGGTGATGGAACTCTCTGAACTTGGTATCCAAGAAGCCAGGCACCCAGAGGCAGTCCCAGTTCCAGTCCCAGTGTACTCACTTGTTTGGATTTTCCAAGGACAAAATCAATCTTTCTTGGTACCTACTGATGTGAGGATGGCCAAATGCCAGAAGAGCTCTGAAGAGGGACCTTTCCTGAGAAAGCAGGTAGTGGCTCACCACTTTTTCCTGACAACTTCACAGAGTTGGCCATGGAAACCAGATCTGAAAGAGGACAGGCCATTTTGGGAGAACATAGTATGGCTCACCAGTCATAGGACACTCCTTCTAATCACAGACATACTTGGGGGAAGGAGCTGCCTTTGTGGGAGTGGGTATGGGTTTGTGGTTCTGTCTCATGTTCTGAGAATAGGTAGGAAAGGCGTTTTTTTTGGTTGTTTTTTTTTTGTTTGTTTGTTTTTTTTTTTGTTTTCAGTGGACTGTTCTAGTAAGTCGTTTGACAAGGCAAGTATTTCCATGTCTGTGTATTCCACTGTGTCCGTTGTTGTAAACATTAGAAAAGAAAATGCATTAATGAATGTGTCCTTTAAAGTATAAATATTCCCAAAATTCATCCTGCCCAATATATGAATGAACTGCAGCTTGTCTTATCGAAGGGAAACACCTGCTATCTTCCCAAGTTAATGTTTTCTTCCTGTATTCTGGCCAGTCTCCAGAATAGGCTCATGGTTTTGTGTTTACAATATGTACCACCTCCAAGCTCTGTGACATGGTCATGTACTGGATAGCTGAAAAGAATGGCGAGCATCTCAGAAAACTCAGATATCAGTATGACCAAGAAACTCTCAGTGGAGAGACCCTGCTTTGGACCTTTTGCTTAAGTACTGTTTTGTTACACTGAATATCTGGAAGGTCTTTGCTTCAGGGCACCCCGTTGTGAAGCCTGAAGAATATAGTTTTGAAATGGAAATGAATGGGCATCACCTGTGGCTCTTTGCTTAATTGCTTTGGAAATGGATGTGGCTGAATTAGCCTCTTGGCCTTCTTTGTGGCTGTGATTTAGATTCTCAGCACATGATGGATATAAAGAATGATGCCATGTGTGCGTCCAAAACTATAATGGCAAAAAATCAGTCATTGTGGATGAAGTCTCTCGTCTTCCTCTGTTAGGTTCCTGACCTCCATCAAGTGTGAATAGGGATTCTTTGGGTCAAATGAGTTCTTCAAAGCCCTGATGAGGTGCTTGGGTTTTCGCATGACTCCAAATCACATATAGAATCTATACCTGAAAGTCAGTAGGCCTCAAATTGTAGAAACAGAGCAGTATTAACGGCAGGCTTATTTGATCACTTCTGGTTCACAGGAGGGCTGTCAAGGCCACCCTGACTTTAGGCAAATGAGGGGCAAGCGAGCTTTTTTTGGACACAGTCTTGGGCTGTGCCCCTGATGGAAAACTCCAGCCAGAGGTTACGATGAGTGACTATATGGAAGAAGATGAGGGCCATGTGGGAATGTTTTGGTTTTAATTTTGGCCATTTGTTTGGCGGTTGGAAGAAATGACCAGGTCCACTTGGGCTTGAACTTTGGTGTGATTCCCCTTAGAGACTGAGTTGTGAAACTGAACTCAGAGAAGTATTGCCATGAATTTTGTTTGGATTTTAGGAGGCCAGGCATGTGAGTCGCCCTTGTAAACTGAGATCTAGGGCCAGGGTGGCTTTCCACAGAGCACTGGGAATCTCTGCCAGGATATCACCTGATTTTATTCTCAAAGACATGGCAGCCATATTTGAGAGTCGAAAAATACATAGGCCTCACATTGTAGACTTTAATGGGCCTGGCATCATGTGACCATTTTGGCACTCTTTCAGAAGCCTTGCCTGTGAGAGTTCTCCAGAGCTTTTATTGAATTGAGCTTCCTCAACATTTAATGGTTACTGAATGAATTGAAAGCCACAGTGCCTCCAACTTCATCCTTGAAAAATGGCTAGATAAATACCATGAAAATTTTGAAATTCCCATGACCAGGTGGCACTGGAGAACCTTTGGATGTCCTATTGCTGATCAAGAGTATACCAGACAGTGCCTTGATTGACTGGGTTTCATGAAAATGGTGTAGTACAGAGATGAAAGTAAGTTAGAGCCTGCTGAGTAGTGGGCCTAGAGCAGTTTTGGGCAGGTGTGTGATAAATCACCAGTGGTAGGGTCATGAGGATCTACCATTGTATTCCAAATGGCATGTTACTTACATGGTGCAGCCAGCAGACCCTTATATGTAAAGGCATCTTGTTATATGGAGAGGTTTCAGGGCAATGTTCAGAATTAGGTTGATATGGACAAGGGGGCAATGGGGCAAGCTATGAGGGATAGAAGCCTGGTTGGTGCATTCTCCTGCATACCCTGGCACACCACACGTGACAGAACTCCCTCCAGCATTGTGTCCCAGTTTAGCTCCTTGTATGTCATGAAGCAAATACCAAACTCCGAGTGCAGTAGCAAAAACACGACAAAAAGTGGACCAGGACCAAATGGCTTCACAGTCCACATGGGGAGAAACTTAGTCCCCAGTGGTCACAGTTTACCTACAAAGAGATAATGCAGCACTGCTGCTCATCTTTATTGGAATATAAGAAGCCATGTCCTCCAGGTCACATAAATGCAGACCCAGCTTTGATGGTCTCACGCAAAGAAGTCAAATCTCCTGACAACAACATATTTTTCAAGTGCCCAACCTCACAGAAAGTTTCTCAAAAAGTTTTTAGGCCAGAAGAGCTCCATGTTTGTGGAGTGTTAACCCAGTCCCTTACTTTTGGAAACTCCTCTACCACCTCCAAGATTGTGAACTCCTGAGCATTTCCATTCCAGATATGTATTCACTGATTTTCTAACTCTTCTCCTCCAATTGTGTCTTAATTGGGGCAAAGGTATTGACAAGGCATTGCTCTGGATGAGAGTGGAAGGATATTTATGCAGCACATATTTGCATACACATTGGATTCATTTTTCAATTTTCCTATTGAAATAGTGAATCCCTGACACTAACCCGAACCTATTAGGCTCAGACTACTCAACCTAATAAAAAGGAGAAAAATAACCCAAACAAATATAAATACAAGCAGTTCAGAGGAGGCATGTTGTATATTTGGACTTGCCTTTTGCATTATATAAGGTAGGAGTTATAAATCTAGTCAATTTTTAATTGAAATAGTTCTCCATGTGTTTTTAAAGTTAACAGATATGTGAATTCTTGTTTCCAATTCTCTGTAGCCATTTCACCCATGTATATTTATATACATATATAGAATCCTACCAGGTATCACATGTACATTTTTGGGAGGTGGCTGACTTGGCAGATACAAATTGTGAGAAGAGTTCACTCCTCTTAAACGCTGTTGGAACTGAATATTCAACCTACAAGCTTCCTAGTAGAACAACATTATACATAAGCTCATGTTCAGTAAAATAAATATTTTTGCATCTGTGGATGATATATATTTAATGATGAATTTTGTTTGGCATATATATTGCTACTTTTTAATGTCTATTTGTGTTTTTTTTGTATATATACATACACTCTGTAGATTTTTCAAAATATGAAATATGTGTCTTATATACACTCTGTTAATTCATTCATGTTCATGTACTTGGATTTATAATCAACTTTTCACAAAATTATTCTCAGACATATTCATTTAACTGAAATACATGTTTGTTTCCTAGTACTGAAAACTAACTTCAGTGAATGGTGCATACAAATCCTAATAATTCTACAGTAACTAACCCAGTCTAACATCAATGCAAGTAGATTCCTAAAGCACATGATATGTAATTTGACGTTCATTTGTATTCAACACTGGTACATTACTATTTCTTCAGGGTTTGCACATCATAGGATATACATTTCATCCACAAGTTCACAAATTTATAGGCATTTGTTTCAACTTTAATCACTTCTTGCTTCAGAACACATGTATTGTCAGGGTTTCTTGACTGGTCTTTTCATGAGGATTCTTTCCAAACACATTATTTTCAATTTCCATAATCACTATTGAAGCAAAACTCACACACTCTTCATGATAAACCAAAATACTAATATTACCATTTGATGTATAATTGGTTGGAATGAATGATTGTATATCAATATAAGATTTCCTGTAATTTTTCAGATATCAGTTTAATACATAATTTAAATTTGGAACAACTAATATTATTTATTCACATTATGGTCTATTCATGCTTTATCTCTATATTCATAGACACAGGGTACACCTCTTTGTACCCCCAAAACTAATTTTATGTCTTCAATATATTGCTCCCAGAAAAGGTGGTAGAAATACTCATGTCACCTGATCTACATAAACATTTTATCACAGTAATATTCAGAACTAAAAATGTGAAGGTCACACTTAAGACTGTACCAAAGCCAAAAGGGAAATTGTACATGGATTACTAAAACATCCATGTCCAGGTTGCCTAATGCTCTCAAATGTCAATCCTATTGGTGACGACATATTTGTTTCTTCATAAGATTATATATTGAAACTCAAACTTGTAGAAAATGTCTAATCCTATCACTCATTTTATACTTTGCATGATTTCATAATGTCTCTATTGATATCTGCTTTTCTACATATTTTCCCAAGCTCATCATAGTGACTCACTCTTCATATGTGCTGACATTAACATTCACCCTCTAACCAAAACCCTATTAGGAAAGAACTTTTGATCCAAATCCTATACTCACTCTTCTTCCTAAACCTACCGACTATCTTCTTGATCCTACCTACTATCCCTTTTTGACTGGATGTTCTCTTCTACATTCAATCATCCAAGGTACAAGGTCCTATGCCATTTATTATTGAATTATCTGAGACATCTTTGCAGAACATAATTAAAAGCTAAGTATCCCAGTCAAGGGCCGAATGATTTCTGGCCTTCAAATCTTACTTAGATTTCTGTTTTTGTACATTTATTTCAACTCTATGTTCTTATAAATATCGTAGGTACCCAATACCATTAGTCATCGCACAGAATGATTCCTAACTGAAATCGAACCTGTTATTAACCCGAAACATACACTGTTCCCTCAATCTCATTTTACAGAAGAGCAGGGAAAGAGTTGTTCTTACAATACAGGAAATTAGGGTACCTTCCACCTGCGAGAACCTCAAAGGTCCATTCAGAAATGATACCTGGAGAAGATTTAGGCAGGTATAAAGGACCTGAGAGAGCAAAAGTCATCTTCCATGGCAAACAACCTGGTCAGGATGAAGGGATGTGTCTGAATCAGCCTCTCTCTTCTTATTGTAGAGAAGATGGACAAAACCAGGTCTGGGTGAAGAGCTG
Organism: Callospermophilus lateralis; assembly: GCF_048772815.1. Classification (NCBI taxonomy): domain Eukaryota; kingdom Metazoa; phylum Chordata; class Mammalia; order Rodentia; family Sciuridae; genus Callospermophilus; species Callospermophilus lateralis. The sequence continues at coordinate 683,459 of NW_027516466.1, forward strand.
TTCCCAGGTTCCTCTGGTTGATATACCATTCTAACTAGTGAAAGTGTCACAAGAAGTAGAGGCCGGCTCCATCTCATGGGACCCTTGGAAGCAACTCTTAGGACAAAGTGTTTGCCAAGGCAGTGACCTCATTCAGTTCCAAAGAAAGTAACATACCTCATTTCCTTGGTGATGGAACTCTCTGAACTTGGTATCCAAGAAGTCAGGCACCCAGAAGCAGTCCCAGTCCCAGTATCAGTGGGCTCACTTGGTTGGATTTAACAAGGACAGAGTCAGTCTTTTTTGGTACCTACTGATGTGAGGAAGGACAAATGGAGGAGAGCTCTGAAGAGGGACCTTTCCTGAGAAAGCAGGTAGTGGCTCACCACTTTTTCCTGACACCTTCACAGAGTTGGCCAAGGAAACCAGATCTGATAGAGGACAGGCCATTTTGGGAGAAGATAGTATGGCCCACAAGTCAGAGAACGCTTTGGATAGTCACAGACCTACTTGAGGGAAGGAGGTGCCTTTGTGGGAGTGGGTGTGTGTTTGTGGTTCTGTCTCATGTTCTGAGAATAGGTAGGAAAGTCGGTTTTTTCGTTTGCAGTGGACTATTTCTAGTAAGTCGTTTGACCAGACTAGTGTTCCTATGTCTGTGTATTTCACTGTGTCCGTTGTTGTAGACATTTGAAAAGATAATGCATTAATATATGTCTAGTCTAGTATAAATCTTCCCATAATTCATCCTGGCCAATTAATGAATGGAATGCAACCTGTCTTATCCATGGGCAACACCTGCTATCTACCTAAGTTCCTGTTTTCTTCCTGAATTCTGGCCATTCTCCAGAATTGGCTCATGGTTTTGTTTCCAAGATATGTACCACCTCCAAGCCCTGTGACATGGCCATGTACTGGATAGCTTAAGAGAATGGAGAGATTCTCAGAAAACTCAGATATCAGTGTGACCAGGAAAGTCTCAGTGGAGAGACCCTACTTTGGATCTTTTGCTTAACTATTGTTCTGTTGCCCTGAATGTCAAATATCAGTTTGACCAGGAAAGTGTCAGAGGAGAGACCCTACTTTGGATCTTTTGCTTAACTATTTTTCTGTTGCCCTGAATGTCTGGAAGGCCTTTGCCTCAGGCCACCCCTCTGTGAAGCCTGAGGAAAACAGTTTTGAAATGGAAATGAATGGGCATCATCTGTGGCTCTTTGCTTAATTGCTTTGGTAAGGGATGTGGCTGAATTAGCCTTTTGGTCTTATGTGTGGCTGTGACTTAGATTCTCAGCTCCTGATGGATCTAAAGAATGATCGCTTGTGTCCATCCAAAACACAAAGATGGACACAAAGATGGACTGCAAAAAGATCAGTCATTGTGGATGAAGTCACTTGCCTTCCTCTGTTAGGTTCATGACCTCCATCAAGTGAGAATAGGGATTCTTTGGATGAAATGAGTTCTTCCAAGCCCTGCAGTGGTGCTTGGGTTTTCACATGACTCCAAATGAAATAAAGAATCTATATCTGAAAATCAGTAGGGCTCAAATTGGAGAAACAGAGCAGTATTAAAGGCATGCTTATTTTGTCACTCCTGGTTCACAGGAAGGGTGTCCAGGCCACCCTGACTTTAGGCAAATGAGGGGCAAGCGAGCTTATTTTGGAAACTGTCTTTGGCTGCGCCCCTCATAGAAACCTTCAGCCAGAGGTGAGAATGAGTCTCTACATGGAAGAGGATTAGTGTCATGTGGAGGTGTTTTGGTTATAATTTTGGTCATTTGTGTGTCGGTTGGAAAAAATGACTGTCTCCACCTGGGCTTGAACTCTGGTGTGATTCCCCTTAGAGACTGAGTTGTGGAACTAAAGTCAGAGAAATATTGCCATGAATTTTGTTGGAATTTTAGTAGGCCATGCATGAGAGTCGCCATTGGAAACTGAGATCTAGGCCCAGGGTGGCTTTCCACAGAGCACTGGGAATCTCCGCCAGGATATAACATGATTTTATTATTAAAGACTTGGCAGGCTGAGTTGAGAGTCAAAACACACATGGGCCTCACCTTGTAGACCTCAATGGGCCTGGCTTTATGTGGCCTCTTTGGGCACTCTTTCAGAAGCCTTGCCTGTGAGAGTTCTTTACAGCTTTCATTGAAATGAGCTTCCTCACCATTTAATGATTCCTGAATGAATTGAAACCCACAGTGACTCCAACTTCATCTTTGAAAAATGGTTAGATAAATACCATGAAATTTTTGAAATTCCCATGACCAGGTGGCACTGGAAAACTTTTGGATGTCTTGTTGCTGATCATGAGTATACCAGACAGTACCTTGATTTACTGGGTTTCATGAAAATGGTTTAGAACAGAGATGCCAGTATGTTGGATCCTGCTGAGTAGTGGCCCAGAGCAGTGGTGTGCAGGTGTTTGATAAAACATCAGTGGTAGGGCCATGAGGATCTACCATTGGATTCCAAATGGCTTGTGACTGACATGGTGTAGCCAGCAGACCCTTATATGTAAAGGAATCTTGTTATATGGAGAGGTTTCAGGGAAATTTTCTGAATCATGTTGCTATTGTCAAGGGGGCAAGCTACGTGGGATAAAATACTGTTTGGTGCATTCTCCTCCAGACCCTTCCCCCCACACCTGACAGAACTCCTCCAGTACTGTGTCCCATTTGAACTCGTATTTTGTGAAGCAAATACCAAACTCCCAGAGCAGCAGCAAAAACACCACGAAAATTAGAGGATGGCCAAATGGCTTCACAGTACACACGAAGAGACAATTAGCCCTCAGAGGCCACAGTTTACCTACAAAGAGAGAATTCAGCACTGTTGCCTCATTTCATTGGAAAGTAAGTAACCATGTCATCCAGATCACATAGATGCAGACCCAGCTTTGATGGTCTCACTACAAAGTAAGCTAAAGCTCCTGACAACAGCATATATTTCAAGTGCTCAACCTCAGAGGCAGATCCTCAAAAATCTTTAGGCCAGCAGAGCTCGAGGTTTGTGGATTGTTTACCCTGTCCATTACTTTTAGAAACTCCTCTACCAACTCCAATGATGTGAAATCGGGAGCATTTTCCAATCCAGATAGGTATTCACAAATTTTTTAACTCTTCTCCTCTAATTGTGTTTTTCTTGAGGCGAAGGTAATGTCAAGGCATTGTTCTGGATGAGAGTGGAAAGATTTTTCTGTAGCATATGTTTGCATACACATTGGATTCAATTTCCTGTTTTCCATTCAAAATACTGAATCCCTGACACTAACCCATACCCTACCAGACTCTGACTACTAATCCTAATATGATGGAGAAAAATAACCCAAACAGAATAGAAATACAAGTAGTTCAGAGGAGGCACGGTGTATAGTTGGACTTCCCTTCTGCATGATACAGAGTAGGAGTTATAAATCTAGTCAATTGTTTGTTGAAATAGTTCTCCATGTATTTTTAAAGTTAACAAACATGTGAATTCCTGTCTCCCTTTCTCTGTAGCCTATTCAGCATGTGTATTTTAATATGGACATACACAATCCTACCTGGTACCTCACGTTTGTTCTTGTGATTTGGCTTACTTGGCAGATACAAATTGTGAGACGAGATCACTCCTACTAAACCCTGTTGGTACTGAATATTGAAACAATGGGTGAGCTTCCTAGTTTAACAACATTATACATAAATCCATGTTCAGTAAAATGAATATTTTTGGATCTGTGGATGATATATATTTTATGATGAATTTTGATTGACATATATTGCTACTTTTTTTGTCTGTGTGTACTCTCCAGATTTTTCTAAATATGAAATATATGTGTCTTATGTACACTCCCTAAATTCATTCATGTTCATGTATGTGGATTTATAATCAACTATTCACAAGATTATTCTCAGAAATATTCATCCACCTGAAATTTGCCTAATGCTCTCAAATGTCAATCCTATTGGTGACTACATATTTGTTTCTTCCTAAATTATGTATTCAAACTCAACCCTGTTCAAAATGTCTAATCCTATCACTCACTTTATACTTTGCCTTATTTTGTAATGTCTCTATTTATATCTGCTTTACTTCATGTTTTCCCCAGTTCATCATTGTGACTGACTCTTCACCTGTGCTGACTTTAACAATCACTCTGTAACCGAAACCCTGTAGCTAACGAACTTTTGTTCCAAATCCTATACTCACACTTCTTCCTAAACGTACTATCTTCCTATTTCTATCAACAATCCCTTTTTGACTGGATGTTCTCTTCTACTTTCAATCATTATAGTAAATGTCGGGCGAGCTTCGCAGGAGGAAACCACCAACAGACTATCTCATGCAACAGCAAAGGGTTTATTGAGTGTCCAGCATGCTGGTGCTCAGAGCTCACTTGAATAGAGCAGATAGCCCTGAGAATCGCTTAAGTAGAGCTTATATACTTTACCTGGAGAGGGCAGGGAGGGAAGTTTATTGATGGATCAGGGCGAGTGGGCGATTTGCGTGCAACTGCGTGAGGGAGCACATTCTGCAGTTGGGCAGTTGGGGACAGCACATACTGGGAACAAGATTTGCAAGCATTTCTCAAGATTTCAACAGTGTTTTGTTAAGCATACAGAAAAACAGGAAGTGACAAGTACCTATTTTATTAACCTTTTATTCCCCACTTCTTCTTCTGGCTACTTTTAATCATAAAAATGATCATTGGGGGGTGTCACATTCTATGTATACTAGTGGGGTATTACCATAAGTTTAACTCGTCCAATTTGAGCCTGGAGAAAAGAAATTACACGGTTGAGAAAACAGGGTTTAATAGTTAGCAATAATATGAGGATTATTATTGGACCGGCCAGGGTTGATAAAAACGTAGTTAACCAGGAAGACTGTGTGAACCAAGACTCAAACCACCTTTTTTGGGCCTCTCTGTCTCTTTGATGCTTTTCAAGGAATCTTTTTAATTTACTCTTAGATTTTATTACAACTCCAGTATGCTCGGCATACAAACAACTTTCTTCTCTCAATGCAGCACAGAGGCCCCTTCTCTCATGACAAGGAGGTCCAACCCTCGAGTGGTCTGAAAAACAACTTCAGAGAGAGAGGTAAAAGACTCATGCAAAGCTCTGATGGAGGTTTCTAATATCTTAGTTTTGGTCTATTGCTGTCATTTGTTGGGTCATTTGTTGAGTCCCATGGACAAAGGCAGTGGTTCCCGTGGCCACCAGTGCAGCAATTTCTATTCCTAATATGATGGCTAAGTTGAGGGATATATATTTTCAGTGGAACCGGGTTGAATGCCCCCCTATTTGATCTTCAAATGAACCTGCATTGTGATAGAGCACTCTGGGAAACATCTGCACGATTACACAATTAATCACATCTGTTGACCATTTCATGAAAACATTAACAATGTTTAAGTATATAGAATCATGCTGTAGAAGGGACGGACAAGGCAACTCACCTAAGATAGCACTGAAGACAGGGAAACGGTCCTATTTGGTGGCAACCAGATTCAGAGGGCATTGATTCTGTTGTAATCAAGTAATCCTCTGAAACCCAAGTTAAGGTAGTTTCAGAATTTTGTACCCAACATGTAATGGAAGGGGCTCAGAAGTTCACAGTCTGCAGAAGTTGAAAAAAGCAGTTTTGTTTCTGTTTTTTCCTCGGTTCTGGGCAAGTTAACTTTTCAAGGACACCTGGGAGGGAAAGAGCTTTTTCTTCCCTTTCTTATTTTCCCATTGCCAGCTGTTACCACGGAGCCCAGTTGCTAACTTCGTTAACTTAGAAATGTAGCCATCTCTGTGAAGCCCCATGTCAAGGCCAGAGGCCTTGTTCACATATTTTTGTGAAAAACTAGTAAGGGGGTGTCTTGATTAGGAGTGCTAATTTTTTTAGCCAGTGGCCAAGTAGAACAGGGCAACATGAAAATAGGAAGTTTAACTACATTGAACTTTTTTATAGGGACTCATTTGCTGAAAGTCCTAAAGTCAGCCATGGTGAAGACTTCTGGAGAAGGTCAGTTAAAGACTTTTCTGTGGGCCTGGTACAGAGGGGAAAGACGGAGAAGGTGGGGCTGAGAGCAGCTCAGAGTATCTGAGAATGAGAAAAGAGAGATGTAAAAAAATGATTGGAAAGTGGTTTGGAATTTTCCTAGCAACAAATATTTGAGCAGTAGAACAGGTAGAGCAAAGAAGAAGATGGTTGTGAGTATCCCAAAACACATGTTAGGGACTTTAAATTCTTAGTAAACTGTTTTCAGTGATGACAAAGCAACTTTAAAGGCCATTTTCATTACATCTTGGATATGGGTCTGAGGGCTCTCCTCAGCTGGTTTGAGCTTTGGGTTAGTTGGTAAGAGGACCTGGTGGGACCCGGTGCAGGCACTGACAGGAGAAGAGAGGAGTGAGTGGGTGGAGGGGTACCTCAGTACCTGCTACGTCAGCAAGGGGGCAATGGTCTGAGAACCAGCAGAGATTTGGGTTTTTGATCTAATAATTGTAGTGGAGAAATCAGGTTGCTGAGGTGGGAGTGACAGCAGAGACTCTGGAGCAGAAGGCTGAAGGTGAGGATCTATTGGATAAGCATAGTTCAGGATGTGAGCGAAGAAGGGAAAAGGCCTCTACATAGTGGAATCTCCTTTTACCCTTTTGAGCACTACCAGATGTTAAAAAGGTCACACAGGATTTGAGGATCTAGAGTCCCCTCTGGTTGCCATCAGTTTTTGTTTTCTAATTCGTAATATGGCCAATGCTGTGTACTGAATTTAATGCGGAGTTTAGGTTCCATCAGGCAGCCCCTGTATGCTCACATCCCCATGACTTACAGAAGAAGTCGGCTTTTCCCCCACACAGCCATGGCTGTTTATGGCTTTGACAGTCGGCCGGGTAAACACAGTAATCTAGGCTAGCCAACCTGCATCTGGCTCGTGTGTCCCTACATCCATAATGTTTGTTTCCATTATCTATGGTAAGGAAGGGATTTAATGGAATTTTAGTGGGATCCTCTTCATCAGGGATATCCCATTAGGAAAGACCTATAGCCAGCTGACAAATGTCTGGGTGGAGAGATGGTCACCAGGTCCCTAAGTGGGCTGTATGCGAGATAGATTATACTTCTTTTCCAGTAGAATTTGTGATCAGCCAACGCTGCTGAACGGGCTGATGAGGGTTAGGACTACTTGTGGCCGAGGGGAGAGTCTATAGGCTTATCCACATGGTGAATATGCAATTTGAAAGTGTTACCAGTCTTTTCCAGTTTCCAGCCAGAGTGTGGACAGGGCGCAGGCTTGAGATGAGAGGCATGGATCCAGGAAGTGATTCCGTCTACCTTTACCACTGTAGATGTTATAAGTACCACCTGGTATGGTCCTTTCCAGTGGGGTTCCAGGGATGACACCTGATATCATCTTACGTAGATGAATCTCTTACTTGATATCGATGTGGAGTCCCCTCGTCCCCAGTTTGGTAGGCAGTGGCCAGCTTTTTCCACAGGTATCACTGAGATCTTTCAAGAGCTTTAAGTCTGTCAAGCAAGGGGGTGTGAAAGGGATCGTTAGGTCTTAGAGTTGGGCTTTGGTCCATTACTGGAGGAGAGGCACCCTAGATATTCACAGGGGGTGTGGTTACTCAAAGAAACAGAGGGCGTATTTCTTGCACGAAACATTGTATAAGGCATGAGCATAGTCCAATCATTTATGCTGGTCTCTAAGCTTAATTTTGTTGAGGTCTCTTTAATGGTTCTATTCATTCTTTCAACCTGTCCTGAACTCTAGGGTCTGTAAGCACAATAAAACTTCCAATGAATCCCCAGGTTCCTGGCTAACCCCTGACTTACTTGGGCCACGAACGCCGATGCATTATCAGACCGTATTACCTTTGGCAGGCCGTATCTTTGAAAAATGTCTTTCAGGATCTGCTTGACCACCATTTGCACTGTTTCTTTTTTTTTTCTTTTAGTGGGGAAGGCTTCAATCCATCCTAAAAATGTATCTACAAAGACTAGAAGATATTTATGTCCATACCTTGCTGGCTTAATTTCAGTAAAGTCTACTGCCCAGAATTGTCCTGGTCTGGTTCCTCGTAGGTGCTTTCCTGCAGGAAGCTTGGAAGGGTAAGCATTTACCAATTGATGGACTCGACAGGCTTTTTTTACCCATTTAGTTATTTCTTTTTGCTGTGAGTCAGTTAGTGGAAAACTCTGTTCTTGATACTTCAGAAATACCTGCAGTTTCTTTGAACCAAGGTGAGTGAGTTGATGTGCATTTTCTACTGACATATTTAGAGCTGTGACTAGGAGTTTTTAGTGAAGGATTTAGAAATTCCACTTGGGGGCCTTCAGGGTTAAAAGTTATTTTGGCCCGGTACTTGGTGAGCAGATCTCTGCCCATCAATGGGGCTAGGAATTCTGGGATTACTAGGAAGGAGTGATGGATTTTTCCTTTCCCCATGTCCATGATCCTCTTAGTTGTCCAAGCCCGATATTTACTGTCATTAGCCCCTTGAACTAGAGACCTTTTATTTGATAGAGGGCCCAATGTGACACTAGGGATGAGTATATTGCCCCTTTATCCACTTCAAAGATTACTGGGGTCCCCTCCACTTCAAAAGTTACCCTGAACTCGGGGAGGAGATCTGAGCCCCGACTTTCATAGTCATCCTCCAGAGTCAGAATGGCTGACTGGCGTGGCTGTCCCTCTCTAGTGCACTCTTTGGCCCAGTGTCCTTTTTTTTGTACAGTAGGTACATTGATCTGAGGCCAGGGGTGGCCTCTGGCATGGGAACAGGTATCCCTTCCTGTCTCCCTGTTTCTTAATTTCTGGCCCTTTTGTTGTTGTGACCAGGACCTTAGTCAACGCCTTATTCTGTCTTTTGTTTCTTTTATCCTCACTTTGCTTCATTCTCTTCCTCAGTTTCTCTCTTAAGGTATATTTTCTTGGCTTCTATGACTAAATCTCTCAAAGTCATATCTTGTAATCCATCTAAGCATTGTAACTTTCTTTTAATATCCAGGGCAGCTTGCCCAATAAAGGCCATCATGACAGATGCCTTTTGATCCTCTGCCTGAGGATCGAAAGGAGTATATCTCCTACTTGCCTCCATAATTCTCTCTAGAAACATAGAGGGAGATTCATCAGGCCTTTGAATAATCTCTATTACCTTGGCCAAATTAGTTGGTCGCCTAGTGGCCACTCGGATGCCCACTATTAGAACCTGGCGATAAGTGGACAGATGCTTTCTAACTTCAATGGTGTTGGTGTCCCAGTTGGGTTGTTTCAAAGGAAAACCAGCTTTGATTAAGTTGGGAAGATGTATCACTCTCCAATCTGGTCGGAGGACATTTTTTTATAGCTTCCAGGAAGATTCTCTTTTGTTCCTCTGTCGTGAAGAGAGTCCCTAGGAATTGTTGACAGTCATCCCAAGTAGGCAAATGTGAAAATATCAATGACTCAACCAGACCTGTGAGCCCTGTGGGGTCCTCGGAAAAAGGGGGATTGTTATATTTCCAGTTATATAGGTCGGAAGAGGAGAAAGGCCAATATTTGTAGGCTTGCATTTTCCCCCCATGGCCTTCGTCAATCAATGGTCTGTAGAGACATAGTGGGAGCATCACAGGAGTTCCAGTGTTTTCAATCATTCACCACCATCAAGTTTCCTTAGCTGGGCTAGCTTCCTCCTGCGGAGGAGGGGCTGTGTGTGCTGCGGGGGAGTTATCTGGAGGGCGCTGGGCCAGCTTAGATTCCTCCAGTGGTAGAGAGGCTGAGTCAGCTGCAGGGGAATCACTTAGAGGGTGTTGGTGGTTGGGGGACGAAGGCAGGGTATAATAAGGGGGAAGAGAGTCCAGAAGAGTCAAATCTTTTGACTCAGGGATTACAAAGATTGGAGGAGGAGGAGGAGCAGAGGGTTTGAGAGATCATGGGGGAAGGAGTAGGAGCAGGGGAAGGGACAAAGAAAGGCTTCACCCATTGAGGAGGAGATTTGCAGAGGTCCAGCAAAGTTAAGATATATGGCTGTTGATCCGGATGGCTATGTGTGCCCGGGTGAAAGACAATATGTCTGACTTCTTAAATTAGTGGGAAGTAGAAAGATCCTTCTAGGGGCCATCCAAATTCAAAGGTGGGCCATTCTGAGGCACAGAGATTCTGAAAGGTCCAGCGTTTAACTAAAAAAGAAAGATTCTGAGCCCTTAAGCGGACTTTGGTCCAGTGATCAAGGGTCAGGGACAGGGGCATTGAAGTGCTGTGTCCCATAATGAAAGATACACAAAGAGTGAATGCAAGACACACGACACAGACAAGACAAGACAATAAAGACATTCAATGGACATCCAAAACTGAGACCAGGACTGAGTAGCCAGCAAAACCCAATGGGCTGGCAATTCCGAATCAGATACAAAATATTACTGAGTCGAGGAGACTATTGTTCCTCGATTTCCCGAGTCTTTGGGAAGTTCCCGAGGGACGTGGCCTGTGGCTCTGTGACACGACACGTCTGTCAGCCACCATCGGAGAGAACTCACGCTCTTCATCGACAGCCATTTTGCCCAGCACTAACCTTAACACTGAAACAAGAAAGAAGCGCCTTACTTAACCCAAGAGGAACCCGTTAGGGTCTTTTGTCCGCCGCTGCCAAAACTCGGTGGAATCTCCATATGTAAAGGTCGGGTGAGCATGGAAGGAAGAGACCACTAACAGACTGTCTTATCCAACAGCAAAGGGTTTATTCTGGGTCCAGCATGCTGGGGCTCGGAGCTCACTTGAATAGAGCAGAGAGCCCTGAGAACAGTTTAAGCAGAACATATATATTTTCCTTGGAGAGGGCAGGGAGGGAAGTATACTGATGGGTCAGGGCGAGTGGTTGGTTTGCATGCAACCGGGTGAGGGAGTACATTCTACACTTTGGCAGTTGGGGACAGCACATTCTGGGAACAAGATTAGCAAACAGTTCTCAAGATTTCAACAGTGTTTTGTTAAGCATACAGAAAAACAGTAAGTGACAAGTACCTATTTTATTAACCTTTCACTACCGACTATCCTTTTTGACTGGATGTTCTCTTCTACATTCTATGATCCAAAGTTCAAGCTCCTATGCCATTGTATATCAATTTTTTCAAAGCTAAGTATCCCAATCAAGGGCCCAGTGCCCTTCTGGGCTTCAAATGTTACTTAGATTTCTGTTTTTATACATATAGTTCACCTATATATTTTTATACATATTGCAGGTTCCCAATACCATTATTTATTCAGCATAATGATTCCTAACCCAAATAAAACATGTTATTAACCCTAACCATACATGGTTCCCTCAATCTAACGTTACAGAAGAGCAGGGACAGAGTTGGTGTTACAATACCGGAATATAGGGAATCTTCCACCTGCTGATAACCTCAAAGGTCCATGCAGATATAATCTCTGGAGAAGATGTAGGCAACTCTGAAGGACCTGAGAGTGCAAAAGTCATCTTCCATGGAAAACAACCTGGTCAGGGTGAAGGGTTCTGTCTGAATCAGCCTCTCCATTCTTAATGTAGAGAAGATGGACCAAATGAGACCTGTGTGGAGAGCTGCTCCTGGGTGCCTATGGGTGATATACCATTCTAACTTGTGAGAGGGTCACAGGAAGCAGGGGCAGCCTCCATCTTATGGGAAGCTTGGAAGCAACTCTTAGGACAGATTGGTTGCCAAGGCAGTGAACTCATTCAGTTCCTGACGGAAGTGACCTCACCTCACTTCCTTGGTGATGGAACTCTGTGAACTTGCGATCCAGGAAGCCAGTCAAATATTGACAGCCCCAGTCCCAGTCTCAGTGGTTTTACTTTTTGAATTTCCCAAGGACAGAGTCAGTCTTTCTTGGTACCTATTGATGTTAGGATGGCCAAATGGCACGAAAACTCTGAAGAGGGGCCTTTCCTGAGAAAACAGGTAGTGGCTCACTGCTGGCTCCTGACAACTTCAGAGACTTGGCAAAGGACACAAAATCTGAGACAGGACAGGCCATTTTGGGGGAACCTAGAATGGCCCACAGTCAGAGGACACTCCAAATAGTCACAACCTACTTGGAGGAAGGAGGTTCCTTTGTTGGTGTGGGTGTGGGTTTGTGGTTTTGGCTCATGTTCTGAGAAGAGGTAGGAAATGAGGTTTGTTTGGTTTGGGGGGAATTGTTTCTAGTAAGTCATTTGACAATGCGAGTGTTTCTGTGTCGCTGTATCCCACTGTGTCCATGATTGTAGATATTAGAAAAGAGAAAGCATCAATGGATGTGTCCTGTCTTTTAGAAAGCTTACCAGCATTCATGCTGCCCAATTTATAAATAGAATGCGGCTTGCCATAATGATGGGCAACACCTACGATCTTCCTAAGTTCCTGTTTTCTTCCTGAAATCTGGTCACTCTCCATAATAGGCTTATGGTTTTGTATCCAAGATATGTACCACCTCCATGCTCTGTGACATGGCCATGTACTGAATAACTGAAGTGAATGGCGAGCATCTCAGAAAACTCACATACCAGTGTGACCTGTAAAGTCTCATTGGAGAAACCCTGCTTTGGGCCTTTTGCTTACCTATTGTTCTGTTTCCCTGAATGTCAGGAAGGTCTTTGCCTAAGGAAAACGCTTTGTGAAGTCTGAAGAAAACCTTTTTCAAATAAAAAAGAATGGGCATCAACTGTGGCTCTTTGCTTAATTGCTTTGCAAAGAGATGTGTATGAATCAGCGTCTTGGCCCTGTGTTAGGCTGTAGCTTAGATTCTCAGCAACTGATGGATCTAAAGAAAGATCCCATGTGTGCATCCAAAACCAAAATAGCAAAAGAGCAGTCATTGTGGATGAAGTCTTTCGCCTTTCTCTGTAAGGTTTCTGACATCAATCAAGTGAGAATAGGGATCCTTTAGGTCAAATGAGTTCTTCAATTCCCTGCAGAGGCTAGCACATAGGTGGTTGGGTTTTCTCATGACTCCAATTCACATAAAGAATCTAAACCCCACAGTCAGTAGGTCTCAAATTTGAGAAGTGGATCAGTATTAACGGCAGGCCTATTTGATCACTCCTGGTTCACAGGAAGGGTGTCCAGGTCACTCAGAATTTAGGTAAATGAGGGGCAAGAAAGCGTATTTTGGACACTGTCTTGGGCTGCATTCCTCATGGAAATCTACAGTCAGAGGTTATGATGAGTGTCTATATGGAAGAAGGTGAGGGCCATGTGGGAGTGTTTTGGTATTAATTGTGGTTATTTTTGTGGCAGTTGAAAGGGATGACTGAGTCCACCTGAGTTTGAACTCTGGTGTGATTCCCTTAGAGACTGAGTACAGGAACTGAACTTAGAGAAGTATTGCCATGAATTGAGTTGGGATTTTAGAAGGCCAAGCATGAGAGTCACCCTTGGAAACTGAAATCTAGGCCCAGGGTGGCTTTCCAGAGACCACTGGGAATCTCAGGCTTGATATCACATGATTTTATTCTTAACGACTTGGCAGTCTTAGTTGAGAGTCAAAACACACATGGACGTTACATTGTAGACCTCAATGGGCCTGGATTTATGTGACCCTTTGGCCAATCTTTGGGAAACCTTGCCTGTGAGAGTTCTCCAGAACTTCATTTGAAATGAACTTCCACAACATTTAATGGTCCCTGAATGAATTGAAACCCACATGCTGCCAACTTCATCCTTGAAAAATTGCTAGATAAATACCATGAAATTTTTGAAATTCACATGACCAGATGGCACTGGAGAAACTTTGGTTGTCCTGTTGCTGAACATGATTATGCAGGACAGTGACTTGATTGACTGAGTTTCATGAAAATGGTGTATAACAGAGATTCCAGGAAGTTGGACCCTGCTGAGTAGTGGGCCTAGTGCAGTGATGGGCAGGTGTGTGATAAAAAAACATCTGTTGTGGGGCCATGTGGATCTGCCTTTGGCTTCCAATTGGCTTGTGACTGACATGATGCATCCAGCAGACGCTTCTATGTAAAGGTATCTTGTTATATGGAGAGGTTTCAGGCCAATGTTCAGAATCCGGTTGCTATGGTCAAGGAGGCAAGCTATGTGGAATAGAAGCCTGGTTGGTACATTCTTCTGCAGACCCTGACTCACCACAGGTGACAGAACTCCCTCCAGCACTTTGTCCCAGGTGAATTCCTTGTAATTCGTGAAGCAAATACGAAATTCCCAGTGCAGCAGCAAGCAACACCAGGAAAACTGGAGGATGACCAAATGGCTTCAGAGTCCACAAGAGTAGACAATTAGCCCCCAGTGGCCACAGTTTACCTACAAACAGAAAATTAAATACAGCTTCCTCATGTTTATTGGAAAATAAGAAATCATGTATTCCAGGTCACATAGAAGCATACCCAGATTTGATGGTCTCACTACAAAGGAAGCTGAATCTCCTGACTACAACATATATTTCAAGTGCCCAACCTCAGAGGCAGTTCCTCAAGAAGTCTTTAGTCCAGCAGAGCTCCATGTTTGTGGAGTGTTTACCCTGTCCCTTACTTTTGGAATCTCCTCTACCACCTCCAAGTTTGTGAACTCGTGAGCATATTTGATTCCAGATATGTATTCACAGATTTTCTAACTCTTCTCCTCTAATTGTGTCTAACTTGGGGCCAAGGTAATCTCAAGGCATTGTTATGGATGAGAGTGGGAAGATACTTTTGTAGCATATATTTGCATAAACATTGGAATCATTTTCCAAATTTTCATTCAAAATACTGAATCCCTGACACAAACCCATGCCAACTAGACTCTGACTACTAATTCTAATAGGATGGAGAAAATTAACCCAAACAGAATAGAAATACAAGCAGTTCAGAGGAGGAATGGTGTATCATTGGAATTGCCTTTTGCATTATATAGGGTAGGAGTTATAAATCTAGTCAATTTTTTGTTGAAATGGTTCTCCATGTGTTTTTAAAGTTAACAAATATGTGAATTCCTGTCTACCTTTCTCTGTATCCTATTCAGCACATGTATTTTTATATGCACATATAGAATCCTACCTGGTACCACACGTACATTCTTGTGAGGTGGCTGACTTGGCAGACACAAATTGTGAGAAGAGATCACTCCTCCTAAACGCTGTTGAAACTGAAAATTCAAACTATTGATGAGCTTCCTAGTACAATAAAATTATACATGAATCCATGTTCAGTAAAACAAATTTATTTGGATCTGTGGATGACATATATTTCGTGGTGAATTTCAATTGGCATATATTGCTACTTTTTAATGTCTGTTTGTGTGCATGCGTGTGTGTGTGTGTGTGTGTGTGTATGTTTATATATATATACACACACACTTTACAGATTTTTCAAAATATGAAATATATGTGTCTTATTATACACTCCGTAAATTCATTCATATTCATGTATGTGGATTAATAATCAACTTTTCACAAGATTATTCTGAGAAATATTCATCCACCTGAACTACATATTTGATTCCTATTACTGAAAACTAACAGTAAATGGTGCATACAAATCCTAATATTTCTGCAGTAACTGACACAGTTTTATATCAATGCAAGTAGATTCCTATGGGACGTGATGTGTATTTTGTCATTCATTTTTATTCAATACTGGTACATTTCTTTTTCTTCAGTTAATGCACATGATAGTATATATATTTAATCCACTAGTTCAGAAATTTATAGGCATTTTGTTTTACTTTTCATCGCTTCCTAATTCAGAAAACATGTTTTCCACAGGGTTTCATGACTGGTCTTTTCATGAGACTTCTTTCACAAAATGCAAAGGTCACACTTATGTTTGTACCGAAGTCTAAATGGAAAGTGAGTATGGATTACTAAAAACATCTATGTCCAGGTTGCCTAATGCTATCAAATGTCAATTTTATTGGTGACTACATATTTGTTTCTTCCTAAGATTATATATTCAACCTCAACACTGTTGAAAATGCCTGATCCTATCACGTACTTTATACTTTGCCTGATTTCCTAATGTCTCTATTGATAAATGGTTTCCTACATACTTTCCAGAGTTCATCAATGTGACTGGCTCTTCACATGTGTTGATATTTACATTCATTCTCTACCCGAAACCCTACTGTTATAGAACGTTTGGTTCAAATCCTATACTCACTCTGCTTTCTAAACCTATGAATATCTTCCTAATCCTACTGACTATCCTTCTGACTGGATGTTCTTTTTGACATTCAATCATCCAAGGTACAAGGTCCTATGCCATTGTATATCAATTTATCTGAGACATCTGTGCAGAATATAATTCAAAGCTGAGTATTTCAATCAAGGGCCCAATGCACTTCTGGGCGTCAAATCTTACCTAGATTTCTGTGTTCATACTTATATTTCACCTATATATTCTTGTAAATATCGCAGGTTCCCAAAACCATTATTCATTGCACAGAATGATTCCTAAGCCAAATAAAACTTGTTATTAACGCTAAGCATACACTGTTCCATCAATCTATCTTTACAGTAGAGCAGGGACAGAGTTGGTCTTACAATACAGGTATGTAGGGGATCTTCCACCTGCTGAAATCCTCAAAGGTCCATGCAGAAATGATCCCTGGAGAAGACTTAGGCAGCTATGAAGGACCTGAGAGCACAAAATCATCTTCCATGGCAAAAAACCGGTCAGGATGAAGTATTGTGTCTGAATCAGTCGCTCTGTTCTTAATGTAGAGAAGATGGACAAAACCAGGCCTGTGTGGAGAGCTGTTCCATGGTGCCTGTGGTTGATATACCATTCTAACTTATGACTGAGTCAGAGAAAGTAGGGGCAGCCTCCATCTCATGGGACCCTTGTAAACAACTGTTAGGACAAAGTGGTTGCCAAGGTATTGACCTCATTCAATTCCTGAAGGAAGTGACCTACCTCACTTCCTTGGTGATGGAACTCTCTGAACTTGGGATCCAGGAAGCCAGCCACCCAGAGCCAGTGCCAGTCCCATTCCCAGTGGGCACACTTGTTTGAATTTTCCAAGGACAGAGTCAGTCTTTCTTGGTACCTCCTGATGTGAGGATGACCAAATGCTAGGAGAACTCTGAAGAGGGGCCTTTCCAGAGGAAGCAGATAGTCACTCATTGCTGGCTCCTGACAACTTAACAGAGTTGGCAAAAGGGACCTGATCTGATAAAGGACAGGCCATTTTGGGGGAACATAGTATGGTCCACCAGTCAGAGGACACTCCGGATAGTCACAGACCTTGTTGTGGGAATGAGGTGCCTTAGTGGGTGTGGGTGTGAGTTCGTGGTTTTGTCTCATGTTCTAAGAATAGGTAGCAAAGGTTGTTTGTTTGGTTTGGAGTCGACTGTTTCTAGTAAGTCGTTTGAGAAGGCGAGTTTTTCTATGTCTGTGTATCCACTGTGTCCGTGGTTGTAGTTTTTAGAAAAGCGAATACATCAATGGAGGTGTCCTGACTATTAGGAAGCTTCCAGGCATTTATTCTGCCCTTTTTATGAATGGACTGCGGCTTGCCTTATGGATAGACAACACCTACTATCTTCCTAAGTTCCTGTTCACCTCCTGATTTCTGGCCTCTCTCCAGAATAGGCTCATGGTTTTGTGTCCAAGATATGTACCACCTCCAAACTCTGTGACATAGCCATGTACTGGATAGCTGAAGGGAATGGGAACATCTCAGAAACCTCAGAGATCAGTGTAACCAGAAAAGTCTCAGTGGAGAAACCCTGCTTTGGGCAATTTGCTTACCTATGGTTCCCTTGCCCTGAATGTTAGGAATGTCTTTGCCTCAGGCCACCCCTTTGTGGAGCCTGAAGAAAACAGTTTTCAAATTGAAATGAATGGGCATCACCTGTGGCTCTTTGCTTAATTACTTTGGAAAGGGATGTGTCTGAATCAGCCTCTGGGCCCTGTGTGAGGTTGTGGCTTTGATTCTCAGAACCTGATAGATCTAAGGAAAAATCCCATGTGTGCATCCAAAACCAAAATTGCCAAAAGAGCAGTCATTGCTGATGAAGTCTTTCGCCTCCCTCTGTAAGTTTCCTGACCTCTATCAAGTGAGAATAGGGAAGATACACCAAGTCAATTGATGGCTCCTTTTGGAAAAATTCTATCACTGATGACAGCATCAGCATAAGTACCCCAACACTGCCACAATTCGCTGCACCAGCAGATAGTTCACAATGCATACAAGTGAGTTCACAATGCATACAAGTGATACATAATCCAGGCAAGTTCTACAAGCAGTTCAGTGATGGCTATTGCAGAATCTGTAGATTGATTTTATCTTTGTCTTCACCGGCACTGGGATGAAGATAGGAATTCTGGCAATAATGGCTAAAGAAAAAATTCTGTAACATTCCTGAAGGCACTAAAAGAAAACAATTTTCTTAACAATTTACGTTATCTTGAAGAGAATAATTAAATATAATGAAAAGGAAAAGTGAAAGTAAACAAACACGTCTGTTAACCTCCTATTTTTTCACATATTAAAACAATCCTGAACAGTTGTTTACCCAATTTAAATTAAACAATTTAATTCACGTGAATAAAAAAAATGGATATATTATTTCATTAGCACTCATCATATGTGATATATGGACATACGCACATTCAAATATATAACACAAAACACAAGTGTGCACACATAATAAATACATACAACACATAATATAATAGTAAAGGCCTTATAACATTTTACATGTGAAATCATCATTGCAATGTTTAAAAACTCTACAGTCAAAAAATAGAACTGATAAGCAAAACATTAACCTAGGTCTGTATGAGCTCAAAAAAAACAAAAGAGAACTTCATGATTTGAGAAAGGGCAATAATAAAATAGATATTGAAAAAAGCATCCCTGTTCTGTCGCAGATGTAAGGATAGCCAAACTGGAGTTTTGGATATCAGCTGTTATGGATTTGAGCCAAATCATCTTATTTTGGTCTATCGAAATCGCTTCAGTTAATCTCTCTGGAATCCAAATCGGCTGCTGTTCTCCCTGTGGAAACACATAAACAGACCCCCGACTCCAGGCAATCACTGGGTCGGGATCTTAGTTAATCTCTCTGGAATCCAAATCGGCTGCTGTTCTTCCTTTGGAAACCCACAAACAGACCTCCAACTCCAGAAAATTAATGGGTCAGGACCTTTCCATTGTCCGGTTAGAATATCCTTCCAAAGTACCTCGGGCTTATACACATTTTTTAGACACTTATGCCTTTCTGCAGCACTAAGTCCTGAAAATCCAAATTTAAAAAGTTTAGAGTAAAAAGGGTTATTTTAAGTTTATCTTTGGGGAATTTATATCCCTTCCCAATTCTGTCTTCTTACTTTAATGAGTACATTTTAATAGTGTGATGTGCTCTTTCAACTATGGCTTGTCCCTGTGGATTGTATGGGTTTCCTGATATATGAGTAATGCCAAATGATGAGCAAAATGGTTTAAAAGAGGTAGAAGTATAACCGGGGGCATTATCAGTTTTTAACTGCTTTGGAATGACCACAGTGGCAAAATTTTGTAAGCAATGAGCTATAACATCTTTAGTTTTTTCCCCCATGAAGGGATCCCATCAAAAATCCAGAAGAAGTATCAACTGTAACATGCAAATATTTTAATTTTCCAAATTCTGGCAAGTGTGTGACATCCATCTGCCATATATGGTAAGGTATCAATCCTCTACGATTGACTCTAAGATTAAAATGTGGTAAAATGGTCACACAATTTTGACATTGTTTTATTATTTGTCTAGCTTGTTCCTTAGTTATTTTAAAATGCTTTTGTAAAGTATTAGCATTGATAATGAACTTTTTATGAAAATTTATAGCTTCTTCTAGTGTACAGAAAATATGTATGTATGTCATGTGTAGTTTTACCTGCTAAATCATTGCCCAAACTAAGGGCTCCAGGCAATCCTGTATGTGCCCAGATATGTCCTATTAAGAATGGATATTTTCTGTCCCAGATTAGACTTTGTATACTGGAAAGGAAAGAGAAAACAGTAGAGGAAGGGGAAATCCTACCAGCATCTTCAAGAGATACTATAGCATTAACTATATACTGACTATTGCAAAATAAATTAAACACAGAATCTTTAAACATCACAAAAGCTTATAATACTGCATTAAGCTCTACCTTTTGAGCTGATTTTTGGGGTGCTAAAAATGTAAAAATTTGATCAGGTGTAACTATTGCTGCTGTACCATTATTTGACACATCAGTGAATATATTTGGAGCATTCATGATAGGAGTTTTCTTGTAATTTTTGGAAAAATTACAGGATGCAATGACCCAAAGACAATAAAAGATTAGATGGTAAGTGGTTATCAAATAAAACATTAGATTTACACATGATTATTGCCCAAGTATTTAACTCATTAGCTAATTCATCAATTTGATTCAAGGTGTATGGAGTAATAATTTTATTGGGAGAAATTCCAAACACTCCCTTTGCTGCTTTTATTCCTATGAGTATTAATTGTCCCTCAGCCTGAGGATACCTAGCAATAATAGTGTTAGAAGAATAAGATAAATGTAACCATAATAATGGACCTTCTTGCCAAAATACTCCTGTAGGAATATTTTTTGTTGGTAGCACAATAAATAATAAAGGCATTATTTTATCAAATCTATCCAAATGCATATTTCCCATATATGTTTCAATGATTTTTAATGCCTTTATTGCTTCAGGCGTTAACATTCTGGGTGAATTTGGATCAGATGGACCTTTTAGGATATCAAATATAGGTCCCAACTCTCCTGTTGGTATACCTAGATAAGGCCTTATCCAATTAATGTCTCCTAATAACTTCTGAAAGTCATTAATTGATTTGAGTTGATCTACTCGTATTTGAATTTTTGGTGGACTGACCATGGTTGAGGATAATAGAACTCCTAAATAATTAATTGGAAAATTTAATTGTACTTTATCAATTGATATCCCTAGATTATAATTTTGTAATAAGTTTGTAAGTGTGGCATAACATTCTAGCAATGGGTTTTTAACTTGTGTGCTAATAACACATCATCCATATTGTGAAATATTTGTAGTTCAGGATTTTGATTTCTAAGTGGCTGGATTACTTTGTTAACATAAATATGACAAATAGTTGGGCTGTTAGCCATCCCTTGAGGGAGTACTTTCCACTCATACCTCTGATCAGGACCTTCATGATTCAGTGCAGGTATAGTAAATGCAAAACTTGGACTATCCTCAAGAAGAATTGGAAATGAAAAAAAAAAACAATCTTTAATATGTATAACTAAAACATACCAAGTTTTTGGCAAAGCAGACAATTGAGGAATCCTTGATTGAGCAGGTCCCAAAATAACCATCTCATTATTAATGGCTCTTAAATCTTCCAATAATCTCCATTTACCAGATTTCTTTTTGATGACAGAAATGAAAGTATAATGGGGAGATACAGAAGGTTGTATATGTTCTTCCGCTAATTGTTGTTTGA
Organism: Callospermophilus lateralis; assembly: GCF_048772815.1. Classification (NCBI taxonomy): domain Eukaryota; kingdom Metazoa; phylum Chordata; class Mammalia; order Rodentia; family Sciuridae; genus Callospermophilus; species Callospermophilus lateralis. The sequence continues at coordinate 704,812 of NW_027516466.1, forward strand.
CCAGGAACTGGGCTGCTTGTATCTTTTCTTTAGTCAGGGTCCACTGAAGAACCATACTGGTCTTTCTGATTTCCAAGTAATTTTTATTGTCTCAGTGGCCCTTTCTGAAAATCCAACCCATGTCTGTCTGTTGCTTGGTCTATTTGTATTGGCACTGCTATACCTTGTTCTTGTTTTTCTAATCTTTTTCCTTTCCTAAAACCTTCTCTAGCCATAATAGTGGGTACATTTTGATTGATGTTATTTGTTAATGTCAAACCTAATTGATCTAGGACATCTCATCCACATAAATTTACGGGAAGATTATCCAATACATATGGCTGTATAGTTCCTTCACATTCTTCAGGATCCTTCCAATCCAATACCATTGCACTTCTATGGGGATTAGTTGCCACTCCTAGGTCTCAAAGAGTTTGAGTGTATTGTTGTAATGGCCAATGTTTTGGCCATTCTTGATGAGAGACAACGCTAACATCTGCACCTGTATCAAGTAGCCCATTAAATTCATGTCCTTGAATATTTAGTTTTAGCCTGGGGCGAGAATCTAAATTTAAAGAAAGCATAACCAAATCTACACCTGTGGAGCCTAATCCCTTGGAACCTCTTTCTACAGCACGACTGGAAAATTTATCATGCAGACTGAGTATTATTAGTAACTGTGCTATTCTATCTCCTGGTGAAATTACTGATATGTCCTTTGGAGAACTGGCTATAAATTTTATTTCACCTTCATAATCGGGATCAATTACCCAAGGACTTATCATAAGTCCTTTTAGATTAGAAGAGCTGCGTCCCAATAATAAGCCTACTGTTCCTTTGAGAAGAGGTCCTTTCACCATGTGTGAATGATTTGAACCCCCATCTCTACAGTTAGTACTGATCTGACGGAGGTGCAGATGTCTAACCCTGCGCTCCCTCTGATTTGTCTGATGAGGTGTCTGATGCACAATGTGTCCTGGGCACTACACTGATGGGGTAGCTGGGTTCCTCTAGTGCTCCGTATATTTGTGGTTTTGGGCCCCAGAGCATTGGGCTCCCCTGTCCATTTTTTGGCAATGGAGCCCGGTGCCTTTCTCCATGATATTGTGGATAAACAGCTAGTCCTTGTTTGTTTTTGATAATGAAGTACCCTCTATGGTGTTTTGAGAACGGCATTCATTAGCCCAATGTCTCCCTCTACGGCATCGTGGGCAAATACCCAGTATTCTACTCCTTTGGTACCTATTTTTGTTAAACCCTCTTCCTATGGAGCAATTCCTTTTAAAATGTCCTGTTTGTTCACAATTGTAGCATGTTCCTGGCCTTGCATCTAAAGCCTGTTTAATGCAGCTGCCACAAATTGCCCTTGTTCATTGATGTCTCTGGCATCTAAAGCCTGTTTTACTGCAGCTGCCATGACTTCCTCTTATTCATTAATGTCTTTACATAATTTAATATATGGGTTTAAATCTTCATGTTTCCATGGTCTAGTGATATCTCTGCACCTACGATTCGCTTGGTCATAAGCCAGTTTTTTATTAATGGCATTGCTTGTTCTGTATTCCCCAAAACTCTGGTAGCTGTTTGAATAAGCCTATCTACAAATTCAGTGTAAGATTCATTAGCTCCTTGTATTACCTTAGATAATTGACCTTGTAAATCTCCATGTCCTTGTAAAGTCTTCCATGCCCTAACCGCCTCTGCAGCAATTTGTGCGTATACGCCAGGATCATATGCAATTTGTTGCTGCTGGTCCTCATGAGGTCCCTTTCCTAACAACATATCTAGATTTCTCTGAGGATAACCAGCTTCTGCATTTCACCTAGCCGTCTCCTTGCAAAATTCCTCATTGGCAACCTTCCATAAAAGGTATTGACCTCCATTTAGCACAGCTTTACACATATTAGCCCAATCTACTGGCATCATATTCAAGTTGTTAATGGATTCGACCAAGCTTACAATGAAGGGTACTTGAGGACCATAGGTTGTTACAGCCCCTTTTAGCTGCTTCACTATTTTGAAATTTAAAGCATGGTGAATTCGCTGCCCTCCTACCTCAAATACAGGGCATGGTAATACTTGAGATCCTGTCTCAGGAACCGAACTATCAACTGCGGGGTTTGGGGGCCTCCCAGCATATGGAGGTGGCCTTGTTATTTGGACATTTACATACTCTGGTGATAGAAAGGTGTTAGTAACAGTCTCCTGTAGAGGAGGCGCTGTTGGTTGGACACTTACGCCCTCTAGTTATTGAAAGTTGTTAGTAGCAGTCTCCTTTTGTAACTTTGCCCCTGATGGCTTTTTCTGACCTAAGCTTTGTTCCTCTATCTTTGTCTGATCTGAAGTCTTTGGACTAAGCAAACCAGATATAAACGTCCTCAATGGCAATGTGCCAACTGTCAGAGTCCCTGGGCTGTTCTTTTCCCCCCTTTTAAATCTTCACCATGATGGTTCCATTATGGTATATTTAACAACTCCTTAAAAATCCATGGGCTACATTTTTGTATTGTATCAACGTATGCCCTGACTGTTCTTGATTTTACTGAGGTGCCTCCTTCCTCTAACAATTTACTTAACACTCTTTCAGTTTGTTTTTTTACTAATTTCTGATCCTGTATTTCTACTATAATACAACCCAACAAGACGATGCCAAACAAAACCGAGACAGAATAAAATAAAAAGGGAACAACAAAAAGTCATTATAGCCTTTATATCCTACTGACATGTGCATCCGTCCTTTCTCCCTATCTGTTCCTCAGAAGTAAATATTTTTTTTCTCAGATGTGAGCGGTTTTTCATCCATCTCACTCATCTCCATGGACAGGGAACAAAAGTGAAGCAAAACAAAAGAGGAATCTTAAAATGGCTACCGATCCTCTCGCCCTTCCCTCAGGGGCTAGCAGTTTACCTTATCACTTACCCTCAGTGGCTCCCCGTGCGAGCCACCAAATGCTGCAGTCTGGCTGGGCACGATTCAAGAGCGACTTTTCAAAAGAAACAAAGTTTATTTTTAGAACCACACACGCCAAGCAAAACAGCTCCTTAGGAAAAACCCTCAGAGCCCAACTGCCACCACTGGCTTCCTTGCAAAGTTTCTGTCACACCCACAAGCCTCTCCACCTCCCACAATCCTCCTGCTCTTGAGGCCATATGGCTGGGTCAGGTGGGTGGAGCCAAAAAAGTCCCACAATGAGCAGCTCTGTGGTCTGAAAGGGCAGGGAAACTGCCCAATGTGCATCATCGCAGAGGAGCCAATCAGCTTGATGTTGCTGGGGCTGCTGTGAGCCAATCATCAGCTGGCAGTCGGAAAGAGCGGGGAAAAAGCTCAATGAGCATCTCCATTGTGCATCACCACAGAGGAGCCAATCAGCTAGATGTTGCTGGGGCCGCTGTGAGCCAATTATCATCTAGCAGGGGAATGTTGCTGGTAACTGGAAGTTTGATGGGGCCCCTTAAGCTGTGGCTCTCAACAAATTGGTGTCTCCTTTCTCTGTAGACTATTCAGCACATGTATTTTTATATGCACATATAGAATCCTACCTGTTATCAAACGTACATTTTTGTGAGGTTGCTGACTAGGCATATACAAGTTATGAGAAGAGATCACTCCTCTTAAACACTGTTGGAATTGAGAATTCAACCTATGGGTGAGCTTGTTATTAGAACAACATTATATATAGATCCATTTTCAGTGAAATCAATATTTTTGCACCTGTGGATGTTACATATTTCATGATGAATTTCAATTGGCAAATATATTGCTAGTTTAAATGTCTGTCTCTGTGTGTGTGTGTGTGTGTGTGCATATATATTTATATATATATATATATATATATATATATATATATATATATACTCTCCAAATTTTTCAAAATATGAAATATATGAATCTTATTATACACTCCTTAAAATCATTCATATTTATGTATGTGGATTTATGATCAACTTTTCACAAGATTATTCTCAGAAATATTCATCCACCTTAAATACAGATTTGTTTCCTAGTACTGAAGACTAACTTCAGTGAATGGTGCACACAAATCCTAATATTTCTACAGTAAAACCAAGTTCAACATCAATGCAAGCATTTTCCTATGGGACATGATGTGTATTTTGCGGTTCATTTTTCAGTTCATTTTTTAAACTATTTCTTCAGTTTATGCACATCATATGATATATCTTTCATCCACAAGTTCACAAATTTATAGGCATTTGTTTCAATTTCAATCACCTCCTGCTTCAGAACACATATATTCCTCCAGTGTTCTTGACTGGTCTTGTCATGAGACTTCTTTCCAAACACATTATTTTTTATTTTCATAATCATATTTGAAGCAAAACTCACACACTCTTCATGATAAACCATAACCCTAATATTACCGTTAGATGTGTACCTGGTTGTAGTGAATGTATGAATATCAGTTTAAGATTTCCAGTATATTTTCAGATATCAAATCAATCCACTATTTAAAGTTGGAACCAGTTATATTATTTATTCACAGTATCGTCTATTCATACATTATTTCTGTATCCATTGACACAGGGTACTCCACTTTGTTCCCCCAATATTTATACGTCTTCAAAATATTGCTCCCAGTAATGGTGGAAGAAATGTTCATGTCACCTGATCTACATATAAATTTTAACACAGTAATATTCTGGACACAGAAAGCAAAAGTCACTCTTATGATTGTAGCAAAGCCTAAAAGGAAAGTGAGCATGGATTACTAACAATATCCATGTCCCGGTTGCTTAATGCTCTAAAATGTAAATCCTATTGATAAATCCTATGTATTTGTTTCTTTCTAAGATTATATATTCAAACTCAACCCTGTTGAAAATGTCTAATCCTATCCCTCACTTTATACATTGCCTGATTTGTTAATGTCTCTATTGATATCTGCTTTCCTACATATTTTCCCCATTTCATCATTGTGTCTGACTCTTCACGTGTGCTGATATTTACATTCACTCTCTTATTGAAAACCAATTGCTAAAGAACGTTTGGTCCAAATCCTATACTCATTGTTGTTTCTAAACCTAGAGACTATCGTCCTAAACCTACGGACTTTCCCTTTGTGACTGGATGTTCTCTTCAACTTTCAATCATTCAAGGTACAAGGTCCTATGTCATTGTATATCGATTTATCTGAGACATCTGTGCAGAACATAATTCAAAGCTAAGTAATCCACTCAAGGGCCCAATGCCCATCTGAGCTTCAAATCTTGCCTAGATTTCTGTTTTCATACTTTTATTTTACCTATATATTCTTATAATTATTGCAGATTCCCAGTACAAATATTCATCCTGCAGAATGATTCCTAACCCAAATCGAACGTGTTATTAACCCTAACCATACACTGTTCCCTCAATCTAACTTTACAGAAGAGCAGGGACAGTGTGACCAGAAAAGTCTCAGTGCAGAAACCCTGCTTTGGGCCTTTTGCTTACCTATTTTTCTGTTGCCCTGAATGTCAGGAAGTTCTTTACCTCAGGCTAACCCTTTGTAAAGCCTGAAGAAAACAGTTTTCAAATGGAAATGAATGGGCATCACCTATGGCTCTTTGCAAAATTTATTTGGAAAGGGATATGTCTGAATCAGCCTCTTGGCCCTGTGTGAGGCTGTGACTTAGATTCTCAGCACCTGATGGATCTAAAGAAAGATCCCATGTGTGCATCCAAAACCAAAATGGCAAAAAGTTCAGTCATTTTGGATGAAGTATCTTCCCTTCCTCTGTTAGATTCCTGACCTCCATCAATTGAGAATAGGGATCCTTTGGGTCATATGAGTTCTTCAATCCCTGAAGAGGTGCTTGGGTTTCTCATGATTCCAATTCACATAAAGAATCTGTACCTATCAATCAGAAGTAGTCAGTCAATATTGCTCCCAGAAATGGTGGAAGAAATACTCATGTCACCTGATCTACATATACATTTATTCACAGAAATATTCTGGACACTAAATTCAAAGTTCACATTTATGATTGTACCAAAGCCAAAATGGAAAATTAACATGGATTACTAAAATCATCCATGTCCAAGATTACTTATGCTCTCAAATGTCAATCCTATTGATGACTACATATTTGTTTCTTCCTAAGATTGCATATTCAAACTCAACCCTGATTTCATAATGTCTCTATTGATATCTGCTTACCTACATATTTTTCCCACTTCATCATTGTGACAGACTCTTCACATGTGCTGACATTTAAATTCATTTTCTATCCGAAACCCTGTTGCTAAAGAAATTTTGTTCCAAATCATACACTCACCCTTCTTCCTATACCTACCTACTATCTTCCTATTCCTACTGACTATCCCTTTTTGACTGGATGTTCGCTTCTACATTCAATCATCCAAGGTACAATGTCCTATGCCATTGTATATCAATTTATCTGAGACATCTGTGCAGAATGTAATTCAATGCTCAGTATCACAATCAAGGGCCCAATGCACTTCTGGGTTTCCAATCTTACTTGGATTTCTATTTTCATACACACAGTTCACCTCTATATTCTTATAAATTTCGCAGGTTGCCAATACCATTATTCGTCCAGAAAATGATTCCTAATCCAAATTGAACCTGTTATTAACCCTAAACATACAGTGTTCCCTCAATCTTACTTTACAGAAGAGCAGGGACAGAGGTGGTCGTATAATACTGAAATGTAGGGATCCTCTACCTGCTGAGAACTTCAAAGGTCCATGCTGAAAGTATCCCTGGAGAATATGTAGGCAGCTATGAAGGACCTGAGAGACCACAAGTCATCTTCCATGGCAAACAACCTGGTCAGGATGTAGGGTTGTGTCTTAATCAGCTTCTCTCTTCTTAATGTAGAGAAGATGGACCAAATCAGGCCTGTATGGAGAGCTGTTCCCGGGTGCCAATGGTTGATATACCATTTTAACTTGTGAAATTGTCACATTAAGTAGGGGAAGCCTCCATCTCATGGGACCCTTGGAAGCAACTGTTAGGACAAAGTGGTTGCCAAGGCAGTGACCTCATTCAGATCCTGAAGGAAGTGACCTCACCTCACTTCCTCGGTGATGGAAATTGGCATCCAGGAAGCCAGGCACACAGAGCCAGTCCCAGTCCCACTCCCAGTGGTGTCACTAGTTTTGAATTACCAAGGACAGAGTCAGCCTATCTTGGTACCTACAGATGTGAGAATGGCCATATGCCAGGAAAGCTCTGAAGAGGGGGCTTGTATGAGAAAACAGATAGTGGCTCACCACTGGCTTCTGACAAGTCTCAGTGAAGAAACCCTGCTTTGGTACTTTTAATTACCTATTGTTCTGTTGCTCTGAATGTCAGGAAGTTTTTTGCCTCAGGCCACCCCTTTGGGAAGCCTGAAGAAAAGAGTTTTCAAATGGAAATGAATGGGCATCATCTGTGGCTCCTTGCTTAATTGCTTTGGAAAGGGATGTGTCTGAATCAGCCTCTTGGCCCTGTGTGAGGCTATGGCTTAGATTCTTAGCACCTGATGGATCTAAAGAAGCATCCCACGTTTGCATCCAAAACCAAAAGAGCCAAAACAGCAGTCATTGTGGATGAAGTCTCTCACCTTCCTCTGTAAGGTTCCTGACGTCCATCTATGAGAATAGGGATCCTTTGGGTCAAATGAGTTCTTCAAAGCCCTGCAGAGACTAGATCATAGGTTCATAGGTTTCTCATGACTCCAATTAACATAAAGAATCTAAACCCCACATTCATTAGGCCTCAAAATGGAGAATCAGAGCAGTATTAAGGGCAGGCCTCTTTGATCACTCCTGGTTCACTAGAAGGGTTTCCCAGCCACATTGACTTTAGGCAAATGTGGGCAAGGGACCTTATTTTGGATACTGTCCTTGGCTGTGCCCCTCATGAAAAACTACAGCCTGAGGTTATGATGAGTGTCGATATGAAAGAAGATGAGGGCCATGTGGAAGTGTTTTGGTTTTAATTGTGGTCATTTTTGTGGCTGTTGGAAAAGATGATGGGTCCACCTGGTCTTGAACACTGGTGTGATTCCCCTTAGAGACTGAGTTTTGGAATGGACCTCAAAGAAGTATTGCCATGTATTGTGTTGGGATTTTAGGATGCCACACATGAGAGTTGCCCTTGGAAACTGAGATCTAGGCCCAGGGTGGCTTTCCACAGAGCACTGGGAATCTCAGGAAGAATATCACATAATTTTATTCTTAAAGAATTGGCAGCCATAGTTGCAAGTCAAAACACACATGGACCACACATTGTCGACCTCAAACGCCTGGCTTTATGTGACCTTTTTGCCTGTCTTTGGGAAGCCTTGCCTGTTAGAATTCTCCAGAATTTTCAATGAAATGAGCTTCCTCTCCATTTAATGGTTCCTGAATGAATTGAAACCCACAGTGCCTCCAACTTCATCCTTGAAAAATGTCTGATAATTACCATGAAATTTTTGAAATTCCCATGACCACTTCGCACTGTAGAATCTTTGGATGTTCTATTGATGATCACGAGTATACCAGACAGTGCCTGTTTGATTGGGTTTCATGAAAATGGTGTAGAACAGAGATGGCAGTAATTTGGACCCTGCTGAGTAGTCGGCCTAGAGAAGTGGTGTGAAGGTGTGTGTTAAAACATTTGTGGTTGGGTGATGTGGATCTGCCATTGGCTTTCAAATGGTTTGTGACTGACATGGTGCAGCCCCCAGACCCTTGTATGTAAAGGTATGTTGTTATATGGAGAGGTTTCAGTGCAATGTTTAGAATCAGATTGCTATGGTGAAGGGGGCAAGCTATGTGGGATAGAAGCCTGGTTGGTGCATTCTCCCGCAGACCCTTACCCATCACATGTGACAGAACTCCCTCCAGTACTGTGTCCCAGTTGAACTCTTCGTATTTCATGAAGCAAATACCAAACTCCCAGTGCAGCTGCAAGAAACACAACAAAAAGTGGAGGATGAGCAAATGGCTTCCAAACTGGAAGACACTTAGCACTCAGTGACAACAGTTTACCTACAAAGAGAGAATTCAGCACTGCTGCCTCATGTCCTTTGGAAAATAAGAAACCATGTCCTCCAGGTCACATACATGCAGACCCAGCTTGATGGTCTCACTACAAAGGGAGCTAAAGCTCCTGACAACAACATATATTTCAAGTGCCCAACCTCAGAGGCAGTTTCTCAAAAAGTCTTTAGTCTAGCAGAGCTCCATGTTTGTGGAGTTTTACCCTCTCCCTTACATTTGGAAACTCCTCTACCACCTCCAAGGTTGTGAACTCCTGAGCATTTTCCATTCTTGATGTGTATTCACAGATTTTCTAACTCTTCTCCTCTAATTGTGTCTTACTTGGGGTGAAGGTAATGTCAAGGCATTGTTCTGGATGAGAGTGGGAAGATTTTTGGGTAGCACATATTTGCATACACATTGGATTCTTTCTCCAATTTTCCATTTGAAATACTGAATCTCTGACTGTAAGGGGTAGAAGCAATTCTCCTTCAAAGAATAGCCTGACACTTACAAGAAACAGCCCCCAGGGAGACATCCTGTCTGGGAGACATCCTGTAGTCATCTGTGTTCCTGAGACATCCTGTGGCCATCTGTCTTCCTGAAATATCCTGAGGTTATCTCACCTTGTGAAGACATCCAGGAACTGCTGATAAGAGAGTTTTCAAATCTCCAGCATATAAATTCCTCTGTGTGAACAATAAAAGTTTGCAGCTTGATCAGAACTTTTGTCTTGCTGTCATCTCTCGTGTCTCTTGTCCCTTCATTCCTCCCCATCTAGGTTTGCTACCCACGTTGATGTGTCCTGCAGGCCAGGACAACTGGAGCCCAACGACTGGGGCTCGAGCCTTTGACTGAGGGGGAACCCTGTCCTCCTGGAAGATTTGGACAAGTGGAGCTCGCGATTGCCTCAGCAGACACCACTGAGAGACAGATCCAGGAGGAGAGTGGGGATGACGCACAGTGAGTGACCCACCATGGGACAAGCAGTTTCGTCACATGATTTGTTTTTGTCAGGCCACAAGGAATCCTTAAATACATGGGGGGCACGTGTTAAGAAAAATGACTTAATATTTTTCTTTTCATACATCGAAGAATTTTTTCCATGGTTTCCCCTTGAAGGTACCATTGATGGTAAAAGATGGCTTAGAGTAGGAGACATTTTAAAAGATTATTATGAATCCTTTGGCCCAGAAAAAGTGCCTGTTCCTACCTTTTCTTTCTGGAAATAAATTAGTGAAATTCTTAAAAGTTCACCCTTTGACAATGGTACCTTAATACTTGTCAGGATTGCGGAAGAGACTATGCAAAAGACCTCTCGTCCCTTCTCGGCATGCCCATCAGTTAGTATAGACATAGACCCTTCTTAGTCTCCCCAGGACCCTGGGACCTTCCTGATCTTCCTCAAAATCCCACCCTAATGAATAAGGCTCCAATGGTTTCCAACCGCCTTTATGCAGTTTTAAATCCCGGAGAAACATTGACCCCTGGGGAGGAGGCTACCTTGGAGAAGGAAGCAGCTCGCTACCATTCAGAAGACTCTCCACCTCTCAGGACCCTGCCATAGACTATAGGACTTACACATTCCCCTCCCTCCTATATCCCTCCTGCCTTTTGTGCTCTGGCCCTTCAGGGGCCAAATGTCCCCCCAGATATTTTTTCCCCACTTCCCTTGCCTAACCTGGCTCCCTTAAGAGAGTCTCTCCAACATGGACGGGAACAGATCCAATTTTTAAAAGAATAAAGATCCCTTGACTCTGAGCTCTCTTCATTAGCCTTAGGAATGGAGTCAACACAAGCTGGCCCACAGTGGTCTAATACAAAGCCGAAGCCGCTCCATCGGCCTGTGCTCGCCTTCCAGTCACCACCAGTCAGATAGATAAGCCTGCCCAGGCTGAGGTCAAAGACTTAGAAGAGGAAAAAGAGGAGGAAGCGGGGGAAATGGATCAAGGAGATCAGGACTTAGAGGATGAGGAGTTCACCCCTAGGCAGGAAGGAACCCAGAGTGTCTACAAAAAATTTAGCCTCCATTTTCTTGAAAAACTTAAAAAGGCTTGTGCTCACTATGGCCCCACTGTGCCCTATACGTTGGCTTTATTAGAAAGCTGCAGCACACAATTTCTTACTCCCAATGATTGGAAATTTTAAGACCTATCTGCCCTCAGTGCCGGAGACTTCCTGCTATGGAATGCAGATTTCAAAGAGCCCTGTCAGAAACTACTCAAAAAAAATTAACAAAGGCCTCCTCTAAATCCTGGACTTATGTTAAGCTAGTGGGCAATGCAACTTTTGACACTAAAACTAAACGGGCACGTTTCCCTGCTGGACTTTTTGCGCAGATTTAGATGGCTGGCTTAGTTGCTTGGAGACGCCTCCCTGAAAGGGCCTCGGCTATCACTTCCCTGGCAAGAACTCGACAAGGGCCCGACGAGCCTTATAGCGACTTTGTTCCCCGGCTTTACCTAGCTGTGGAATGCTTGCTTGGACCAAGCGAAAGCCAAAGCACCTTTGTAAAACATCTTGCCTTTGAAAATGTCAACCCGGCATGTCAGGATGTTCTTCGACATCATAAGGATAAAGGGAAACTTTCTGACTTTATTAGAATCTGTGCAGGCGTGGGTGCAGCCTATGCCATGGGTCTCAAATTAGTGCCGCATTTACCAAGGCCTTTTACAATACTGGCTCAAGTACTTGCTTTACTTGTAAACAACCAGGCCATTTTGCATGCAGGTGTCCGACAGGCAAACAAAGAGTAAGAATAGTGTCTCCTCAAACTGGAGCTAAACCGACCCCAGCTACACTTTGTCCTTGATATGGTAAAGGTCATCACTGGGCCAGTGAGTGTAGATCAATGACAAATGCCCTCAGACAGCCTATTTCTTCCTACTTCTCAGGAAACTCCCTGGGGCAATGAGGTTTGTTCCCTCCCAAACTCCCAACCTACCTCAAAATCCTTCTCCACAATTGGCTCCCTCCAACTACCCACTCCAGGCAGTGCAGGATTGGACCTCTGTGCCACCACTGATACAATATTAGACTCAATGCAAGGGCCCCAGATAATACCAACTGGAATTATGGGTGCCCCTCCATCTCATACGTGTGCCCTTATTCTTGGAAGTGCCTCTACTACCTTACAAGGTGTTCAGGTCTTCCCTGGCATTAATGATAATGATTTCACTGGAGAAATAAAAATACTGGCCACAGTTATTAATAGAGTTGCGGCCATCCCAGGAGGAAAAAGTCTTGCACAATTAATACTTCTTCCCTTAGATTAAGGGGCATTTCCACCTCCCAAACCTACTGTGGGGGACTGCCTCCTTGGGCTCCTCTGAGGTATATTGGGTTCATCCCATTTCTCATATTAGACACACCCTTACCTTACTTATTGAAGGAAAGGAATACCAAGCAATTGTAGTTACTGGAGCTGATGCGACAATTATTTCTCAAAAATACTGGCGATCAGGTTGGCCCCTCACCCCATCCTTGACTGACCTTAAAGGGATAGGAAAGTCAAAAAATCCTCTGGTCAGCTCTACTGCTCTTAGCTGGACTGATAAAGAGGGTAATAAGGGAACTGTCACTTCTTTCGTTGTTCCTGACCTCTCTGTTTACCTATGGGTTGGAGATATTTTGAGTCAAATAGAAGTTATTCTTGCCAGTCCCAATTCCATGGTGACTCATCAAATGCTCCGTATGAATTTTGTCCCTGGTACAGGCCTTGGGAGGCTGAGACAAGGACTGGTGGAGCCTATACAACCCATAAAAAAAATACATATGGACTTGGATATTTGGATTTTTAGTGTCGGTTCCTGACCCTCCTGTTCCCATGGAGATAAAATTATTTGGGAGACTCAGACTCTTGTGTGGGTGGATCAGTGGCCCCTTACCCAAGAAAATTTGGAGGCTGCCTCCATGTTAGTGAAGGAACAGCTGGCAGCCCACCATGTAGAGCCCTCAACCTCACCATCGTACACTCCTATTTTTGTTATCAAGAAAAAATCAGGCAAGTGGCGCCTTTTACAAGATTTGTGTGCCATTAATAAAGTTATACTCCCGATGGGAGCACTACAGCCAGACATTCCCACACCAGTGGCTATTTCCAAAAACTATTGTAAAATGGTTATGGACTTAAAAGATTGCTTTTTTACCATTCCTTTGCATCCTGTGGATAGACCCTATTTTGCCTTTAGTCTTTCTTGCATTAATATTCAGGGCCCTATGCAGAGACTTCAATGGAAGGTTCTTCCCCAAGGTATGGCCAACATCCCTACTCTTTGCCAAAAATACGTTGCTCAAGAAGTAGACCCTGTGAGAGAGCGAGGGCCACAAATTTATATTTTACATTATATGGATGATTTGTTAATTGCTGCACCTAATACCCATGATCTTAATAATTGTTACTTGGACTTTTACAAAATCCTCACTACCTTGGGACTACAGATAGCTCCTAATAAGGTTCAAACACAGGACTCTTATAAAAGTTTGGGCCTTAAAATTCTACAGAAATCAGATCCAAATTTCTAAAATACAACTACGTGTGGACCATCTTCACACCCTTAAAGATTTTCAGAAATTACTGAGGCATATTCAATGGCTAATAACATATTTAAAATTATGCACTTGTGTACTTTTGACCCTTAATGATATTTTGAGAGGTAATTCCCACCCCTCCTCCCCTCAAAATCTTACTCCCAAGGCATGACAGGCATTAAACCAAGTCACAGAAGCCATTGCCCAACAATTTGTTACGCAAATTTCTTATAACCTTCCTCTGGTTCTGGTTATTTTACACACTCCTCATACACCCACAGGAATATTTTGGCAGCGAGATCCACATTTTAAAAATAAAGACTGCCCCTTGTTTTGGGTCCATTTACCCACCACATCCTCGAAGGTTATTACTGTTTATCTTGCTCAGGTAGCTTCTATTATTTTTAAAGGTCATTTGATTTCTCTACAACATTTTGGCAAAGACCCTGATAATATTTTTATTCCATATACTAAGGACCAAACCAAATTTTTACTAGAGTCAAGGGATGAATGAGGTATTTCCCTATCAGGCTTTTGGGAACAATTGATCACCACCTCCCCAATCACCCCCCTTTACATTTTGTCCAGTTACATCCATTTACTTTTCCTGAAATTACTCAAAATGCTCCCATTCCTCAAGCCCTTACTGTCTTTACAGACGGTTCCTGTAATGGCCGAGCGGTCTTTGTTGTCAATAACCAGCCTACCACCTTTGATACTGTCTATCAGTCACCACAGTTTGTGGAATTGTTTGACATAACACAAGTTTTTATAACATTTTTTATAATCCTGTTAATATTTATAAAGACAGTGGCTACATTGCTCATTCTGTGCACCTGCTGGTGATTTCACCCCCCATTAAGGCTTCTAACAATGCGGCCTTTCTGTTTCACCAGCTTCAGCAGCTAATTCAGGTCAGACAACACCCATTTTTCTTAGGACACATAAGGGCACACTCTGATCTTTCCAGCCCTCTAATTCAAGGTAATGCCCAAGCTGATGCAGCAACTCGTTCCATCTTTCCAATTTTTGTTGGCTCCATTCAAAAGGCCACGGAGTTACACAATCTACACCATTTAAATTTCCAGAGCCTTTGATTACTTTGTAAAATTACCAGGCAACAGGCACGAGAAATAGTAAAAGCATGCCCTAGTTGCGCTGTCTCCCTCCCCATTCAACACTTGGGAGTTAACCCCCGAGGATTACTGCCCGATCAGTTTTGGCAAATGGATGTTACTCATTTTCTTGAATTTGTAATAGCCAAATATATATACACATTTCTGTAGATACCTTCAGCGGCTTTATTTTTGCATCACCACATTCTGGAGAGGCTACCAAAGATGTCCTTTCTCATCTTGTTTCAGCCTTTTCTGTTATGGGTAAACCAATACATATTAAAACAGATATTTATCCTACATATACCATTGCCAAGTTTAAACAGTTTTGTGCTACCTTGCAAATTTGTCATACTCCTGGAATTCCATACAACCCTCAGGGCCAAGGCATTGTGGAACTTGCCCACCTTACCTTAAAAACTTGGCTAACCCTCCTTAAGGCTTCCTCCCTTGTATTTACCACACCCAGGCATCGCCTTAACAATGCATTATTTGCCCTTATTTTTCTTACCCTAGACAATGAAGGCCATTCGGCAGCAGACAGACACTGCCATCCCTCGTCCAATTCTGTTCGCCCACCTGTTATGTGACACAATCCCCTTACAAATAAATAAAAAGGCCCAGATCCTGTCCTCATCTGGGGAGGAGGCTCAGCTTATGTTTTGGACCAAGATCAAAGAGCCCCAAGATGGTTACCAGAACTCCTGGTTAAACAGGTTAATGACTTACCTCAAAACAGGGACAGAGGGACTCCTCATGAGGACAAAATTTCTTCTTTTTCAGATGCAGCCAACAATCTGCCAGCCTTGGAATAACAGTTCCTGTGGGCACAGGTACACTGGCTTAGGCAAGTCTATTCACTCTTACCATCGCCTGTCTCAACAAATTATAAACTCTATCAGTAACAACTGATAAAAACTCTATCATGAACCATTAAAGATTTGCAGGACCAAATAGACTCCCTGGCAGAAGTGTTCCTTCAAAAAAGACGAGGCTTAAATTTGCTGACAGCTAACCAGGGAGGTATTTGCTTGGCCTTAGGGGAACGATGCTGCATTTATGCCAATAATTCTGGCATAGTATGCACTAAAATTAAGCAGCTTCAAGAAGATCTAGAAAAGAGACGAAGGGAAATATTTGAAAATCCCCTCTGGACTGGGCTTAATGGATTTCTGCCCTATCTTCTTCCCCTATTAGGCCCTTTGTTGGGTTTACTTTTAATGGTGTCCCTAGGACCCTGCATTATAAACAGGCTGTTACAATTTATTAAAGAACAGATTAATATTTTGGCCTCTAAGCCCCTACAGGTCCACTATCATCGCCTGGATATGGAAGACCGTGCTGCCAACATTTAAAAGGATGTTCTACCCTCCTCACAAGCTTATTTCTTAAGGTTACATGCCCACAGATCTCGCTTTCTTATATAAAACTCTAAGTAACAGCTATGACCAACCATCTTCTGCCCTTGCCATAAGGGTTCGTCCTCCATGGGCCCCTCTGTTTGGGGGAGGACGCACCCATGGAGTGAGGACGTTAGGCCATAATAACAGAGGGTGCAGGAAGGACTGCAGGAGGATGGATCCATGGTTCCCAAAACCCAAGTCTTCTGAATGACACGCTCTGGTGCATGGCAGTTGGCATGCTTCCCCCTCAAAGCCGTCTCCTTAAAAAACATGCCTAGGCCACCACGAAATCTCCTAGTAAACATGCTCGATCAGATCAGGAGATATTCTAAGGCCTGTTAGACAAACAGAGCCTCTATAACCCCCTAAAACATTGGCCTGTAAGGTATGGTCAAATATTTTATATAAGAAAGGGGGAAGATGTCAGGGGCTAGAAGGAAGTTCTCCTTCAAAGAATAGCCTGACACTTACAAGAAATAGACCCCTGCGAGATTTCCTGCCTGGGAGACATCCCGCAGCCATCTATCACCCTGAGACATCCTGCGGCTATCCGTCTTCCTAAAATATCCTGAGGTTATCTCACCCTGTGAAGACATCCAGCAACTGCCGATAAGAGAGCTTTCTCATCCGCAGCATATAAATACACTGTGAGAACTATAAAAGTTTTCAGCATGATCAGAACTGTTGTCTTGCTGTCTTCTCTCATCACTCTTGTCCCTTCATTCTTCCCCAACAAGGTTCAACGCCCACGTTGAAGTGTCCTGCCGGCCCGGACACCTGACACTAAACCATAACCTACTAGACTCTGACTACTAATCCTAATATGATGGAGAAAAATAATCCAAACAGAATGGAAATACAAGCAGTACAGAGGAGGCATGGTGTATAGTTGGACTTGCCTTTTGAATGATATAGGGTAGGTGTTATAAATCTAGCTAATTTTTAACTGAAATAGTTCTCCACATGTTTTTAAAGTTAACAAATATGTGAATACCTGTCTCCCTTTCTCTGTAGCCAATTAAGCACATGTATTTTTATATACACATATAGAATCTTACCTGGTATCACACGTATATTCTTCTGAGGTGTCTGACTTGGCAAATACAAATTGTGAGAAGAGATCACTCCTCCTAAACTCTGTTGGAACTGAAAATTCAACCTATGGGTGAGCCTCCTAGTAGAACAACATTATACATAAATCGATGTTCGGTAAAATAAATATTTTTGCATCTGTGGCTGATGTACATTTCATGAAGAATTTCAATTAGCATATATATTGCTACATTTCATTGTCTGTGTGTGTTTTTAATATATATATATATATATATATATATATATATATATATATATATACTCTCCAAATTTTTCCAAATATAAAATATATGTGTCTTATATGCACTACCTAAATTCATTCATGTTCATAAATATATGTGTCTTATATACACTACCTAAATTCATTCATGTTCATGTATGTGGATTTATATTCAACATTTCACAAGATTATTCTCAGAAATATTCATCCACCTGAAATACATATTTGTTTCCTATTACTGAAAACTAACTTCAGTGAATGGTGCATACAATCCTAATATTTCTACAATAACTGACCCTGTTTAACATCAATGCAAGTAGATTCCTATGGGACATGATGTGTATTTTGAAGTTCATTTTATTCAACACTGGTACAATAGAATTTCTACAGTTTACGAACATCATAGGACATATATTTCATCGATAAGTTCACAAATTTATAGGCATTTGATTCACTTTCAATCATTTACTGATTCAGAACACATGTATTCCTCCAGGTTTCTTGACTGGTCTTTTCATGAGACTTCATTTCAAACACATTATTTTTGATTTCCATAATCATTTTGAAGCAAAACTCACACACTCTTCATGATAAAACATAACCCTAATATTACCATTAGATGTATTACTGGTTGGAATGAATAATTGTATATCAATATAAGATTTTCTGTATATATTCAGATATCAATTCAATCCTTTATTTAAAGTTGGAACCAATTATATTATTTATTCACAGTATGGTCTATTCATGCATTATCTGTACATTCATAGACACAGGGTACATCTATTTGTAACCCCAATACTAATTTATTCGTCTTCAAAATGTTGCTCCCAGAAATGGTGGAAGAAATACTCATGTCACCTGATCTACGTATGCATTTATCACAGTAATATTCTGGACACAAAAAGCAGAGGTCACACTTTTGATTGTACCAAAGCCTAAATGGAAAGTGAGCATGGATTACTAAAAACATTCATGTCCAGGTTGCCTAATGCTCTCAAATGTCAATCCTATTTATGACAACATATTTGTTTCTTCCTAAGACTATATATTCAACCTCAGCCCTGTTGCAAATGTCTAATCCTATCACTCACTTTATACTTTCCCTGATTTCCTAATGTCTCTATTGATGTCTGCTTTCCTAAATATTTTCACCAGTTCACAATTTTGACTAACACTTCACATGTGCTGACATTTACATTCACTGTCTATGTGATACCCTATTGCTAAAGAACTTTTGTTACAATTCCTGTACTCACTCTTCTTCTGAAACCTACAGAATATCTTCCTAATCCTACCGACTATCCCAGTTTGAGTGGATACTCACTTCTACATTCAATCATCCAAGGTACAAGGTCCTATGCCATTGATTATTGATTTATCTGAAACATCTATGCAGAACATGTATCAAAGCTAAGTATCCCAATCAAGAGCGCAATGCCCTTGTGGGATTCCAATCTTACCTAGATTTCTGTTTTCATACTTATATTTCACCTATATATTCTTATAAATATCACAGGTTCCCAATACCATTATTCATCAAGCAGAATGATTCCTAACCCAAATCAAACCTGTTATTAAGCGAAACGATACACTGTTCCCTCAATCTAACTTTACAGAAGAGCAGGGACAGTGTTGGTCCTAAAATAGAGGAATGTAGGGAATCTTCCACCTGTTGAAAAACTCAAAGTTTCATGCAGAAGTGATCCCTGGATAAGATATAGGCACCACTGAAGGACCTGAGAGAGCAAAAGTCAACTTCCATGGCAAACAACGTGGTCAGGATGAAAGGTTGTTACTGAATCAGCCTCTCTGTTCTTTTTTTATTATTGGTTGTTCAAAACCTTACAAATCTTTTGACATAACATATTCATACATTAGCATACATTAGCTTCAAGTGATTTATGAACTCCCATTTTTACCCCAGATACAGATTGAAGAATCACATCGGTTACACATCCACATTTTTACATAATTCCATACTAGTAATTGTTGTATTCTGCTACCGTTCCTATCCTCTACTATCCCCCCTCCCCTCCCCTCCCATCTTCTCTGTCCACCCCATCTACTGTAATTCATTTCTCACCTTGTTTATTTTCCCATTCCATTCACAACCTCTAATATGTAATTTAGTATAACAATGAGGGTCTCCCTCCATTTCCATGCAATTCCCCTTTTCTCTCTCTTTCCCTCCCACCTCATGTCTCTGTTTAATGTTAATCTTTTCTTCCTGCTCTTCCTCCCTGCTCTATTCTTAGTTGCTCTCATTATATCAAAGAAGACATTTGGTATTTGTTTTTTAGGGATTGGCTAGATTCACTAAGCATAATCTGCTCTAGTGCCACCCATTAGAATATGGACTCAAACAGTCCTGTTTGGAGAGCTGGTCCCGGGTGCCTATGGTTGATATACATTCTAACTTGTGAAAGTGTCACAGGACGTAGGGGCAGCCTCCATCTCATGGGACCCTTGGAAGCAACTGTTAGGACAAAGTTGTTGCTAAGGCAGTGACCTCATTCAGTTCCTGAAGGAAGTGACCTCACCTCACTTCCTTGGTGATGGAACTCTAAGAACTTGGGATGCAGGAAGACAGGCACCCAGAGCCTGTCCCAGTCCCAGTCCCAGTGGTCTCACTTGTTTGGATATACCAAGGACAGAGTCAGTCTTTTTTGGTACCTACTGATATGAGAATGGCCAAAAGCCAGAAAAGGTCTAAAGAGGGGCCTTTCCTGAGAAAGCAGATAGTGGTTCACCAGTGGCTCCTGACATCTTCACAGAGTTGGTTAAAGAGACCAGATCTGAGACAGGACAGGCCATTTCGGGGGAACATACTATGGCCCACCAGTCAGAGGACACTCTGGATAGTCACAGACCTACTTTGGGGAAGGAGGTGCCTCTGTGGGTGTCGCTGTGTGTTTGTGGATTTGCCTCATGTTCTGAGAATAGATAGAAAAGGCGGTTTGTTTGGTTTTGAGTGAACTGTTTCTAGTAAGTCATTTGACAAGGCGAGTGTTTCTATGTCTGAGTATCCCACTGTGTCCATGGTTATAGACATTAGAAAAGATAATGCATCAATTGATGTGTCCTGTCTAGTAGAAAGCTTCCCATCATTTATTCTGCCAAATTGATGAATGGATTTTGGCTTGCCTTATCGATGGGCAACACGCGCTATCTTCCAAAG
The DNA here is from genome assembly GCF_048772815.1 of Callospermophilus lateralis. Lineage (NCBI taxonomy): Eukaryota > Metazoa > Chordata > Mammalia > Rodentia > Sciuridae > Callospermophilus > Callospermophilus lateralis. The sequence goes on from NW_027516466.1 coordinate 725,306, forward strand.
TTCGTGCGTTCTTCCTGAATTCTGGCCACTCTACAGAATAGGCTCATGGTTTTGTGTCCAATATATGTACCACTTCCAAACCCTGTTACATGGCCATGTACTGGATAGCTGAAGGGAATGGCGAGCATCTCAGAAAACTCAGATATCAGTGTGACCAATAAAGTCTCAGTGGAGAAACCCTGCTTTGCTTACCTATTGTTCTGTTGCCCTGAATGTCAGGAAGGTCTTTGTTTCAGGCCACCCCTTTGTTAAGCCTGAAGAAATCAGGTTTCAAATGGAAATGAATGGGCATCACCTGTGGCTCTTTGCTTAATTGCTTTGAAAAGGGATGTGTCTGAATCAGCCTCTTGGCCCTGTTTGAGGCAATGGCTTAGATTCTCACCACCTGATGTATCTTAAGAATGATCCCATGTGTGCATTCAAAACCAAAATGGCCAAAAGAGCAGTCATTGTGGATGAAGTCTCTCCCCTTCCTCTTTTAGGTTCCTGACCTCCATCAAGTGAGAATAGGGATCCTTTGGGTCAAATGATTTCTTCAAAGCCCTGCAGAAGCTAGCCGATATGTGCTTGGGTTTTATAATGACTCCAATTCACATAAAAAAATAAACCCCACAGTCAGTAGGCCTCAAATTGGAGAAGCAGAGAAGTATTAACAGCAGGCCTATTTGATCACTCCTAGTTCACAAGAAGTGTGTCCAGGCAACCCTGATTTTAGGCCATTAAGGGGCAAGGGAGATTATTTTGGAGACTGTCTTGGGTTTCGCCCCTCATGGAAACATCAAGCCAGAGGTTATGATGAGTGTCTATATGAAAGATCATGAGGGCCATGTGGGAGTGTTTTGGTTTTAATCGTGGCCATTTGTTTGGTGTTTGGAAGAGATGACTGGGTCCACCTTTACATGAACTCTGGTGTGATTCCCCTTAGAGACTGAGTTCTGGAACTGATCTCAGAGAATTATTGCCATGAATTGTGTTGGGATTTTCGGAGGCCATGCATGAGAGTCCCCCTTGAAAACTGAGATCTATGTGCAGGGTGGCTTTCAACAGAGCACTGGGAATCACAGCCAAGATATCACGTGATTTTATTCTGAAAGACTTGTCAGCCATATTTGAGAGTCGAAACACACATGGACCTCATTGTAGACCTCAATGGGACTGGCTTCATGTGACCATTTGGCCACTTTTTGAGAAGCCTTGCCTGTGAGAATTCTCCAAAGCTTTCATTGAAATGTGCTTCCTCTACATTTAATGGTTGTGGAGTGAATTTTAACCCACAGTGCCTCCAACATCATCATTGAAAAATGGCTACAAAAATACCATAAAATTTTTGAAATTCCCATCACCAGGTGGTAATGGAGGACCTTTGGATGTCCTGGTGCTGATCATGAATATACCAGACAGTGCTTTGATTGACTCGGTTTCATGAAAATCGTGTAGAACAGAGATGCCAATAAGTTGGAGCCTGCTGAATAGTGGGCCTAGAGCCGTGGTGGTCAGGTGTGTGATAAAACATCTGTGGTGGGGCCTGTGGATCTTCCATTGGCTTCCAAATGGCTTGTGACTGACATGGTGCAGCAAGCAGTCCGTTCTATATAAAGGCATCTTGTAATACTGAGAGATTTCAGGGCAATGTTCAGAATCAAGTTGCTATGGTCAATGGGGCAATATATGTGGGCTAGAAGTATGTTTGGTGCATTCTCCTGCAGAAACTGACCCACCACATGTGACAGAACTCCCTCCAGCACTGTGACCCACTAGAACTCCTTGCATTTTTGAATCAAATAGCAAACTCCCAGTGCAGCAGCAAGAAACACCATGAAATTTGGAGGATGACCAAATGGCTTCACAGTCCACATGGGGAGACACTTAGTCCCCAGTGGTCACAGTTTACCTACAAAGAGCAAATTCAGCACTGCTGCCTCATCTTCACTGGAAAATAAGAAACCATGTCCTCCAGGTCACATAGATGTAGACCCAGCTTTGATGGTCTCACTACAAATGAAGCTAAAGCTCCAGAAAACAACATATTTTTCAGGTGCCCAACCTCAGAGGCAGTTCTTCAAGAAGTCTTTAGGCCAGCAGAGCTCCATGTTTGTGGAGTGTTTACCCTATCCCTTACTTTTGGGAACTCCTCTACCACCTCCAGTGTTGTGAACTACTGAGCATATTCCATTCCAGATATGTATTCACAGATTTTCTAACACTTCTCCTCTAATTGTGTCTTACTTGGAGCAAAAGTAATGTCAAGCCATAGTTCTTGATGAGAGTTGGAACATTTTTGTGTAGCACATATTTGCATACACATTGGATTCATTTTCCAATTTTCCATTTGAAATACTGAATCCCTGCCACTAACCCCTACCCTACTAGACTCTGACTACTAATCGTAATATCATGGAAAATAATAACCCAATTAGAATAGAAATACAAGCAGTTAAGAGGAGGCATGTTTGGTATTCTTGGATTTGCCTTTTGCATTATATAGGGTAGGAGTTATAAATCTAGTCAAATTTTTTGTTGAAATAGTTCTCCATGTGTTTTTAAAGTTAACAAACATGTGAATTTATGTCTCCCTTTCTCTGTAGCCTAGTCAGCAAATGTATTTTTATATGCATATATAGAATCCTACCTAGTATCACACGTACATTTTTGTGAGGTGGCTGACTTGGCAGATACAAATTGTGAGAAGATATCACTCCTCCTAAACGCTGTTGAAACTGAAAATTCAACCTATGGCTGAGCCTCCTATTTGAACAACATTATACATAAATCCATGTTCAGTAAAATTAATATTTTTGGATCTCTGGATGATATGTATTTCACGATAAATTTCGGTTGGCATACATAATGCTACATTGTAATGTCTCTGTGTGTATATATATATATATATATATATATATATATATACTCTCAAGATTTTTCAAAATATGAAATATATGTGCCTTATTGTGCACTCCACAAATTCATTCATATCATGAATGTGGATTTATAATCAACTTTTCAAAAGATAATTCTCAGAAATATTCATCAACCTGAAATACATATTGGTTGCCTAGTACTGAAAACTATCTTCAGTAAATGGTGCATACAAAACCTAATATTTCGACATTGCAAGTTGACCGCGAATAGAGTGCATCACACCCAGTGTACCACGCCACATTGCAGGTGAATAACGAGTTAGAATGACAAAAGACTATCTTGTTAGGATCTTACAGAAAAATGGGTGTGCACCGAAACCTAAAAGAATGATTTCCACCAACGAGGTCCGGTAATTGAGTCTCAAACGCGAGCCAAATATGCAACCGGAGATCTGGGCTTACTGATCCGTGCGGCCCGCCCCGTGGCTACAGACGTCGGGGCACCACCGAGAAGCGACTAGCATCCAGGGAGAAACGTTGCTGCAGATTCTGTGGAATCCTGCCGGCTGACCCCCCACTGAGCCCCAGGCGGAGTTCGGGATTTTAGTCAGGGAAGGAAGTGCTACAGTTCTATCCCCCACAACGGAAACTCCACCAAGGAAACCAACGGCAACCATCTTGGAGAGCTGAAGTAACCACCGCCACTCTCCGACAGATTGCAACAATAAAACAGTTGTGTGTTTTCTGCTCATCTCCCATGCAGTAGGATATTTGCATAAAATCTTTCCTAAGCTTTCCAGGGGAGGGATTATCAGAGAGAGCCTGAATAAAGATGGGGGGGGGGAACTAGAGGCACCTGACCTTCAACTCCCCCTCCCATCAGTGGTGAAAACAAAATCTGTCTAGCCAGCGATGGGGAAGGGGCAAACGGAAAAAAAAATACAATAGAGTGCTGGGGTTCCCAATAGACACAATCCACACCCAAGAAACGGCAGGCCAGAGTACAGTTTGAGCTGCCGAGGGCATTACTCAGGGGAAAACTGGTGTAGCAGGAGAAACCAGGACTAGCAGGAGAAACCAGGGGACTAGAGGCCAGGCCCGCGTGACTGGGCGCCTGGAGAACGCTCGCCCGCTGGCAACAGCCGGCCCGCTGCAGGTGCGACTTGACGGCTGGAGACCGCCTGCCCACCAGCGACCAATCACCTGCCATATGCCCGCCCTAATGGGTGGCTAGAGATCGCACAACCGCCGGTGACAGCCCACCCGCTGACTGCGTGACTGGACAGCTTGTGACCGCCTGCACACCCGCGACCAGGAGCTGAAAACAAACAGAGACAGTACAGTCCCACACCCCCATGCGAACACCCGGGCAAAGAGCCTGGGGCCCACCATAGCAGAGAGGTGACATCACTGGAGCTCGGCCGTCGGAATTCCTTCCCAGTGGAATCCACTTTAGCATGCACAGTCTACCAACACAAAGGAGCTACAATAGAGATATATAAAACCAAAACAAATATATAGAAGAGAGCAGAAACACAGCAATCAAACGGAGCTGGAAAGTAATGTGAACTTCATGAAAAAACAAGGGAAAAAGGTGTACAAATAATGCCGGACAACTTAATTCTACAGGAGGACCTAGAATCATCAGAAACAGGGATAGGGAAAAAACTCAATGCATCCCTAACTCAGATGGAAAGAAATATTAGAGAAGACATGAGGCAGCAAGTCCAAGCAATAAAAGAATATTTTGAAAATGAATTAAACAAACAAATTCAAATGGCAAAGAACGAGCTTTACCAAAAGACAGAGTTCTTAAAAAAATCAAATAGTAATCATAGGAATGCAGAAAAATATAAACCACATTAAAAACTCAAACGAGAATATTGTAAATAGACTAGATTAAGTAGAAGTCAGAAGATCAGATAATGAAGACAAAGTTTATCAACTTGAAAAGAATATAGTCAACACAGAAAAGATGCTTATATCCCATGAGCAATCTATTTAAGAGATATGGGATGTCATAAAAAAACAAATTTGAGAGTCATTAGGATAGAAGAAGGCATAGAGATTCAAACCAAAGGAATGGACAACATATTAAATGAAATAATTCTAGAAAACTTCCCAGAGATTAAAGGTGGAATGGATTGCCAAATCCTTGAAGACTACATGACCTCAAACATTCAAAACCATAATAGACCAACTCCAAGACATAGAATTATCAAGATAGCTAACATACAGAACAAGGAGAGAATATTAAAAGCTAAAAGAGAAATGAGGCAGATTACATTCTGGGGTAAACCAATTAGGTTAACGACTGATTTTTCATCACAAACTTTGAAAGCGAGTAGATCCTGGAACAATGTATTTCAAACGCTGAAAAATAATGGATTCCAACCAAGAGTACTGTATCCATCAAAATTAAGTTTGGGATTTGACAATGAAATTAGTGTCTTTCACGATAAACAAAAGCTAAAAGAATTTGCAGAAAGAACACCAGCACTGCAAAGCATTTGAGCAAAATACTAGAAGAAGAGGAATTGAAAAATAGTGCCCCAAACTAACAGCGGGAGGTATCTCAGTAAAGGGGGAGGAAAATAACCAAAAAGTAAAAACTAGTCAAACTAAAAATAAATAAATAAATAAACATGAATGAAAGTAAAAATCATATTTCAATTGTAACCTTAAATGTTAATGGCATAAACTCACCAATCAAGAGACATAGGTTAGTAACCTGAATCAAAAAAACAAATCCTACAGTCTGCTGCCTTCAGGAGACTCATATGATAGGTAAAGACATACACAGGCTGAAAGTAAAAGGTTGGGATAAATCATACCACTCACATGGCCCTCGGAAGCAAGCAGGAGTAGCCATACTCATATCAAATAAAATCAATTTCAAACCTACGTTAATAAAAAGGGATAACGAAGGACACTATGTACTGTTAAAAGGAACCATCCACCAACAAGACATAACAATTATCAATTTGTATGCACCAAACAATTGAGCTGCAACGCTCATGAAAAAAACTCTCCTCAAGTTCAAGAGTCAAATAGACTACAACACAATAACTACGGGTGACTTCAACACACTGATCTCGCCATTAGAAAGATCCTCTAGACAAAAACTGAATAAAGAAACTATGGAATTCAACAGCACAATAAATAACCTAGGCTTAACCAACATATATAGAATATATCAAGCATCCTCAAGTGGATACACGTTCTTCTCAGCAGCACAAGGATCCTACTCAAAGATAGTTCATATATTATGCCATAGGGCAACCCTTAGTAAATATAAAGTCGTGGAGATAATACCATGCACCATATCTGATCATATTGGAATGAAACTGGAAATAAATGATAAAAGAAGGAAGGAAAAATCCTACATCATATGGAAAAATGAACAATATTCTACTGAATGATCAATGGGTTACAGAAGACATAGAGGAGGATATAAAAAATTCTTATAGACAAATGACAATACAGACACAACATACTGGAATCTATGGGACACAATGAAAGCAGTTTTAAGAGGGAAATTCATTTCTTGGAGTTCTTTCCTCAAAAAAATAAAATAAAATAAAATAAAATAAATGAACTCACACTACACCTCAAAAACCTAGAAAAAGAAAAGAAAAACAACACCAAATGTAGTAGAAGACAAGAAATAATTAAAATTAGAGCAGAAATCAACGAAATTGAAACAAAAAAAAACATTGAAAAAATTGATAAAACTAAAAGTTGGTTCTTTGAAAACATAAATAAGATCGACAGGCCCTTAGCCATGCTAACAAAGAGAAGAAGAATGAGAACTCAAATTACTAACATACGGCATGAAAAAGGCATTATCACAACAGATACTACAGAAATACAGAAGATAATTAGAAAGTATTTTGAAACCCTATATTCAAATGAAATAGAAGATAGTGAAGATATCAATAAATTTCTTAAGTCATACGATGTGCCAAGATTGAGTCAGGAAGACACACACAATTTAAACAGACCAATAACAAAGGAAGAAATACAAGAAGCCATCAAAAGACTACAAACCAAAAAAAGCCCTGGAGCGGATGGGTATAGAGCGGAGCTCTACAAAACCTTAAAAGAAGAATTAATACCAATACTTTTCAAGCTATTTCAAGAAATAGAAAATGAAGGTGCTCTTTCAAATTCATTCTATGAGGCCAAAATCACCCTGATCCCAAAACCAGACAAAAACACTTCAAAGAAAGAAAACTACAGACCATAATCTCTAATAAACTAGGATGCAAAAATTCTCAATAAAATCCTGGTGAATGTAATACAAAAGCATATCAAAAAATTGTGCACCATGATCAAGTAGGATTCATCCCAGGGATGCAAGGCTAGTTCAATATACGGAAATCCATAAATGCTATTCACCACATCAATAGACTTAAAGACAAGAACCATATGATCATCTTGATAGATGCAGAAAAAACATTCGACAAAGTTCAGCCTCCCTTTATGTTCAAAACACTAGAAAAACTAGGGATAACAGGAACTTACCTCAACATTGTAAAAGCTATATATGCTAAACCTCAGGCTAGCATCATCGTAAATGGAGAAAAACTGAAGGCATTCCCTCTAAAATCTGGAACAAGACAGGGATGCCCTCTATCACCACTTCTATTCGATTTAGTTCTTGAAATACTAGCCAGAGCAATTAGACAGACAAAAGAAATTAAAGACATGAAAATAGGAAAAGAAGAACTTAAATTATCGCTATTTGCAGATGACATGATAATATATTTAACAGACTCAAAAGGGTCTACAAACAACTGCTACAGTTAATAAATGAATTCAGCAAAGTGGCAAGATATAAAGTCAACATGCATTAATCAAAGGCATTCCTGTATATCAGCAGAAAAACTTCTGAAATGGAAATGAGGAAAACCACTCCATTCACTATATCCACAAAGAATATAAGATACTTGGGAATCATCCTAACGAAAGAGGTGAAAGATTTATATAATGAAAACTACAGAACCCTAAAGAGAGAGATAGAAAAAGATCTTAGAAGATGGAAAAATGTACTTTGTTCATGGATAGGCAGAACTAACATCATCAAAATGTTGATATTACCCAAAGTTCTCTACAGGTTTAAATAGGTGCCAATAAAAATCCCAAAGGCATTTATTGTAGAAATGATAAAGCAATCATGAAATTCATATGGAAAAACAAAAGACCCTGAATACCAAAAGCAATTCTAAGCAGGAAGTGTGAATCTGGAGGTATAGCGATACAAGAGTTCAAACTGTACTACAAAGTAATAGTAATAAAAACATCGTGGTACTGGTACCAAAACAGGCAGCTGGACCGATGGTATAGAATAGAGGACACAGAAACCAATCCACAAAATTACAACTTTCTTATATTTGATAAAGGTGCTAAAAACATGCAATGGAGGAAAGATAACATCTTCAACAAATGGTGCTGGGAAAATTGGAAATCCATATGCAACAAAATGAAACTGAATCCCTTTCTCTCACCATGCACAAAAGTTAACTCAAAATGGATCCAGGAGCTAGATATCAAATCAGAGACACTGCGTCTAATAGAAGAAAAAGTTGGCTACGATCTACATACTGTGGGGTCGGGCTCCACATTCTTTAATAGGATGCCCATAGCCAAAGAGATAATAACAAGAATAAACAAATGGGACTCACTTAAACTAATTTTTTTTTCTCAGCAAGAGAAACAATAAGAGAGGTAAATAGAGAGCCTACATCCTGGGAACAAATTTTTACCCCTCACACTTCAGATAGAGCCCTAATATCCAGAATATACAAAGAACTCAAAAAAATTAAACAATAAGATAACAAATAATCCAATCAACAAATGGGCCAAGGACCTAAACAGACACTTCACAGAGGAGGACATTCAATCAATGAACAAGTACATGAAAAAATGCTCACTATCTCTAGCAGTCAGAGAAATGCAAATCAAAACCACCCTATGATACCATCTCACTCCAGTAAGATCGGCAGCCATTATGAAGTCAAACAAAATAAGTGTTGGTGAGAATGTGGGGAAAAGGGTACACTTGTACACTGCTGGTGGGACTGCAAATTGGTGAGGCCAATTTGGAAAGTACTATGGTGATACCTGGGAAAGCTGGGAATGGATCCACCATTTGACCCAGCTATCACCCTTCTCGGACTATTTCCTGAGGATCTTAAAAGAGCGTACTGTAGAGATACTGCCACATCAATGATCATAGCTGCACAATTCACAATAGCTAGACTGTGGAACCAACCTAGATGCCCTTCAATAAATGAATGGATAAAAAAAATGTGGCTTTTATACAAAATGGAGTATTACTCTTCATTAAAAAATGACAAAATCATAGAATTTGCATGGAAATGGATGGCATTAGAGCAGATTATGCTAGGAGAAGCTAGCCAATCCTTAAAAAAACAAATGCCAAATGTCTTCTTTGATATTAAAAGAGCAACTAAGAACAGAACATCGAGGAAGAGCATGAGGAAAAGTTTATCATTAAACAAAGAGGAGTTGGGGGAGAGAAAGGGAGAGAGAAGGGAAAGCATATGGAAATAGTAGGAGACCCTCAATGTTACACAAAATTACATATAAGAGGATTTGAGGGGAAATGGGGGGGAAACAATGGAGAGAATTGAACAGCAGCAGATGAGGTAGAGGGGAAGATGGGAGGGGAGGGGAGGGGGGATAGTGGGGGATAGGAAAGGTCGCAGAATACAACAGTCACTAATATGCTATTATTCAAAAATGTGAATGTGTAACCAATGTGATTCTGAAATTCATATTTGTGGAAAAAATGGGAGTTCATAACCCATTTGAGTCAAATGTATCAAAGATGATATATCATGAGCTTTGTAATGTTTGGAACAACCAATAGAAATAAATAAATAAATAACGGTTTAAAATTGAGTGGGAAGAAATCAGCTAAAAATGGGTTGAGATGCATTCATTTTGCTAAGCAGAAACTTTGTTTCGTTTAGTTGTAACTATCACAAATTTATTTTACCAGGAAATTGGCTTTTGAAAATGCACATAAATTGAGATTAAAGGATAATTCACCTACCTTCATGAAAAATTCATAGCATTTTCTATATTTTTCATATTTCATTTTTTTCGTGAATATTTTGTCATGGACCAGGTCTAGTCTTAGGCTATTCTTCCAGAATACTACCTCATCTGACAAATTCGTACAATGTGTTGGATTGTTGTTTTCACCTTTTATTTAACAGTTTCTAGCTGATAATGTGTATTTTCTTTTTCTTTATTTGCACATATATACCCAACAATATCTTTGCATTTTATGTTTTACTGGGGAAGAGACTCATCAAAAGCTATTTGTTATATGTATCAACAATCAGACATTTAGAGCACACAATTATTCTTAATTTTGCATGAAAATATCTTTGTACTATTTTCTTATACAGATTTAGAATTATTAATAATGTCCCTACTGTAATAAGTAATTACTTACAAGAAGAATTAAACAATTGACTTTATATCAATTATGAATATGAAAAGTACTAAAATAAGCATTTGGCAATTAATACACAATTGATAGAAATTGAAATCACAAGAAAGCCTTTAAAATGTCAGTGCATATAGTCCTTAAATAATAGGTTATTCAAAAAACTTTTTCTAATTCATAAGATTTACTATGCCGTATTATAGCTTAATGTGATATAAAACCTTAAATTATCAGTATTGATAAAAAGAATGATACCTGTTTATTTAAATATGTTTATTTGATTTTCACTGTAAGATGTTAATTCTGGAAGGCTTGAGAATTAAGAAAGTTTTGTTCTATATTATTTTTAACAGGCTAATCAAAGTACTTTTAAATGTATATGTATGTATATATATATATATATAATATGTAATGCATATGCATGAATATAGATACATATGTATAAAAATTTATTTTAATATATCTATCAGGTGATTATAATGATTAAATTTTCTCAAGAAAAGAACAATGACTATAAAAAACAGTCTTAAATTTAAATTTCATAGCATACTACTGTTTGTAATGACATGAGAGAAAAACAGATATGAAAGGAAAACGAAAAAGCAAGAGAGAGAAGGGGGAAAATGAGGAAGAAAGTGAGTAAAGATGAGGGAGAGGCATGTTCGATGTAAAGATAAAAGTGGAGGGGCTGGGTTTGTGGTTCAGTGGTAACATGCTTTTCTAGCATGTGTGGGACACTGGGTTCTATTCTAAGCACCACATACAAATAAACAAAATGAAGGTCAATCACAACTGAAAAAATTAAAAATAAAAAAGTAGAAATATTACCAAAACTCCAAGCTTTTATGAATGTTAAATTAAAAAAATTATGTTACATAGCCTTATGTAATTTCTAGACTATCCAAAAGAGTCATTAAATGTTAGATTATTAGTGCGATAACTAAAAATCCATTGCTCTTTCCTCAACATTCTGTGGCATGCTAGTGGTAAAATAAAATCTACTATAACACCAAAAAAATAATCTAATATTTCTATAGTAACTGACCCAGTTTAATATCAAGGCTAGTAGATTCCTATGGGACATGATGTGTATTTTGACATTCATTTTTATTCAACACTGGAACATTACTATTTCTTCAGTTTATGCACATCATAGGATATATATTTCATCCACAAGTTCGCTAATTTATACGCATTTGTTTCACTTTCAGTCACTTCCTGCTTCAGAACACATGTATTTCTCTATGTTTCTTGACTGCTCTTTTCATGAGACTTCTTTCCAAACTCATTATTTTCGATTTCCATTATCACATTTGAAGCAAAACTCACACACCCGTCATGATAAACCAAACCCTAATATTACCATTAGATGTACAACTAGCTGGAATGAATGATTGTATATCAATATAAGATTTCTTACTTAGTTTCAGATATCAATTAAATCCATTATTTAAAGTGGAACCAGTTATATTATTTATTCACAGTATGGTTTTTTCATGCATTATCTCTATATTCATAGACACAGGATACACCTCTTTGTACCCCCAATACTAATTTATACGTCTTCAAAATATTGCTCCCAGAAATGGTGGAAGAAATGCACATGTCACCTGATTTACATATACATTTTATCATAGTAATATTCTGGACACAAAACGCAAAGGTGACACTTATGATTTTACCAAACCTAAATGGAAAGTGAACATGGATTACTAAAAACTTCCATGTCCAGTTTGCCTAATGCTCTCAAATGTGAATCCTATTCTTGACTACATATTTGTTTCTTCCTAAGATTATATATTCAACCTCAAGCCCGTTGAAAATGTCTAATCTTATCACTCACTTTTTCATTTGCCTGATTTCCTAATGTCTCTATCGATATCTGCTTTCCTACATATTTTCCCCAGATTATCATTGTGACTGACTCTTCACATGTGCTCACATTTACATTCAATCTCTACCAGAAACCCTATTGCAAAAGAACTTTTGGTCCAAATCCTATACTCACTCTTAGTTCTAAACCTACAGACTATCTTTCTAATAATACTGACTATCCCTTTTTGACTAGAAGTTCTCTTTGACATTCCATCATTCAAGGTACAAAGTCCTATGCCATTGAACATCGATTTATCTGAGACATTTCTGCAGAACATAATTCAAAGCTAAGTATCCCAATCAAGGGCCCAATGCCCTTCTGGGCTTCAAATCTTACCTAGATTTCTGTTTTCATTCTTATATTTCACTTTTACATTCTTGTAAATATTACAGGTTCCCAATACCATTATTCATGCCGTAGAATGTTTCTTAACCCAAATTGAACTTTTATTAACCATAACCATACACTCTTCCCTGAATCAAACTTTACAGAAGAGCAGGGACAGAGTTGCTTTTACAATACAGGAATGTAGGGGTTCTTAAACCTGCTGAGATCCTCAAAGGTCCATGCAGAAATGATCCCTGGAGAAGACGTAGGCAGCTATGAAGGAGTTGAGAGAGCAAAAGTCATCTTGCATGGCAAACCCCCTTGTCAGGATGAAGGGATGTGTCTGAATCAGTCTCTCTATCTAAATGTAGAGAAGATGGACTAAACCAGTCCTGTGTGGGGAGATGTTCCCAGGCGCCTATGTTTGTTATACCATTCTATCTTGTGAAATTGTCACCGAAAGTAGGGGCAGCCTCTATCTCATGGGACCCTTGGAAGCAAATGTTAAAACAAAGTGATTGCCAAGGTAGTGACCTCATACATTTCCTGAAGAAAGTGACCTACCTCACTTCCTTGGTGATGTAACTCTCTGAACTTGGGATCCAAGATGCCAGGCTGCCAGAGCCAGTCCCAGTCCCAATCCCAGTGGGCTCACTTGTTTGGATGTACCAAGGACAGAGTCAGTATTTCTTGGTATCTACTGATGTGAGGATTGCCAAATGCCAGGACAGATCTGAAGAGGGGCCTTTCCTGAGAAAGCAGGTAGTGGCTCACCGCTGGCTCCTGAGAACTTCACAGAGTTTGCAAAGGAGACAGATCTGAGACAGGACAGGACATTTCATTGGAACATAATACGGCCCAACAGACAGAGGACACTCCAGATAGTCAGAGACCTACTTGCGGGAAGGAGATGCCTTTGTGAGTGTGAGTGTCAGTTTGTGGTTTTGTCTCATGTTCTGAGAATAGGTAGGAAAGACAGTTTGTTTGGTTTGGAATGGACTGTTTCTAGTAAGTCTTTTGACAAGGTGAGTGATTCTATGCCTGTGTATCCCACTGTGTCCGTTGTTGTAGACATTAGAAAAGAGAATGCATCAATGGATATGTCCTGTCTTGTAGAAAGCTTCCCAGCATTCATCCTGCCCAATTTATGAATGAACTGCAGCTTGCCTTATGGAGGGACAACACCTACTATCTTCCTAAGTTCCTGTTTTCTTCCTGAATTCTGGCAACTCTGCAGAATAGGCTCATGGTTTTGTGTCCAAGATATGTACCACCTCCAAGCTCTGTTACATGGCCATGTACTGGATAGCGTTAAGGAATGGCGAGCATCTCAGAAAACTCAGATATCAGTGTGACCAGGAAATTCTCAGTGGAGAAACCCTGCTTTGGGCCATTCTCTTACCTATGTTTCTGTTGCCCTGAATGTCAGGAAGGTCTTTGCCTCAGGCCACCCCTTTGTGAAGCCTGAAGAAAACAGTTTTCAAATGAAAATGAATGGTCATCACCTGTGGCTCTTTGCTTAATTTCTTTGGAAATGGATGTTTCTTAATCAGCCTCTTGGACCTGTGTGAGGTTGTGGCTTAGATTCTCAGCACCTGATGGATCTAAAGAAAGATCCCATGTGTGCATCCAAACCAAAATGGCAAAAAGATCAGTTATGGTGGATGAAGTGTCTTGCCTTCCTTTGTTATGTTCCTGACCTACATCAAGTGAGAATAGGGATCATTTGGTTCAAATGAAATCTCCAAAGCCCTAAAGAAGTGCTTGGGTTTTCTCATTATTCCAAATCACATAAAGAATCTATACCTGACAGGCAGTAGGCTTCAAAATGGAGAAGCAGAGCAGTATTAACTGCAGTCCTATTTTATCACTCCTGGTTCAAATGCAGGGTGTCCAGGCCCCCATGACTTTAGGCAAATGAGGGGTAAGAGAGCTTATTTTGGACACTAACACATACCCCACTAGACTCTGACTACTAATCCTAACATGATGGAGAATAATAACCAAAACAGAATAGAAATACAAGCAGTTCAGAGGAGTCATGTTGTATAATTGGACTTGCCTTTTGCATTATATAGGGTAGGAATTATAAATCTACTCAATTTTTAATTAAAACAGTTCTCCATGTGTTTTTAAAGTTAACAAATATGTGAATTCCTCTCTCCCTTTCTCTGTGGCCTATTCAGCACATGTGTTTTTATATGCACATATAGAATCCTACCTGGTATCACATGTATATACTTGAGAGGTTGCTGACTTGGCAGATGCAAATTTTGAGAAGAGATCACTCCTCTTAATGCTGTTGGAACTGAAAATTCAAACTATTGGTGACCTTTCTAGCTGAACAAAATTATATATAAATCCATGTTCAGTAAAAAGTATATTTTGGGATGTATGGATTATATATATTTCATAATAAATTTCGATTGGCATATATATTGCTACTTTTTAATGTCTGTGTGAGTGTGTGTGTGTGTATATATATAGGCATATGTATATATATGTATCTATATATATATCTATATATCTATATATCTATCTATATCTATATCTATATCTATATCTATATCTATATCTATATCTATATATATATATATATATATACACACTCTCCAGATTTTTGAAAATATGAAATACATGTGTCTTATTATACACTCCCAAAATTTATTCATGTTCATGTATGTGGATTTATTATCAACTTTTCACAAGATTATTCTCAGAAATATTCATCCACCTGAAATACATATTTGTTTCCTAGTACTGAAAACTAACTTCAGTGAATGATGCATACAAATCCTAATATTTCTACAGTTACTGACCAAGTTTAACATCAATGCAAGTAGATTCCTATGGGACATGATATGTATTTTGACGTTCATTTGTATTCAACACTGGTACATTACTATTTCTTCAGTTTATGCACATCATGGGATATATATTTCATCCACAAGTTCGCTAATTTATATAAATTTGTTTCACTTTCAATCACTTCCTGCTTCAGAACACATGTATTCCTCCATGTTTCTTGACTAGTCTCTTCATGAGACTTCTTTACAAACACATTATTTTCGATTTCCATAATTACTTTTGAAGCAAAACTCACACACCCTTAATGACAAACCATAACCCTCATATTACCATTAGATGTATAACTGATAGGAATGAATGACTGTGTATCAATATAAGATTTCTTATATATTTTAAGATATCAATTTAATCCATTATTTAAAGTGGAATCAGTTATATTATTTATTCACAGTATCATCTATTCATGCATTATCTCTATATTCATAGACACAGGGTACACCTCTTTGTACCCGCAATACTAATTTATACATCTTCAAAATATTGCTCCCTGAAATGGTGGAAAAAATACTTATGTCACCTGATCTACGTATACATTTTATCACAGTACTATTTTGGATACAAAATGCAAAGATCACACATATGTTTGTACAAAAGCCTAAATTGAATGGGAGCATGGATTACTAAAAACATTGATGTCTAGGTTGCCTAATTCTCTCAAATGTCCATCCTATTGGTGACTACATATTTGTTTCTTCGAAGATTATATAGTCAACATCAACCCTGTTAAAATGTCTAATCCTATCACTCACTTTATACTTTGCCTGATTTCCTACTGTCTCTATTGATGTTTCCTTTCCTACATATTTTCCCCAGTTTACCTATGTGACTGACTCTTCACATGTGCGGACATTGACATTCATTCTATTACCGAAACCCTATTGATAAAGAACTTTTGGTCCATATCCTGTACTCACACTTCTTGCAAAACCTACCAACTATCTTCCTAATCCTATGGACTATCCCTGTTTGAGTGGATGTTCTTTTCTACAATCTATCATCCAAGGTAC